>NC_073693.1:100454884-100771837 GCF_029784155.1 Uranotaenia lowii | reverse complement strand
AGAATATATATATATATATATATATATGTCTTTATTAGTCTTTTGATCATTACATTTGAGTTACACTATTAAAGTAAATTAAGTGTTCAGATCAATTATGATCAGTTCAACTCTTTGATTCAGTAAATTTTAAACATTGTTTATTTGATTTAAATTTGCTATATCAATAAAGTATTTGATATATAGGAGAATATTCCCGCAACCCGATGAAGATCTTCGGTGCTGTGCCAAAGTGGAAGCCGCAAAATCATTTTCAGAACCTTGTTCTGAATCCTTTCTTCCTCGTCGCGCAGCAGCTAGACCAAATCGGAACTGCATACATTATCGCTGGTCGGCACACCTGTTTGTAGATGAGCATCTTATTTCGCAAACACAACTTGGGTTTCCTGTTAATGAGAGAATAAAGAGATTTAGTGTGTTTATTACATTTAAATTGAATATCTTCAATGTGATTTTATGAAAGTAAGATTCCGATCAAGTGTGAGTCCCAAGTACTTCACGTGATAAGACCATTCTAATGAAACCCCATTAAAAGTTATGGAATGATTTTCATTAGGTTTTAAAAAATTTGCTCTTGGCTTATGGGGAAATAAAATAAATTGAGTTTTGGAAGCGTTTGGAGAAATTTTCCACATTTTCAAATAAGGCCGGAACAAATTTCCTTCCAAATCCTTCTTTTGTCACTCGGAGTTGGAACATCGCGAGGGGGGGGGGGGGAAGGGGATAATGAAAAATAATGCGAAAAACAAATAAATTGGAATAAATTACACGAAGCTTGTATGCAACCAAATTGCATACTATATCATTGCGCAAAACCTATAAATCAAGTATTTTTTTTATCGGAAAATTCAATGAAATCAAGAATACAAAGGTGAAATAACTCCCATTTTTCACAATTTGTTTTTTGATCTAGTAATCTTTCGTATTTATGATTTCTTTTCGAAATTTTACTTAGAATACTTCAAACTTTATTTATTACCCCTTCAAGTTTTTTGGAAATTTTGAAAGGGGGAGGTGACAAAATAAGAAATTGATATTTGTTTCCAGCCTAATTCAAAAGGAATTTAAATTTTAATGCAATCTACTGCGTACCGCCCATAAATTTCGACCTTTGGCTGAAAGCAAAGTATCATCAGCAAATAATCTTCTACCTTTTCCTTCTGGTACATCAGGAACATCAGAAGTAAAAATCTTATACATAAAAATGGAGGCGCTATCTTTGTGATAACATCACGTATGAACAGCCGGTCGGAATGAAGTGAAACTTGGTATCCGAGGGTTTTTGGGGCAAAGATGGTTTGTATAATAGTTTCAAGAATCTCACTATTTATAGGAAGGGGGGCTCCCATACAAAATTGAACTAACCCCCCATTTTTGAACTAAAGGTGAGAGGAGGGGAGAGAAGTCTTATATATAAAAATGGAGGCGTTTTCTTTGTAACAACATCACGTATGAATGGTCCGGTCGGAATGAAGTGAAATTTGGTATCCGAGGGTTTTTTGGGTCAGAGATGGTTTGTATAATAGTTTCAAGAATCTCACTTTTTATGAAAGGTGGTCCCAATACAAATTCAACTTTATTTGTTACGATTTCCATAAGAATCTATTCGCGAGCACGATGCAGTTAAGGACGTGTAGATAAAATTAAACATTTATTACGATTTATACTTTAGAAGGTAAAACGTAGTTTACCGGGTCAGCTAGTATTGTATAAAATTGGCCCAAATATACTTCTCTGAGGGACACCAGCTCTAATGGGTGTCCTTTCAGAGAATGAATTTTGATAGCTTACTTGTAAGGTTTGGTTAGTTAAATAATTTTGAATAATTTTGGTGAGATATACGGGAAAATCAAATCGAGCTAATTTAGCTACTAAACCTTTGGGCCAAACACTGTCAAAAGCTTTTTCTATATCAAGAAGAGCAACACCAGTTGAATAACCTTCAGATTTGCTAGCGTTAATCTTATTAGTTACACTCAAAAGTGTATGTGTAGTAGAATGTCCATGACGAAAACCAAATTGTTCGCCAGGGAAAATAGAATTCTGATTAATGTGAATTATCATTCTATTCAAATTAACTCTCTCAAATAGTTTACTTAAAGAAGGGAGCAAACTTATTGGTCGATAACTTGAAGGCTCTGAAGCACTTTTTCCAGGTTTCAAAATTGGAGTTACTTTGGCATTTTTCCATTTATTTGGAAAATAAGCCAAGTGAAAACATTTATTGAAGATTTTAACTAAAAAATTTAAAGTGCTTTCAGGCAACTTTTTAATAAGAATATAGAAAATCCCATCTTCCCCCAGGGCTTTCATATTTTTAAATTTTTTGAAAATCAATTTAAGTTCATCAATATTTGTCTCACAAGAACTTTCAAATACATTTTGCTTAGAAAGAATATCATCATATTCAAGGGAAATTTGAGCATCAATTGGACATACAACATTTAAATTAAAATCATGAGCAGACTCAAACTGTTGGCCTAATTTTTGAGCTTTTTCTGCATTAGTTAAAAAATGTTTATTCCCATCTTCAGGGTGGCCACCCATTCGGGAAATGCGGGAAAAAGACGGGATTTGAAATCCAACGGGAAAAAAGCGGGAAAAAGCCGGGAATTGTTTCGAAAAGTCGGGAATTTTTGGTTAAGTGAAAATCTGTTGAATGAAGTTGGTCGAAATAGGTCGAAACAAGTAGAAATGCATTGACAGTTGATCACCAGTCTCTTTCCAATTGACTTCGATGAATTCTTCCAGGTCGAAACGGATCTTCCTGCCGAGTTGGATCGGTTTCGACTAGTTTCAACTTACTTCATTGAACAGCGGGAATAATTGTAACGAAATCGTCTATGTAGTATGCTCGCAATTCTCACTCGAGGTATGTCGAGTCCTTAAAAGCAAAAAATAGAGAAGAATTTGAAAGAAACTACTGCAAAACAGAAGCGAGGGGCAGAAAATAAGACAAAGGAAGGCAAAAATTGAAGGTGTTATCTGACGCTCAGAAAGAGACAAGCTTGATGGACGAAAAAATTAAAATACTTAAAAATATCTGAGAAACGAATACAGCGAAAAAACGATTATCACACAATATTTTAATTAATATAAGGTCCGCTGGGGTATCTAAGTGTGGACGGGTTTTCGTATAGTTCAACTTGAAAAAAACATTAAAAAATCAGCAGTGGTTCAATTTTGATAAAATTACGTTCAATTTGATACAAAACATGTTGTTTACAAACGCTGAAGAGATGAGCTTGATAGACACAAGGCAAGAAAAGTTATCTCGTAAATTGTTGCTGGTGTCTTTTACACCGCTTTATGGGGTAAGTGGGGACGGTAGATTTCCCCTTTGATTTCTCAGGAAATTTTCAACAAATTTTTTTTTCTTGGTTTAATACGTTACTTTATTGCTCGAACCGACATAAATTTGAAAAAAAGTTTATGGTACTATTAGTAAGGTATCTTTCAACTTTTATTATTAGTAATTTATGTTGCCACACACGATTTTATCGAAAATATATACTCATTTTAACCCGCTGTTTCTTTTCCTAACTGGTGGTTTCAAATGTAAGGAAGGATTGATTCAATTTAGAGTTTTTCGTCAAGAGCCAGCTAGTTTACGAGAAATTTGCCATTCAAAAAGCTGCACATCAACACGACATCGTAGTTTAAAATAAAAAATTAACAAAAAGTCGCTGTAAACATCTGCTTTTTTCGGAATCGTATTTTTTTTTACAGTTTTTGGATAGATTACAAGTAAATTTAACATTCTGCATTTAAAGTTTGGAAAAATACTGCACAGTATTTTTTTAACATCCATCGTCCCCACTTACCCCACGTCCACACTTACCCCGGTGTACCTTACCCTTTTTCTATTATGAACAATCATATTTGTTCAACATTTTCGAGTCGAGGGACGTAGTTTTAAAAATTAAAAAAAACCCTGCGTATCAATCTAATGATTTGTAGTTTAATTGGTAAAAATAACCGAAAAAATTCATTGAAAGATCATTTACCATTGAAAGAAATAAATATTCAAAAAAAAAAAATCAGAATTTTGCTTTGTTTTCTGTTTTACAAAATCGGGAATTTCGTGAGACCATGCGGGAAAAAGACGGGAAAAATGCGGGAAATCAAAAATCGATTTTGAGTGGCCACCCTGCATCTTTCAAAGTAGGAATTGGCTTCCTGGGGTTAGTTAATTTCCAAAATGGCTTTGAGTCGGGTTTTATGTCCTCTACTGCTTTAGCAAAATTTTCATTACGAATGAAATTTAAACAACACGTTTGATCTCTTTTTGAAGGTAGCAATAAATAAATTTCGAATAAGGATCCCTAGTACGTTGATATCACTGATTTGATATTGGCGTCGACGAATGTTTTTCAGTCGTATCAAAAACTGAAGATCATCATCGATCAAAGGTTGATTAAATTTATGTTTAACTTTAGGTATTGAAGCGGCTTGAGCATTGACTATTGAAGTTGTCAAATTTTCTACAGCCAAATCAATATCTTCTATTGAATTCAGTGGAACGTTTACATCCAAATTACGTTCAATAACATTCCTATATCGCTTCCAGTCAGCTTTTTGAAAGTTAAAAATTGATTTTAAAGGGTTTTCGGTGGGACTTTGGGATAAAAAAAAAGTTACTGAAAGGTGGTCGGAATCGAGGTCCGCATGAGTAACTAATTGACTTTAATGCTCGCCTAAATCCGTTAGAACCAAATCAATTGTGGAAGGATTTCTAGTTGAAGAAAAGCAAGTATGCCCATTAGGATATTCAACAGTATAATAACCTGCACAGCATTCATTAAATAAAATATTCCCATTAGAATTTGATGAAATATTATTCCAAGATCGGTGTTTTGCATTAAAATCACCAATAATAAAAAATGTTGATTTATTTCTAGTGAGTTTTTGTAAATCTCCCTTCAAAAAATTTTTCTGTTCACCGCTACATTGAAAAGGCAAGTATGCGGCAACAATTATAATTTTCCCCTTAGACGTTTCTAATTCAATTCCAATTGTTTCTAAGGCTTTTGTATTGAACTAAGGAAGAAGTCTAAATTTGAGACGACTTTTGATGACAATAGCTACACCCCCACCTTGTCGATCAAGTCGATCATTTCGCAAAATTTTAAAGAAAATATTGCTTTTCAAGTTTTTGTCTGGCTTTAAAAAAGTTTCAGTGATGGCAGCAATATGTATGTTTTGGGTTTTCAAAAATAAAAAGAACTCATCTTGGTTAGCCAGCAAAGATCTAGCGTTCCAATTCATAATATTTAAACATCTATTTGGATCCATGAGGGAATCGTAAAGTCTTAATAATTTTGTTAGCATAATTAAAGGAAGTTTGAAAAGCTTCAAACATTGAATCATTTCTATTAAATTTTAATGCAAAAATTTTAATTTTTCCTCAGTAATCTCATCCAAATCAACAAAATTTTTAGGATCTGAGAATGGAGGAGAAGGACATGTATTCGAATTTCGGGGATTTCCCAAAGCCTTCACATGAACGTTGAGACTTGGATTTTTCCCATTTTTATTAGTTATGCCTGGAGAGGGCAACCCATTTTCAACCACCTCTGAGAACGCTAAACAACGAGTCTGTGGCGCAGAATCAGCACAGGTAACATTAAAATCACTTCGAGCATTACCAAGACGTAATTCTAAAGTAGGCCGAGGCTGACCGCGAACAGCCAGATTGTTTGCCGGTCTGACGTGTGAAGATAAAAAAGAGGAAGGAGGCGAAGAAACTTTTCTGGAAGCAATAATTTTTGCCCTAACGGGACAGTCTATAGCATTCGAGGAATGATTACCTGCGCAATTCGCACACTTGAAAAATTCAGTTTGTGGTTTATCACCACCAAAAAGGCATTTAGATTTTTCATGATCGAATGAGCAGCAAAGCATGCATCTGGCATTCATTCTACATTTTTTGTGCCATGACAAAAAGCTTGACAACGACGACATAGCGTAATATTTTAAAGAAAATTGGTAGAAGATTTTCGAAAAGGTTCAAATTTGACTCGACAATGAAACATAAGACGAGCCTTTTCAAGAATTTGCAAATTATTAACCTGATCCTTTTTAAAATAGATCAAATAAAGCTCAGGAGCAAAACCAACTCTACTGATATTATTCGTGTTGGTTCTTTTCCTCATTTGAAGTACTTTAATCGGAGAAAAACCTAACAAAGAATTTAATTCAGTTGTGATCTCATCCGGTGTCTGATCGCCGGTGAGACCACGAAGTACAACTTTAAAAGGACGATCACTTCTTGTGTCGTAAGTAAAAAATTGATGTTTTTTATTATTCAAATAATTTAAAATTTTTTGAAAATTATTGAAAGATTCCGCCAATATACGAGCAGTTCCCCTTCGACCGATCTGAAAAGAAATCTTCACATCCTTGACGGAAGCGACGATTTCTTTTCGAAAGGCATTGAAGTCAGGAATCGTGACCATAATTGGTGGAACCTTTTCGTTTTTAAGACTATAAGAAGAAGAAGCTTTCTTAGTACTCTTATCAGAATTGAATACGAATATTTTCTCATCACCGATTTTATGAAGGACATCGAATGAATTGGAAATTTCAACTTTTTTGGGCGTCGCGTTGGACCTGAATTAGGTTCGACAATCCGTTTTCTTCCGTCTCTTGAGCCGGCCCATGCTGGAAAGAAAAGAGAAAAATATGAATAAAAAAAATGAAAATAATTTAAGCACTGGAAAATGCTGATTGAAAAACAGGTAAGTATAAAATAAATAATGTAAAATGTTCCTGCAGGTACACAGCAACGATACGATGCTCCGGCGTACGTGTTGACGGCTCAACGGTACAGATGGAAGTGGCAATGGTGAGGATGTTTCAAGCAATCACCTTAGCGTAAAAGCTTAATTCATCCGCTCACTGTTTACAACTAAGTGATGAATAGCCACCATTAATTTGAATTTGATTGTTACTCGTGTCAAGACGGAGATCAAGACGGTGGGGGAAGGTACATCGCCGGCGTAGCCAACGACGAAGAGGAGCCACTCCCAACGATGAGTTAAGTTAAGGAAGCCATTCGCCAGCTGAATAATAACAAGTCGGCTGGGAAGGATGGCATCGCAGCTGAACTCATCAAAATGGTCCCGAACAGGTTGGCCGATTGCCTACACCGGTTGATAATCCGGATCTGGGACATAGAACAGCTACCGGAGGTAATATGCCCCATATACAAGAAGGGCGACAAATTGGACTGTGAGAACTACCGAGCGATCACTGTCCTCAACGTCGCCTACAAAGTGTTGTCCCGAATCCTACTCCGCCGCCTAACGCCACAAGCAAACAGATTCGTGGGAAGTCATCAGGCCGGCTTCATGAAGGGACGGTCAACGACTGACCAGATATTTACATTACGGCAAATCCTCCAAAAATGCCGGGAACACCAAGTCCCTACGCACCATCTACTTCATTGACTTCAAAGCCGCATACGACACGATCGACCGTAACAAGCTATGGAAAATCATGGACGAGAACGGCTTTTCCGGGAAGCTGATCAGACTGATCAAGGCGACGATGGATGGAACGCAGTGCTGTGTGCGGATTTCGGGTGAATTGTCGAGTTCATTCGAATCTCGCAGGGGGCTTCGACAAGGTGATGGTCTATCCTGCATGATGTTCAACGTGGCGCTAGAAGGTGTTATTTGACGAGCGGTGGGCGAAATGCGGAGCACGATTTTCAACAGATCCAGTCAACTTATCTGCTTTGCCGATGACATTGATATAGTCGACAGATCATCTGCGGCGGTGGGGGCGATCTACCGCAAACTGAAACGCGAAGCAGGAAGGATTGGGTTGATGATTAATACGTCCAAGACGAAGTACATGCTGGCCTGCGGATCCGAGACCGACCGAACCCGCTTGTCCAGTAATAACAAGGTCACGATCGACGGCGACGAGCTGGAGATAGTCGAAGACTTTGTCTATCTCGGCTCACTGGTGACCGCAGACAATGACACCAGCCGTGAGATCCGGAGGCAAATTATCAGCGGAAGTCGTGCCTACTATGGACTCCACAAGCAGCTGCGGTCGAGAAGACTTTTTTTTTTATTAGTTGTTAACCCAGGTGGTAAATCCAATTTACGGATTGCATTCCAAGGCACGGCGAGCCACCGCGTCCCCCCAGTTTGCTACTCTGGGTCCATGGGTGCAATTGGACGACTCATGATACAATGCTAAGGAACACTGTACCCCTTACGCCATAAAGTCCACCTAGGCCACTGACCTTTGTTCCCAACTCGAACTGTTTGACACACTTTGCTTCAATAGTGGGAGGTCATTTCGCGCTAGTGCGCTCCAAGGCAATACTCGTTTCCGAATCCTCGATCAGCATACCTCATTCTAACAAAACTCGATGCGCAATCCCTCCTCTGACGAGTTAGGACCCGACATCTCATCGTGTGAATGAGGTCCCCACACAGCGCAACTACTAGCTTTGTGAATCCAGTCCAAGATCCAGAAACACAAAGCGAGTTGTCGACGACTCTTTCTCTGTTCAAACACGCGGGTAGGGGGGGTAAGCCCCCTAAGCCACGTGTAGGACTCAGACTCCTCCGAACTCTCAAGTAGTGTTGACTTAAGTCACCACTCAGCGCAACTACTCGATCTTCAAGTCGGGCGCATGACCACCCGAAGCGCAGATCGAGCTATAGAACGCCCTCATCAGGTCACACTCGCGGTTCAGGCGCATCAATTCCCGAAACGCGTGTCGAACCCTGACACCTCCGGCAAAATGTGCCTCTCAGACACTGACGTGATAACACGTCCCAAGTGATCGGCCCACCATTGGCCACCACTTTGCGCATCTACTCGTTTTGCGAGTCGGGTCTATACCCACCGAAGCGCAAAACGAGTTGGCGATCGCTCTCCCTCCGGTCACGTCCGCATATCAGGGCCATGACCCCCCGAAAGCGTGTTGGACCACCACGCACACACCCAAGTACTGGTACCTAAGTACCCGGGTGCACCACTTCTTCCGCGCGGGTTTGGCAGACCCGTCGACAGCCTCTAGTGGGTTTGGTGTAGTTCTCTTGGCCGTACATCTGCAATACGCCGGACTTGCAGACACGTTTCCACTCTGCACCACGGGGAGGTGGAACTACGTCGAGAAGACTTAGCCCTCGCACGAAGTGTAACCTGTATATGACGCTTATTAGACCGGTTGTTCTCTACGGGCACGAGACATGGATATTGCTCGAGGAGGACCTGCGTACACTCGGAGTATTTGAGCGACGAGTGTTAAGAACCATCTTTGGCGGCGTACAGGAGAACGGAGTGTGGAGGCGAAGGATGAACCACGAGCTCGCGCGACTCTACGGCGAACCCAGTATCCAGAAGGTGGTGAAAGCTGGCCGGATACGCTGGGCGGGACATGTTGCGAGAATGCCGGATGACTGTCCTGCAAAACAGGTGTTCGCTACGAATCCGGTAGGAACAAGACGAGCGGGGCGCAACGAGCGAGGTGGTTAGACCAAGTGGAGCGTGATCTGGCGAACGTGGGATGCCCGAGAAATTGGAGAACGGTTGCTATTAACCGAGTGAATTTTAGGAATTATGTTCGTCAAGTTATGTTGTAAGACGGAATACTATGTAAATAAAATAATGTTACTCTTGTTTAATTGAATATCACGATTGTCCGTCAGGATACCTCCGCCCTTAACTCGGCATATTTCGGCTTGCGGCACGATGCGATGCTTGCGAAATGCCTTGGGTTCCAGATACAACTTTCTTGTTTCCTGAGAGGGATGCAGCTGCTCCAGCTCCTCGAGCTCTTGCAACTTCTTTAGGCGGTGCTTTTTCTTCTGGAAAATTCGGATTTGCTTTTTTTTCAAAGGTGATTGGAATTTGGGGGAAAGTTCAGGAACCTCGGTTTCACAGAAGAAACAAAAATTATGTTGATTTTTCAGGACAAAATATTCAATTTTCCCATACAAACTTAAAGTTCAAATTAACTCATGTAAACGTTGCTTAAAAATTCTGCAAAAAAATCATAAAAGTTAAAGTTTTAAGTTTTAAACCAAAACAAAGCTTCATAGACCCCAGAATTGCAGAAGTTCAAGAATGTCCTCAAATCGACTCAGTCTTCTGGAGTATATCGTGTTTGAGATATCCCAATTTTGTCACGAAGAAGACTCACTTTTATGTGAACATGTTAAACTTTTTCAATACTCGTAGACGGTCAAATTCGAATTGTTTTCAATAAAAAATTTATTTTGATTTGGTTTTTGATCATATTAACCATTTTTGCTGATTAAACATTTTGAACGAACATAATAAAAGTAATTTAATAGCGATCGGATGACTAACAACCCCACTGAGTCAGTCCTGTTCCTTCGAGGCGTGTTAGTATCTGCTACCATCCGTGAAGTACCTAATCTATTTCGGAAGAATCATCCAGTAGCCGGAATTTCTGGCCGATTCCGGGCACGGGTGTGTCTAAGACGAACACTTTCTCTGCGTTTCTTGTTTTCCCAGAATCGAGAACAACGATGCCAAATGTTTGTTCTGCGAAAAGAATAGCGCCGTTTTTTTTCGTTGCTGTTTTGCGTTGTCTTTCTAGCGGGTTCATTAAAATACTGCACTTGAGTTTTGCTTGAGTCATGTTGGTTTTTGATTCTAGATTTTAGAAATCTCAGTCGTTTTTTTTAAAGTATTTTCTGCAGACCTGACTGATCCAGCTCATTAGCAAACCTTGAGAATTTATACTTCCAAAAGACTGACTGAACTTTGGTGGTATCCGGTTCGGATCAATTGAAGTTTATTTTTGGGATTTCAAATGCATCAATTCATCCTTCCAGAAGAAGAATTCGCTAACGCCATCTGTCTTGGAGTCCGAATACTTTTCAGTGTCCATGGCCTTTGACTGATTCCGTGTTTTTTCACCCTCCAATATAAGTAGCTATAATAAGCCCACGGCTCTAGTCGTCAGTGTCGTCGTCAGCTGAATACTATTTCCAAACGCACGATTCTTCGAGGAGAGGGATCTTTTTTTGACATTTTCATTGCCACTTTTCCTGTCCAAGAGCTGCTGGAAAATGTTCAACGATGAGGTTGCCGAGATTCTTCAACACAGTCTCCAAAGATTTATCTTGGAGTTGGCCTTCACGCAAGACCATTCCTCCGGCAAACGATGTGTTTGGATTTTTTTCCTGAGCACAGATGAGTCTCCCAAAAAAATGATGCCATGATATTTTGGAAGCCCGGATGTATTTTTAGGTTTTATTTTCAAGTACATTTCAAGATTCAAGGTGATCTATTATTGGCTGTTGGAATATGATAATAAATCCTGTTTCGTTTTTGATTCAAGAAAAATCCATCCATCATTTCTATCAGAAATTTTCACCGATAAAAAAAATCCATTGATTGACGCGTACTTATTTTTGCTGAATGATCCCTTGAAGAAAGACATCTTGCACACACACCCATCAATCTTTCTTCCTTTGGAGGCAATCAATTTGAATGTCTCTTGTGATAAACTGATTACCATCACTTCCGCTTCTCACTTAAAATGTAAAACAAAGTCCGACGGAAGTCAATTGAAAATGTAGTTTATGATCATAAATATTACTTTTTATTACCCGTTGGAGAGTTTAATGATATGTATGTATGTTGATGAAAATACGAAATCCCAAAAAAAGGGGCGGAAAATTAGAAAATTTTGAAACTAAGTACTTACCCAGTCGCGGAGGTCCTTTATTTGTAACAAAGTATTAGTTCCGATGATCTTCCGAAAGCAAACCAGAGAGGCAAACGATCTGGTCCAAGGAAAAAGGGTTAACTGGTTGGACTGCCTGGCATGGATCCCGCATGTGTGTCGTCTTGCTGAATGAATACTCATTTATGCAGGGGCGATGTCACATTTCTCTGGATTACCGGGAAAAGTGAAGAGGTTCGGGAAAAATGCACCCATATGATTATGATTGATGACAACTGGCTTTTTGTTGTTTGGCCGAGGTTCGTCCGACAAATTACCCTTTCATGTCGAAGAGACGCGGGTGTGAAAGCTGGCATCCCATCAGCGCCGACGGCCATTTGCTCCCGCCAGACCCGACGAAATCGATGTAATGATTGAATGTTAAGTACTTTCACTCGGCACGGGCTGTTGATGATATGACGAGGACGAGGCTACAAAGTAGTACATCATCCTCGCAACAAAGTTTTCTTGTAAAATCTTTTGAAGCATTAAGACAGGTCTAGATAGAAAATTTAAAAAAAATGATGATTTACATAAAACCTGACAAAGTTTCATTTAACTTTCTCAAGCTCAGAAAAAAATATCGAATACAATTAAAGAACATGAATATCGGATCTTATTTACTCACTTATGATCTTAATGCTGATTTTACGACGCATTAAGCTGGAATAAATATGTTTACCCAGTTGAGTATCCTGAACCAGAATGTCTTAACCCTCATCCGTCCCAGAAATTTTCACCCGTTAGAGTTACTGGAGTGTCAATTTGACACTCCTGACTAAAACCGCTATATCTCTCTTGTTTCTTAACCGATATTTTTTTCGATATTATGAAAGTATTTTTCCTTTTTTCTTTATTACATTTTTGTAAAGTATTGAAGCGCTAATGTAATTACACCACTTGAATCGAAAAGAAATAGCTTTTCTGGTGAACATAATTTTATTGTGAAATTCTTGCGTTCATATACCTACTCGAAAATTGAATTCAGTTGCAAAATTGAATTTAGACGATAGAAAATCTGAGATATTTTAAATTTATAAAAAGTTCGAAAAACAGCTCTTATTATTATTTTTTTTCGTTTAATTAAAGACCCTTTGTTTAGCTCTTATTTAAAATTCGTCCAGAATTCTGTGCTTCGTATTTTGGAAATCGAAAGATGTGAAAATGTGCCAAATTACGTCAACTTTCCAATCCACTTTTAAAAATTTATCTACTGTGACTGAAACAATTTTGACGGTTTATTGCTTGAAAAGTACGTTGTTTACACCACTTTTTTACATTTTTTGTATGTCCTGATCTAAAAAATTTCAAAAATCTATCCTTGAAGCTTTCTTGGACACTAAGTAAAAAGTGTTTTTGAGCATTCCGTAGCTAATCTACGGCCTTTTTCTGCAGCATGTTTTCTCGGATTTTTATTTCATAGACTTTGAATAAGTTAAAAATAAAAAGTTGTAGCTGAATATTGTCTGAAAAACATATTTGAGTCACATTAAGAAGTTTTCAAAACTAATTTTTTGGTAAATGGTTTGATTAAGAGGCCGCCATTAGGGGCATTAATATGAAGAAATATAAGAAAATAGAAATAATCGCTTTTGTTTTTTTTCCATTAAAAACTCAATAGAATATTCGGCTTGATCACTTGTTAATCTGCATTGTTGAAAAACCAACAATCGATCTGTCAAACTCAAATTTGTTTTTGGTAGTTTGTTTTTCGTTGCGCGAGAAATGTTTTTGTTCGATTCTCGTGCAACGATGGTGACATCGAATTTCATTCTCTACAATATTCCAGCGATGAAGCATTTGAACCACAGGTAATGGTTTGTTTTGTTTTTTTTTTTTTAATAAAATGCAGTTGACATAACTAGTTTACTCGCTAACTTTCAGCTACTCAGTTCAGAGTGGCGGTTACTCAGTTGTCGCCAAAACCGCACCTACTCAGTTCTGACTAAACGGCCTTTACTCAGAACTGACTAACAGCCCTTTTCGCGACAACTGAGTCATGGTTTCTCAGAATGCGCGAAAAATTCTGAAGCGGTTTTTGGCCGCTTTTTTCATGCTAGAATAAAAAAAACCTGTATTATTATTCAGACAAATGATGGACTGCTTGATTGATGAATAATAAAAGTCAAAATATTGTTCATACACCTTTATTTAAAAAAAAATCCACAAACTTTTTGAATTTTTCTTTGGCCCGTCGGGTTTCGTCTCCCGGGCCGGGACCCATTATGCCGTACTAGATGGCAAATCTATTTGGACAATCGTCACTTCGTCGCAGAATTCTGTAATATAAATAAAACCGTATCAACATCTAGAAATTACCTTTAAAATCAATATATTCACCATGTAAAATTTCAAGTTTTTGCTGTACAAAACCAACCAAGTTCAACCGCCTCGCATAAACTGATCAACATTTACTCAGTTGTCGCCTTCAAACACTCGAGTTCTCTGAGTGCCGAGTTTTCTGACGTCTGAGTAATTTTTCCGCTGATATCTGAGTTCATTAAGAACAGCCGTCGGCTACTTCATACATGTGGCGACGTCTGAGTAAAAGGTAGCCGGGCTCTGAGTGTTTCAAATTTAGCGAGTATAGTATAGACTATAGACCAAGGTTTTTTTAAACACGAGGTTCTCCGATTTTCATAGTAAGTAGGCGAGAAGTGACCGGGGCTCTCAATGAGTTTGTTTACAAACATAAGATAATTTGCTCAACTTTTCTGTGGTTTGTTGGTAAACAAACTTCATGAGTTCCGTAGTTGCATAGCCTAAATAGCCAAAATGGCTGAATCGGGAATTTGGTATTCGGTAACACCTCCTATATATACACACACCTTGGTATAGACACTATAATTTCATATAATCTGGAAAAGAGAATGACGGGAGCCAATCGAACTGTCATTCGCGCGGAGCCAATCGAGCATTCTATGATAATGTTAAAGCTATTCATAGCTCTCTCCAGTTTCAATATAAAAAATAGTTTCTCAGATTCGTAAATTGCATGCTATTTTTTTCACTTTAACTTGAAATCGCTTTTGAAAAATATGTTATGATCTGAAATGAAAAATATAGTGAAATTCTACTAAATAGCTTTATTTAATGTTAGTAAAAGCAAAAAAAAAAGGTTTATGAATCACAGTACTTCCACCATGATTTTCCAATATTAAGAAAGTTTGCTCGATTGGCTCCCGCGAATGACAGTTCGATTGGCTCCCGTCATTCTCTTTGCCAGACTATATGAAATTATAATGTCTATAGTTTATAGCAATTGAGATGGCCCATTGGTTCAAAAAATTGCTCACCCCTGTTCTAGAATATTGCCGTATCTGGGGGAGGAAGACTGAATAAAAAAAGAAAAAAATCTTTCAAACGTCAAATTTCTCTCATCAATCTACCGACCAGTGCGAAGGTTCAACATTTTACTTTCTTATTTAGTGATTTTTAATAAAACTTGTTTGATGCTGAATAGCACTTGTTTTGTATAAAACAAATGATTTAATTAGGTTTTGTTTTGCTCTGTCAAATTCTTGTATGATTAGGCGTATTGAGTCGCTCAAATTGCGTTAAAGTTTTGAAGCTGATAAATAAAAACGGTTTGATTAATGGTTGTTCTAAAAATAGCTTAATCTAAATTTAGCACTTAAACAACTACAGCTACATGACTCGCTACTCGAAACTGATCATCTAAAGATAAAATTTGAACGATTCAAAATCTTTTCAACAATTGCTGGCTTTTTGCCGAACAGTAAAAAAACGATACAGAAAACGATACAGCAAATTTCAGTCTTCCTCCCCCAGTTCCGTATGTACTGAAGTCCTATCCTGGAAGTAGGAATGACGCATACTAGTTTACGTGTTAGCATTTCATAATGTTCGGACGACGATGCGTGGTAAAACTTTCAATTGTTTGGATTTAGAATGCTTCGTTATGAGTGAAATTTGTTGGAACAATAAGATTGTTATCGAAAATTGGAGCTTATCCATTCGAGGGGATAATTAATCGTGCGAAAATCGTATAACAAATGTTAACTAAATTATTTTTGAAATTATAATTAATTTCAAACCAGACACTTGATTGAACTCCTATGTTATCTTTCTCTGAAAATTCAATCATGTTTTTTTTTTCAAACAAAATCAGTGGCACAATACACAACATCATCCAAACGAGGCAACATTGCCTAAAAAAAGTATTTCGTTTCAAGAACTTTTTGTTACTGCTGCCAGTTTTATTATGCTGCTTTTTCTACACCCCAAAAAGATAAAACTTATTCTTTTGTAAACCTCTGAAAACAATCCAGCTCAGTTTTAAAAAGGTTCATCACTTCTTCAACTTTGAACTGTCCATTTCAATTTAAAGTCAATTTAAATAAACAAAAATCATTTTAATTCACCGGCCCCGTAAGCCCTTTAGTTTCAATGCCCCCCAATTACAGAATTGGGCTCACCGCCTCCCATGGAAGCTCTCAACGCCCCTCCAGGGGGTGGTAGGGATCACGTTGAAAACCATTTAGAGTGTGCTTTTTTGGCTGTTTTGATGCTGTTTTTAGGCCCATTTTAACGGTTAAAAAAATCTTCGGCCATTTCTAATTCTTACACACGGATTCGATACATGTTTGTTCAGGCCCCGTTCTCTGTTATCTGTGGTTATAAGATGAGTGGAATAAGTTGTGTTTAATTAAAAACGACGAAACGAAATTTCCAACCATTTTAGAGAGAAAATAAGGTTTTGGGCAACTTTTGTCATTGCGTATAGGAGTACGCTGGCATGAAGGCGCCTTTTCCTGCAACAGATTTTTGTTTCTACATCCTGCATCATATACTAAATTTTTGTTCAGCACGGGCCAACTACTATGAGGTGGCAGCAACAGATAGAGTTGCATCTACCACAGTTTTGATTTTACTGAAAAGGGCATCTCTTTTATCCGATAAAGCCGATTAATCAAGTAACAAACATAAAATAAGGTGATTAATCTCATCTTAAAAAATTTAAACTAGACACTCTAAGTAATTCAAGTGAATAATTTTCTCTTAATCTTTGCTTTCAATGTTAAAAAGCTTAAAATTAACTTAATTAACATTTTATTGTATTTTAGTAGCTGAAAAACTCTTAAAAAAGTTTAGATAATTCTTGATAGGTACTTAAGAAAACTATAGATCAAAACTGTTGAATATTTCCCTTCCCACCCAAGGTACGAAACCTCGTCGGAAACCTGATCCCCGCATTTATGTCATTTATTCCAATGAAAATAAGTTCTTTATAATGGTCGTTTGGAAAGTTACCGACAACGACCGACCGGGTGAACAACTTGAAGATTAACTCAAAATAGCAATTCTCAGCCTTAACTAGGTATACGCAAGTTAAGCGGACTGAAAGCCGGATGCGTCTCCACGGCTGCTCTGCTGGTCGTTGATCGGTTCTTCAGCTCTCGTTAAGCCATTCCTCCTGGATACTGAGCGGCAACGGATGACACACGATGTATCCATCATCTTGGCTTGGCCACTTCCACAACACGTCCCATCGGCATCGCATCAGGCATCACATCACATCGGCAAGCTGCTGGATTTGGCTGTTCAATGAAAATTCCTCCGGAGCAGTCAACGATTCTTCGGCATGTCGCTACTGGCAAGGTCAAAAACCTGCGCTTAGTTTTAGCACATGGTGCCGCAACTTCCAAACTAAACGATTTTCTTCCCTAGGCACGGCTTAGTCGCCCTGTAAACGTAGAGTTTAGAGAACTACCAGAACTCTCATATGACTTTATTTTTAGAGCACATGTATCGCACGCATTCTGCCAAAGACACCGGTCCGATGCTCCTCCTCAAAAGACTGGAAGTTGCTGAACGTTGCTGCTTAGTCCAAGTGATGATGATTCCCTTCAATTTTTCTTCATGGGGTAAGAGCGCAGGGGTAATTTGTGCACCGTATAGGTTCTTACTTAGAGATACCGGAGGAGATGTGCGGACGAATAGTTGTCACCCGAATGTCACCATCGTCTTGTTAAGGGAAATGAGCACATTTTATGAGTTCATTACCTGGCGGTGCGTGTTCTGTTCTAACTGAGCGCGGGAGCATTGGCTTCCCTAAAACCTGGTGGGATAGTATATTATGAATAATACCGTTAGGGGAGATTGGCGTTAGACTTTGTGAAATCGCAGGTGACTTTTTGTCATGGAAATATTTGTTTTTTTTTGCAAAAAGCATGTTTCTACAAAACTAAAAATGTTTCAAATAAACTTTCAATTTCAATAAAATTTCAATCGTCTATGACAACATAGCTTCAGAATAGAAAGTAATCAAAGAGTAATAAGATTCCAAGAAACTAGAATATGGAGTAACGGACTTATTTTGGACCTGAGAAGTTACTTTGAACCACCTTGATTATCTCTCCTATAAAGCTACTAATCATGATTTTTTAAAAAGAAATGTACAGTGAGCGAAATAAGAATAGCACCCCCATTTTTAAACCTTTGAAATCCTTTGAAATTCTGGAAAACTCCAAAAATGCAGTTATCTATTCAAATAACTCGTAGAAGCATTATTATTCACTTTTACACAGTAAATTTTTAGAAATAATCTTGTTTTTTTGAAAAACTCAAGTGGTGCTATTCTTATTTCGCACCCCTTTTTCACATTATTGGTCCTCAACGCCAATTGCTACGTCCAAAAAAAGTAAACTTATGCTTGATTTATCCGTTAAGCAATTCAGAACAATCTGTGGAAGAAAATTTTCGTAATTTTCAATCATTCATATTTTAACAAGCAAAACACATAGTGGTGCTATTCTCATTTCGCTCACTGTATGTGCTTTGCTTGTTAAAATATGTATGATTGAAAATCACCAAAATTTTCTTCCAAAATTTGTTATGAATTTTTTAACAGATACATCAAGCATAAGTTTACTTTTTTTGGACGTAGCAATTGGCGTTGAAGATCAAAATTATGAAAAAAGGTGCGAAATAAGAATAGTACCACTTGTGTTTTTCAACAAAAACAAGATTATTTCTAAAAATTTACTGTGTAAAAGTGAATAATAATGCTTCTACGAATTATTTGAATGGATAACTGCATTTTAAGGAGTTTTCTAGAATTCCAAATGTTTTCAAAGGTTTTAAAAGGAGGTTTTAAGAAATTCTCTTCTAGAACTAAGGATCAGAATATCAAATTTGAGCTGAAATTCTTTATCAAACTACTTAATTTCTTCATTAAAATGACGTGAAATGATGAAACAAACATTTTGATTTTATTTTGAATCACAGGTTGGAATTCAAAAAATTAGATTTTTTTTTCAGTAAACCTCACTTTTTCTAGTTTCAAGTCATATATGGAAGCACTACCTTGCAGTTAAAACCAAATTAAGTCTCAATATAGATTTTCCAGGTTTATTCAGGCCCATATTTATCATTTCGAGGTAGTTTTCCAACACACTTTTGTTGGAGTTCACGCTGCAGAAAGCTTTTTCGGATTTGTAAAAAAATCTGCCTGCTTTCCGACCGGTGAAAAAAAAATCATTTTTCTTCCACGCGATCTTTATTCGGGTATTTTCCAAAACCAAACTCAAGAAAACCACGAAACTAGCGTTCGAAAATAAAACAAAACTTCCTCAAATATTTTCCCAATTGTAAAAAAAGTTAGCTGGCTGATGCAATAACCTTTTCTTATAATAATTTGAGAAAAAAGTAATATTCGAAACGCTCGATACCGATTTGAAGTAATTCACTTAGACTTTACGTGAAATTAATGAGGCAATTATGTGGAAGTAAAGTAGTTTCTACCAGAGCGTATTCGATACACTGATACGCTGATACGCGATACACTACAAGACTCACGTAAAATCGATGCGATGCATCAAAATCATAGTC
Source organism: Uranotaenia lowii (assembly GCF_029784155.1). Classification (NCBI taxonomy): domain Eukaryota; kingdom Metazoa; phylum Arthropoda; class Insecta; order Diptera; family Culicidae; genus Uranotaenia; species Uranotaenia lowii. Next base: position 100,752,255 of record NC_073693.1, on the reverse strand, counting down.
TACGTGAAAAATCCCATAGAAATATTTCTAAATTACATTGCGTGTGCGATCAGTAAAGTACAATAGTGTAATTTTTTTTCTCAAACAGAAAACCGCATTGTCCTTCATGCTTCGTGAAAACGAATCAGCTGACTACTGTTTTCAATATGTTCACGGATGAAAAACTCTACAGGTTGTTTTCAAAATTCGTATGGTTGGCTCTTCCATATCACTGATTTTTGGTTGAACCCATAATATTGCTAAATCTCCATCGATGACTACGAATATACTAGCGTTGCTGTAAAGTTGTTTTGGCTATCGAGGATTTCTCATCTGCTCATCGCTAATATAAACTAACATATATGAACTTCTGTTCTCTGTGACTGCATGTGAACAAATAGTTCGACGGTTTTACTTACCTGTTTTGCGTGTTTCATGTTGAAAAAATAGTGGAAGTCCAATTCTTCTTGTTGAACAATCTGCTTTCAACTAGGAAGTTATCGAGTTCAAGTGTTATCAGGAAGAAAAATCTTAAAAATCGAGTTCAAAGTTTCGATTAGTTTAAGGAAGTTTGTTTACTTAACTCACCTTTGTAAACTACCCCGTTCGATTTTTTCGACCGAGGTGACATCTGGTGGAAAAAATTGAAACATAAACACTTTCGGAGCTTAATTTGGTACCTTTGTTGCATACCCGCCAGGCGCAATGGATCACAGCTGCTCGAATTGCCACGAGGCGATAACCGGCATCGAGCACATTGCCTGCAAAGGTGTTTGCAGAAAACGATTTCACACCGCTTGCACTGGTCTACCGAAGAGTCTGGTCAGACAAATGGATGCGCTATCCAAAAATCTTTTTTGGTACTGTGATGACTGTGCGGCAATGTTTTCGAACCCCAGTTTCCAATTGATGGCCTTCAATGCTCCGTCTGAAACAAATGTGCTAGTGCAGCTCACGAACGCGATCACTGAATTGCGTTCGGAAATTCAGCAAATTGCGCCGAAACCAACACGTACCGCCGTTTGGAACAAATCAACGCCCACACCGACTCCTACGCCTATCAGGCGTCCTTTGAAGCGTATACGGGTTCCGGACGCGGTTTCAACTGAACCCTGCCAATTGGGATCAAAACATGCATCAGCCGATATCGTTTCAATTCCACTGAGCGAAGACGAAAATCCTGACTTGTTCTGGGTTTATTTGTCGCGCATTAAGCCTGACGTCACGGAAGACGCTGTTAAAGCCATGGTGCAGGCCAACATTGGTGCGGAAGATGCCAACGTAGTTAAATTGGTTTCCAGAGGTAGCGATATCAGTTCATTCCGGTTCATCTCATTTAAAGTTGGCCTATCTCTGGATTTGAAACTGAAAGCTTTGAATCCGGAATCCTGGCCGAAAGGATTATACTTCCGAGAATTCGTGGACTACAATTCAAATCAGTTTCGCGATTCTAAACAACGATCAGCCGCCATTTAATCTCAGTTTGACACCGGGACGCATCAACCATGCCAGCTCGGAAGTTCTCTTCTCTGGCCACCAACGACCGCTTGTTCCTGCTACAAGTCGTCCCGTTTTGCGGTCAGGTGGCTCAGGGGGAGGCTTCCAACTGCCATGCCTTGGCAAGTATTTTCCTGCGTTATGTTTTTCTCCCAGTCACACACCTTTGCCTTATAGCCCAGCATCACGTAAGCCGGATCAGTTTGATGCCCTAATCTTTGGTGGTTCAGGGAGAGGCTTCCAATTGCCATGCAATGGCAAGTATTCGTCAGATCTGAACAATTCACCCAGTCACACATCTCTGCCTTCTAGCCCCCCAGCGCGTGTGTCGGATAGCTTTTCGGCAACTCGATCGAATGACGCAGCTTGGTGCTACTATCAGAACGTTCGAGGCTTGCGCACCAAAACTGAAGAATTTTATTTGGCTACTAACGACTGCAGTTACGACGTCATCATTTTGACCGAGACCGGTTTGAATGATTCGTTCAACTCAACCCAACTCTTTGGCAACAATTATTCTGTTTATCGTTGTGATCGCAATCTGCTCAATAGCTCGAAAAAAAGTTTCGGTGGAGTTTTGATAGCCGTTAAGCATTGTCACATGAGCAGGTTTGTCACAACTGAATACGGAAACAGCCTTGAACAAGTTTGTGTTGCTGTCCGTATAAATGGGAAAAAAATGATGTTATGTGCCATATACGTGCCACCCGACAAAAGTAATTGCACTTACGTTTTCGAGTCCCATGTATCAACTGTGCGTGAATTTTGTGCACGCGCTGCTACTGATGAATCCGTACTAGTATTTGGCGACTATAATCAACCCCGTCTGGTGTGGGAAGAAACTGATACAGGTGCTAGGCTTTTGAATGTAACTCCTTTAAATGCTGCCTCTGCTTGCTTGATTGACGGAATGGACTCGCTGAATCTTATTCAATTGAATGCAATCAGGAATCACCTTGGTCGGGTTCTCGATCTGGTTTTTGGCTCGAGTGAAGAACTAGTCAAAATAAGAAATGCTCCAGACATTTTGGTACCGATAGATTCTCACCATCCTCCAATTGTCTTCGACTTACCCACTGTTGTGTTTACGAACGAAGCCACATCACACTCTATGGAGCGTAGGAGTAGAGCTCTGAACTTCAGAAAAATGGACTTTTCACAACTCGCACAATATTTGAGTAGCATTGACTGGGACGATCTCTTCGGCACCTCATCGGTTGATGCCATGACAGAATTGTTCTGTGATTTGATCTGCACCTGGTTGAATTCTCACGTTCCTTTGATTAAACCACCTGTGTCACCTGCTTGGAGCACGCCTACTTTACGGCAACTACGGCGCGAGAAAAATGCATGCTTACGCAGACTTCGTAAAGAAAGAACAGGGGACTTTCAACTACAGTTTAGAGCAGCTAGCACCGCCTACCGCAAACTAAATGCAGCACTTTATAAGCGCCACGTCTTGCGTTTACAATCTAGTTTACGCACCAACCCCCGAAGTTTTTGGACATTTGTGAACTCAAAACGGAAATCGAGCTCCCTACAAACCTCTGTAGTTTACAATGACGCTGTTGCTAACTCTCCAGGTGCATGTTGTAACTTGTTTGCAGAGCATTTCAAGTCAGTTTTTCTGAACACCGTTTCATCCGAAAGAGAGTGCAGTGAAGCCATCAATCATGTACCTGTCGATGCTTTTGAATTGAACACTTTTGAAATTAATCAAGATCTTATTAAGCGCGCTGCGAAAAAGCTAAAAAGCTCATTTACTCCTGGACCTGATGGGATTCCAGCTGTTATCTATCGTCGCTGCATCGAAGCTCTTTCCTTGCCTCTGGCTAGGATCTACAACAGATCATTCCAGCAACGAAAATTTCCAGACAAATGGAAAAATTCGTTCATGTTTCCGGTGTTCAAAAATGGCGATCGTCGAGATGTTAAGCAATATCGTGGTATTACCAGTTTGTCTGCAGGGTCTAAGCTCTTTGAAATAATAGTTGGCCAAGCCCTTTTACGCGCTTCATCGCAGTACATCGCCCCTGAACAGCATGGTTTCATGCCTGGTAGATCGGTGAGTACTAACCTCATAGAATACACGTCGTTTTGCCTCAATCAGTTAGAAAACAAAAAACAAGTCGATGCGACCATAAGATTTTGCTTGCTAAGCTTGCCAAGCTTGGCATTCATGACAACATGATTGCTTGGCTGAAATCTTTTCTCACCGAGCGCTGCATAAGGATCAAGTACGGCACAAGCATTTCATATCCTTTTACCAATCGATCTGGCGTCCCTCAAGGGAGTAATTTGGGGCCATTATTATTTGCGCTATTTTTTTTAACGATCTGATTACTAGCCTAGAAGACGGAACGAAAATTGGTTACGCTGATGACCTTAAAATATTTCTGCCAGTGGAATGCACTGCTGATTGCATTCGCCTCCAATCTCTGCTGAACCAGTTTGATGAATGGTGTAGACTGAACAAACTAACAGTCAGTGTCTCAAAATGCTCTGTGATAACTTTTCATCGGAATAAAACACCGATCCCTTATGACTATAGTATCGGCAGCCAGTTTTTGAAAAGGGTCTTTGAAGTGGATGATCTTGGCGTGATCCTCGATGCGCAGCTCACTTTCAACAGCCAACGCTCTTCAGTTATCAACAAAGCGAATCGTCAGCTCGGCTTCATCACCAAAGTGTCTCGTGAATTCAAAGATCCTTTGTGCTTGAAATCACTGTACTGCGCCCTCGTCAGATCTATAACTGAGCATGCCGCTGTGGTCTGGGCTCCGTATCAACTAAGTTGGATTTTGAGGATTGAACGTGTACAGAAGCGGTTTGTCAGATTCGCCTTGCGACACCTGCCTTGGCGTCATCCCGAAGATCTTCCAGCATATTCGGATCGGTGTCAGCTTTTGGGTCTCGAAACCCTCGCATGTCGCCGAAAGACTCAACAGGCTTCTTTCATTGTTAAGATTATGAATGGAGAAGTTCAATCGCCAAATCTTCTAAGGATGATAAACCTCAGTGCCCCGTCGCGAACTCTGCGATCTAATTCGTTGCTGTCACATCAAATCCACCGAACATCTTATGGCTACAATGAACCACTCAGTGCAATGATGCGTATGTTTCAGGATGCTGAGCACCTGCATCAGTTTGAAGAATCATCCAGTCGATTTATTCGTCGAATTCGTCAGTCCAAATTGTTTTACTAATTAGATTGTAACTAAACATATTCATTTAAACATTTATGTTCGATGAACTTAATTATAATAAACAAATAAACAAATAAACAAATAAACATATGGCGGATTTGGCTAAATATTTTATTCAGGTCAACTTAAACATTCTAAATGTTAGTTTTTGAATGTCACAAAAACAGAAGATTTTGGAAGTTTTTTTTTGGAGGACACACATCAGAAAGCGAAAATGTAAGTTCAATTTGTTGTGTAAGTTGATTTGTTCTACTAACAGTTGTTAACAGTTTCAGATTCATCCGCTGCGACATATATGTTGAAGCGCGCATACTTTGATCCCGGTAGGCCGAAGCAATGGGAAAAAACAAAATCCCCCAAAATGTTTCCAAACCAATTTTACCACGTAAGTAATTTGATATTTTTTCAATATTTATAATGTTCTTTCGGTTGAAAAAAAAACGATTTAGATTTTGACGATTTTTCAAATTTTGTTCCAGAGCCAGGGTGCCGTTTTCCGCGCAAGTCTAAAAAAATATCCTTCTGGAAACGGCGGAGGAGCAGCATCAATTGCATTAAAAAATATTACACTAATATGTGATATATGATTAAATTTAAAAAAGTAATGTCTTATCTATATATATAAAGATGAATGTTTGTCTGTCTGTCTGTTCCCTATAGACTCGGAAACTACTGAACCGATCATCGTGAAACTTGGCATCTGAGGGTTTTTGGGGCCGGAGATGGTTTCTATAATAGTTACAAACCGCTCCGACTTAAGGGAGAGGGGGCTTTCATACAAAATTTGTAGTTTTTCGAAACAAATTAAAGTCATGACATCCATTTTCTCGAGATTTTTTCTTCCTTTGGGCGGTCTGTTTTTCGTCTCCATGGTCGAGGCGTCGCGAGCCAACGTCGCAAAAGGATAGTGACCATGGCATAGCATACTGATCAGTGGGAATATTTTGGCGCGTATTTCTCAACCAAGCATATTTTCAATGCAAGGGATGGCGATATGAAACCTTGATGTGATTTTTTTCTACTTGATTCCTAGCTCATTTGTACAGCACATGGTTGTGAATGACGCTTAGATGTGACCCAGATTGACATTTTGCGGATCGAATAAAACATATACATTTTTTTTTTGCCAAAATCTGAAATTGAAAAGTCATGGCATCCATTTATAGAGATTTTCTTTTCTTCGAGGGGTTTGTTTTTCGTCTCTATGGTCAAGCAAACGTCGTCGTAAGTGGATGGTAACCAAAACATACTGTTCATTGATCGCTGGAAAAAATTTACAATTAGGCGCCTGTTTCTCAACGAAGTACCGTAATCCGGGGTAATATTGATCACTTTTTTCAATATATTTCGATTATTTTTTCTGTTAAGGGGAATGTGGCATGTTTCATATTTTTAAAACCAGTAGGGGAGGAGCGGGCTATATGTGCCTATTAAGCAGAACACTGATTTAATCAAATATCACATCGAATATGTTTCCAAAAACTATATACACGTGTGCAGGCATCTGTTTTCTATACTTTGGAGTAATTTTTAAGTTAAAATTTTCTTCTGTTTCCAAGAAAACGATTTTATTCTAACTGTTGTCCAAAATGCCGAACCTCAAACCGTGCGGGCTAAATGCGCCTATTTAAGTTTTGAACAAAAGTTCATTGAAACTGCTAAAAAGTAATAATTTCCGAACGATAAAGCTGAAGTCTTATGAAAATCTATGTACTTTATAATTTATGAAATAAAACAAAAGTTAGGGTTGCCATACTATGGAGGCAGGTCATCCATTAGAAAAACTTTATCAAATCTGTTTTTGGATCTTCAATTCTCTCTTAAGATGTTATTCAGAGCTTAGATTTGAAGGTTCAATGATAAAAATCATTTATTTATTCTATTTAACCTGTTATTTTAGGATGGGGGCATTTTACAAACATGATGGGGCCATACAAAAACACTCTATTATTCCACTTTATAATCATTATTAAACCTCCACAAAAGCTGAAATATGTTTAATTTCTTCAGTTCATTTGAGTAAGAAATAAAAACCATCCTAGTTAAAAATAAAAAGGAAAAACAGTGCATTTAACTGCTCAAATTAATTTTTATTTATATTTGAATCTACTATTTCCGACGTTCACGGGGATCAGCATTACGGTAAAAACAGCCATACGAATGCTTGACTAAAAATTCCTGTTGGATTCTCGAAGCTGATGCGATCGCTAAATCAGCCATTTATCCATTTGTGGCAACGTATAATCAGATTGTTGGCTTGATTGTTTCTTCAAGTCAGAATCAAACAATCATATTTATGGTCATGTAGACGCGTAATATAACTGATAAATCTATATATTTTTCTCCGTGTTTTCAGTTTTTTTTCCAAAATGAGAATCGCGCACGCTTCGCGCTTTGAAGCAGTTTTTTGTGTTTGCACCCCAAAGGTTTGGGTTGGTTGTCTCAGTCGCCTGATACCTATCCAATTGAAAACTAAAACCAATTGAGCACCACTGATTTTCAGTGTGTGCTTCACCGCTCAAAACGTGTAGCTATAACAATTATTTACTGCACAACCTGTGAATCATTCATCAATTTTGCATGTAAACCAATACTTTCTTCAGTTCCTCGTCTGTCTTCACTACCTTAGGTCGTTTAAGAAGGAGCTGCTTCATAATCGCCCAGTACTTCTCGATGGAGCTGAGCTCCGGAGTGTTGGGAGGGTTGAACATTTTTCGACACGGTATTGACCTTATTGTCCGCATATCACTTCAGCACGTCCTTGTAGTAGTGACATGAGGCCAAATCCGGCCAGAAGATTGCTGGGACGTAGTGGATCTTGGGACGTTGTGGGGAGAGGAAGTAGCCACTTCTGGAGGCACTCTTTCATGTACACCTGTCCGTTCATCGTGTCCTGGGTCACGAAAAGTGCACTCCGCTTCCCGCACGTGCAGTTGGCTTGCCAAACCAGAAATTTATTCGAAAATTTGGACATCTACTGAGTGCGGACATGCTCCGGAATTTATCCTCACTGAACTTATCCTTGGCCGTGAAAAATAGGTTGCCGGGGATCTGTTTGAAGTCGGCCTTCACATATGTTTCGTCATCCATGATGCAGCATTCAACTTTGGTCAGCATGTTGAGGTACAACTTCCTGGCATGGGTTTTGGCGGACTTGTTCTGCTTCTCGTCGCGATTAGGGGCCTTTTGTACCTTGAACCTTCGAAGCCCAACCTTAGTTTTGGCCATCTGCACAAAACTTTGGCTTAAAGGTGCAGCTTCTTAGCCACTTCCCGAAAGGAGGCGTTCGGGTTTCGGTTGAAGACCCCAACTACGCGGTTGTGATTTTTGGTGTTGTTCGGAATACTTTTTCTTTCACTTCTGGGCTTCCGATCGGTGGACAATCGTTTCTCGAACCGCTTAATCACTCGCGACACCGTGGAATTCGCGATTCCCAACGTTTTATCGATGGAACGATGCGAGAGATCCTTGTTCTCGTGATGAATGCGCAAAATTTTATCACGCATGAGCTGTTATTTCGACTCCATTTCCGCGAGTTTTGATCTCAGGACTTTAAAACTTGCAGGATGTAAACAATGCACTACGAACTGAATCCACCCAAATTTTCATTAAATTCTACCCAACGGTTAAAAAGTTAGAGCAATTTCATAGTGTGGCAATTTTATCGTGGACACCACTGACAGCCAAAACAAATAACAATAATATATCAGTTCGGTTTCCTCAGGTATCACAGTAATATCACAGAATCTGGCTGAACTACTCAACGGGCGCATGGTTTTTGTCCGGAGCACCTCATTGTCTGCTTCCGGCTGAATCTGTTCCTACTTGGCCATGTGATGGCTCACAAAAAGTGATTCCAGATCCCAAACAACGGCATGTCGGTAAAGAATCATGATCTTACTGCACAACAACTTGTCACTCACCCGCGAAGGGCCGTTTTTTTGTCCAAATTTGTTTTTTTTTCTCCTCGTGAGCGACTGACGTTTAACACACTTAATTCTGAAAACACTAAAATTTTGCTCCTATTAATCCAATCACTGTACGCTCAAAACTTAATAATCACAAATACCAAATTTTAACGCTACAAAACGTTTGAGCTGTAATTTAAAAAAACTTGTCCGCCGAATTCACAAAAATTTGAGGTTGTTTCAACAACTTTATTATGGTGAAATAGAAGAAATTATACCTCGTTTTAGCTGAATAAACCATAAAATTTTGATATGTAGTTTAAAGATAACAGCAGCACGTTTTTTAACCGTGAAAGTTTGACCTTAATAATATTTTAATATCCAATAAATTTGTTTTTTTTTTTATCTAGCCATAAGACCGTTCTGCAAATAGGCCTTGTTGTATGACGGTAAAAATTTGATGAGAAGCTTGAAGGCCCGATTCAACTGCTTAAAATTGAAATATAGAAAGCACTTATATACGAATTCAATGTTTTTTAAATGCTTAGAGTAAGATGGTCAATGAGTTGTTGCTCAGTCAGGGTGCGATTCTCTTTGCTCAAAAGTGGTCCAAAATGCTGAAATGAAATTGAAAATCAAATTTGGAATCAAAATTTTCCAGTAAAATTTTAAATTCTTTCGTTTTATCAAACTTTTTTTATTGGAACTGGAATTATTCGTGTAAATGATTCAGATAGATTTTATAGTTTCTTTTATATCAATGTTTTTTCAGTGGAAATATATTCAAATTCCTAATTTGTATTTTGGCATTACAATTGAACCCGGCATCTCCTAAACGAGACATCGGGACGCATAGTGATATCGAATTACAAAAATTCTGTGGGACTGCTGTAGTTGACTGGTTGCGAACTTCGGACTCTTTAGTTAGCAGTATGACATCAAGAAAAACGGCAAACGGAAAACGAGAACAATCTCACGTGTTCGTTATATTTATACGCATTCATCAACCATTTGTTACGGGGAACACACGTTGTTAACGCACTTTTATGAACGCTGTTTATTCTTGATCAGGCGCCAGAGGTTGGTAAAATCATTAAGAAGTGAGCAGGTCTATGAAATATAGTGTCAAAGAAGCTTGATTTAGATTTTTTACCTTTTCACTTGTTAAAAGTTCAACAAAATTCCACATGTTTATAAACAATTTGATTTATCTTTTATTCGAAAGCTTGTCATCTGAACTGATTAAGTCTATTTTTTGTTAGTCTATTAAGCATGTTTAACCTTCTTACAAAAATACTTCAACAAACTTCAACCATCATTCATTCTCTCAATAAATCACGATTCATCGCCATGTGGTTCCGCGATGTGCCCCTCAGAACAACCACAAAGTCTAGCGCGATCATTGTTGTCTTGTTGAGCAAACGGACAGCAGTTCTTTGTGATCATAATGTGGTGTCACTGTTGTTGTTTTTGTTGTTGCAGTTCTCGTTAGGAAGAACTCGTCGAACAAACGAGATGGCCAGACAGCAGACCATACCTACCCGAGTGGCACGAGTCAGTCGAGTCTCGGCATCTCTCGGAACGACAAATGAAATCAAAACAAAGCATTAATATCATTTTACATACAACCCGGAGCGGGGGCAGCACTCGAAGCATCGATCGCCGGTCTTCGGGACCCACCCACCGATTGCTCTCGTTGCGACAATAATTCACATGGGTGGGCAAAACAGTAACAATCACTTGCTATTGGTAGGAGAAGAATTTTATACGGCCTTTCTTATGATTTCCGTTCCTTGAGATGAAAGAAACAAGATGAAATGTTTATGGAAATCGGAAATGTTATTTGACATCACGTTTGTCGCGTTAACGTTTCATTCACAATACATAATTTTGAACGATTCTATTCTATTCTATATTAAACGACTCAAATATCAGATTTTAAGGACCCAAAAATCGAAAATGAGACACTCAAAACTGAGGTTTCTGATCTCAGACTTTCTCAATCAGTTTTGACAAATAAGGTTAACAAATTAGAAAGTCATTTGGATAAAGTAAGCCGTGATTCAATTTCGAAAAATGCCATGATATTCGGACTTCCTGTCAATGCCAATGAAGATCCTTCAAACTTGGCCTGTAAAGTTTGTCACACATTGGGATACGATTTGAAACCTGATCAAATAGAACAAGCTAAAAGATTGAACTTTGGAAAATCAAATTCGCTTCCACCATTGAAAATAACATTCAAAGACGAAGCAACTAAAGAAGCAATTTTCTTCAAAAAACGCCAGTTTGGCAAACTAACTTCTGCACAGATCGATCCCTTGTTTTTAGTAAATGGAAATTCAAGCTACGTTACCATACGTGATGAATTGACACCATTTACTATGGAGCTTCTAAACGAAATGCGTGAGTCCCAAGAGCTCCTCGACATAAAATATATATGGCCCGGTAGAGGCGGTTCAATTTTAGTTAAAAAAAATGAAAACTCAAAACCCGAAATTATAAAAAATAGAAACGATATTGCCCGTATTACGTCAAAATTTTTGATCTCAGCTGAAAATGCATCCAAGATGACCACTCCTTCGCCAAAACGTAAGAGGCAATAAATATTTTATGTGTGTGTTTTTTTTTTATTTTCTGTTTTCTTATTATAAAAATGGATAGTGTGATTAACAATTATAATGATAATATTGATGATTTTAATGCTTGTATTGTAAACAAAAACGATTTTAAGAAACTAAGAATTTTACAGTGGAACATATGTGGAATGAATAAATTATCAAAATTTGACAATATTCTACAAACTATTGATCAGTCTTGTGTTGAGATCGATGTAATAGTAATTAGTGAAACATGGTTAAAAGAGGAAAATTGTTCTCTCTATAATATTCCTGGATATTCTTCATTTTTCTCTTGTAGGAATCAATCGCATGGTGGTTTAGCAATGTACGTTAGGAACAACTTAAAATTTAGAATATTGAATAACGTTTTCATAGAGGGTTTTCACAACATAAGTTTAGAACTTTCTATCAATGGAGAGTTAATTGAAGTACATGGCATTTATAGGCCTCCATCGCTTCCTTTTAATACTTTCTGTGATCATCTGGAATCTCTTTTGTCTTCCGTTCCTAACAATCACTCTTGTTTCATAGTTGGTGACTTTAATATTCCTATGAACTTGATAAATAATAATGCTGTAACAAAGTATAAAACAATTCTTGAATCTTTTAACTTTTTGTGCACCAATAGTTTTCCAACAAGACCAAAAAGTAATAATATTCTGGACCATGTGGTTAGTAAAATTGATGATATTGAGCGGATTAAAAACGATACTATATATAACGATGTAAGTGACCACTGTCAAATTATTACTACTTTCGACTTGATCTTCGAAAAGAAAAAAATTGAACTTGTCAAAACTATCATAGATCATACGAAGCTAGATGAAACCTTCAAGAACTATTTGAGGAATTTAACAATAGTTGAAGATGTTGATGCGTGCCTAAAAGATATAACTGCCACTTATAATTCGATTCTTGACGCATCGTCAAAAAAAATTACAAAATACGTCAAATTGAAAAATAATTGTTGCTCGTGGATGACTTTCGATTTATGGTTTCTTATAAGGTTGAAGAATAACTATATCAAAAGACTTAAACGAAATCCTGAAAGTCAGCACTTGAAAGAACTTCTTGCACACATCTCAAAAAAAGTAGATTTCAAAAAGCGGAGTTGTAAACGTTCTTACTATGAAAAACTTCTCAGTAACACTCCCCATTCAAAGTTGTGGAAAAATATCAATTCAATTTTAGGTAGAGCAAAAAACAAATCCGAGATCACCCTTGAAGTAAATAATGCCCCAATCAATAATAAGCACCAAGTTTGCCAGACTTTTAATGACTTTTTTACAAACATTGGCAAATCACTGGCTGATCAAATTACTGTTGATCCAACGTATAACTCATTAGCAAACATTCACAGAGTTTCCAATTCTTTGTTTTTACGTCCGACAATATCAAACGAAGTATCTACTATCATTCAATCTTTGAAAAATAAAAAAAGTTGTGGACCAGATAACATTTCCACAGGCTTATTAAAAAAACATGTTGAATTTTTTGGACCAATTCTCTCACAATGTTTCAATCAAATTTTAGAAACGGGAATTTATCCTGATTGCCTGAAAACAGCAAAAGTAATACCTATTTTTAAATCTGGTGATCCTACAAATGTTAATAATTATCGTCCCGTTTCAACCTTGAGTGTTTTTAGTAAAGTGTTTGAAAAACTTTTAATCGAAAGAATCAACTCTTTTTTGAGTGCCAATAATGTTCTCTACAATCACCAGTATGGGTTCAAATCGGGTTCAAGTACTCTTACAGCTATTTGTGAACTTTTAGATTCAATAATTGATAACATTGACAAGAAAAATATAGTTGGTGGCCTTTTTTTAGATCTTAAAAAAGCTTTTGATACTTTAAACCATGAAATACTTCTAAAAAAACTCGAATGTTATGGCCTCAGAGGTATCACAAACAACTTGATTCGCAGTTATCTATCAGAAAGAAAACAATTTGTCCGTATTGATGAAGTATCAAGTTCCTTAGGGAGTATTGAAGTCGGCGTTCCGCAAGGTAGCAACATTGGACCAATCCTATTTCTTTTGTACATCAATGATATTAGTAACCTGCCATTGCATGGAGTACCAAGACTTTTTGCGGACGACACGGCACTTTTTTACCCAGGAAAATGTCCTAATGTAATTATTAAAAACATGGAAGATGATCTCAACATTCTGCATAAATATTTTAATTCCAATCTTCTCACTTTAAACTTTGCAAAAACAAAATACATGTTATTCCGGTCATCTAGAAAAACAATCCAATCCCACAACAGTCCAAAAATAGTTAATAATATTTTGGAAAAAGTATATAATTTCAAGTATTTGGGAATAACACTAGATGACACTCTGTCGTGGAAATCGCACATTAACAACTTACACAAAAAGATATCGTCGTTTAGTGGCGTTTTATGGAGAGTGAAACATTTTGTACCACGCCATGTAATGTTGCGTTTTTATTTTGCGTTTGTTCATTCACACTTGAATTATTTGATTGCGGCGTGGGGTAGAGCTTCCTTATCTCTCCTATCTCGTCTACAAATTTTACAAAATCGTTGTCTGAAAACTATATTTAACCTTCCCTTTCGTCATCCATCCAATCTGTTGTACTGTAACCGCTCTCACAAAATTTTACCATTGGCTGAACTTTGTAATTTCCAAACTTGCACTTATGTCTTTGATAATTTGCATTCCTCTCATATATCTCGAAATCTCAGGTTTACTTCAGGAATTCGTATTCATAACACAAGGCAGTCTCATCACCTTTTGAGAAGTAATTCGTCAACAAGCCTAGGCCAACATAGGATTTCTTTTGTCGGACCTACGAAGTACAATAATCTACCCGAAGAGTTAAAGATAATAAATAACAGGATTATTTTCAAGACCAAACTGATGCAACACTTTAAAAACTTATTAAACCAATAAACAACGAATCACCAAACTAGCTTTTTTTTAAATTTTTTAATTTGTATAGAATAATTGATTTTAACTTGTTTGTCTGTAGTTTAGTTTAATGTCACCTAATTTTAACTTTTAGTTTAATTTATTTTAATTTTTTTTTTTTAACTTGTTAATACTTTTCAATTTTTTCCATCGAAAAGTGGATCTCTTAAAAGGAAAACTTTTTTCCACTGAGATTCACTGTATTTTCTTACTTTTTATTACATTCTTCCGCGCCCTAAAGATAAAATATATTGTGTTCTCAGCATGCGTAAATTTTGTGTTTTTGCTCGCGTTTTTTTTAAATTAAATTTATCCTGTTGCTGCCAGACATGCTGAGAACTGAAGTGTCCATTACCAGGGGGCTCTTTCGAGCTTTTTGGTGTGGGGGAGTGTGGCGGGCAAAAAAAAAAAAAATATAAAAAAAAAATATAAATAATAGGGATCTAACACAGGCAAATAAAATAGGAAAACTAAAATAAGTATTTGAAATATGGGCTAAAACCTACAGGAATTAATGTTTTATTCTATCCGAATTATTCATTTCGAAGCCTTTTTTACCAAACCGTGCTTCTAAAGATAAATAAAGATAACTTCTCAATAAGGAGAACCGTAAAAATTGAGAGCTATTTCTGTAATAAGCGACATAATTAATACGTATTTAAATCAATAACCTGCAGGAAAATTTTCAAAATTAACTTCCGAAGTTGAAAGAATAGATGCAATGGAATTTTTAGCAGAATTATTCCGTAACAGACCCATGCACGTTCATTCTAAATTTCCCCAATTTTTTTTTTAAACGAACACACAGAAATACACCCAAAATTCAGTCTTTGCTCCAATCATGAGCTCACAATCTTTCAACGCCATTGGCATAGATGGTTATTCAATTTTAGACCACCGGCATTAACCTACCAGCGCAACCGCATTGCGTGAAGGAAACATAATAAAAACGTTTTCATATCCCTCCCTATCCCATCACAAGATAAAGGAGGATGAGAACATTGAATAAATGATTTGGTCTGCTCGGTCAATGCTGTGCGTGCGTATGTGAGGCGGCATTAGTAAAACTACAGAGAAAAAAAAACATTTTTTTTGTTTCAAACCACTGGCAAACAACCTCAAGCTGCCCGACTGCGCGTGTGTATGTGTTTCCAATTCCCTTTCCCATCATAACACAATACTATGGGCGATGGGCGCGCTGGCAATCCCAGTATACTGCCAGTGGCAGTGGCCAGTGGCAAACAACCTCAAACCAAGCTGCCCGACTGCGCGTGTGTATGTGTTTCCAATTCCCTTTCCCATCATAACACAATACTATGGGCCATGGGTGGCAAAACTCCTCAGATCGGCTTGTCCAGTGAAAGAGAGTGCAATTTTTTTTCGTCTGCTCCCCCAGTCGGTGTGGAGAGAGATAAATCGCACTGAAATGAAGAGTGAGATTGTCAACACATAAGAGTGAGCGAGAGCATTCATATCCGCTGATGAAGAGAATTCCCTTCTCCGGAAAAATCTGTTGCGCAAAGTGCTGAGGAGAATTCGAGAGCTAACTCAGTTTACTCTTGCTACGTTCACGAGAAAAGATGCTACTTTCCGAATCAAAGCTCCCAGCGGTGTCCTGATTTTCTAGAAGCCGTCCTGATCTTAATTGCAATTGATTTTGCAATAAAAACAGTTTAACCTCTTAAATCAATGGTAATCTTCGGTTCAGATGATATTTGAACGATGTTTTTTGGTATAAACTACAAGCCACGTAACTTCTTATCTCTTCTGTTGCATTAAGGCGTATACTGCACTGCTATTCCGCCTTAGTTTATGCAATCTAAGAAGAGCTGCATTTCAGTTCCACCAATCTACTGGTGTCCTGAAAAATCCTGTTTTTTGTTCTTCGCGGTGTCCTGATTTTTTGACGAAACCACCTGGCACCTTTTCTTCTAACGCTACATTTTGCAAGAAAAAAGAATCCAAAACAGCAAACAGCAGTGGGCCTGGTAGCGGCGGAGAAATTGTTGTTATTTTTTCTACGTTGTGTGGTGGGAGTCTAAATATTTTTTTTCTACATTTACTCTGAGGTGTATGACTGAAACAGAGGGCGCTCTTTGTTTAGAATTCTCTTTCTCCCACTCAGATGCAAATGCTCTCACACTTGCCGTCCGAATCACTTACAGCTCGTGTAAACTCGGGTAACGAGTGGAGCACGATCAGCGAAAGAGGATTACACTCGGAAGCCGAACTGAAAACAGAGTTGGTTTCTCCCGGCTCTTTGTTGTTTGAGAAGAGCCGACCAACCCTGAATGGGCGATGGGCGCGCTCGCAATCCCAGTATACTATTTCTCGTGTGTTAAACAGAGAAAGCAATAGCCTTCACTCCAATTTCACTCCGATTAGCTGTCATTCTTACGGAAATCTGTGTAAGAGTGAAGAGCAAGCTTTATTCTTTTTAGCAGGCCCAATCCCAATAGGAAACCTCCAGCCAAACGCCAGATACTGTGTTTTTTTTGTGATGAGCCGTGCAGAAAGATTATGACAAATTAATCTTCGTTCTTCATCTGGTTCAGATGGTATACTGGTTAAGCTGGCGGATGGGTTGAAGGTAGAAAATCGTTGTGGATGATATTGATAGTTTTTGGACAATATTTAAAAGCCCAGTAAAATCTTCTATACATATTGTTGAAACTTATGGTTTCCTCCGGAAAAGCAGCAAACAGCAAACTTTTGCTGCCACGGGTGTAGTGACCGGGTGTTTCTGGTCCGGGACCGTTTCTTTTGTTCTTCACCATCACAACATATTTGAAATCAGCGTCTGTCCTCTCGAAATTATTTCACACATTAAAAACATGATTTATTTCAACTCCTATTTGCTATTCCAGAGCAGGGGTGTCAGGTGTCCTGATTTTTCAGGATTTGCCCTGATTTTCGAGAGGTCGTCCTGATTTTTCAAAAATGCTTGAAATGTCCTGTTTTTTTTAAAATGGCTCTTAAAATGTCCTGATTTGTCCTGATTTAAAAAAAAATTGAAATATAACTAAATTTATTGTTAATGATGAGAACATCTAACATCTAATCGAATCTTAAAATATCTAAGAACATCTAATCTTTAATAAAATTGTTAACCCAGTTTAACCAATGATAATTTTCAGTTCAAATGATATTTAAATGGAGTTTTTCGATAGAAACTGCAGGCCAGTCAAGGTTATTCTCGCTTTAGTTGCATAATTCGCGGCGTTTTCAGCACATATATTTCGCCTTTAGTTATGTAGTTTAAGCAGAACTGCATGTTATTTTCACCAATTTAGTGGTGTCCTGAAAAATCCTCCCCCTTATTCTGCGCCGCGCGTGAGGTGACGATAGTCGAGTCACCCGATTCCAGAAGCAGCTTCAGGTGAGAAACGTCTTTTAGAATAAACTTTTTGAGTTCTTATCCAAATCTAGTAGTCACCGTGAGTGACAAATCATATGCTCTGTCACATCGGCTTCGAGAATAAGGTGACAAGGCTCACGTGACTCCGACTCGACTCGACTATCGTCACCTCACGCGCGGCGCAGAATAAGGGGGCCTGATTTTTTTCATCGTGGTGTCCTGATTTTTGACAAAACGACCTGCCAGAGTTCATTTGTACGCACTCACACATTTGCATTCACCGTTTGAGGGGGGCTTTTTTACAATTTTATTGCTTGAATAGAAAACTAATCGAGCAGATGGATCCTTATTTGGGATGGGAGGGTATTTGGGTACGATTAATGGTTATATGATTACCTGCGACATCTTCCTTCTCCCGTTGAGAAAATTGGAAAAGAGGAAAGGGTCTCCCATACAATGTTTGCTAAGCAAAACCTGAAAACTCATCTACCCTGTAGGTATTACAGTTTGAACGAAAGAAGTCCTAAACTCCTTTTCTTTCGTAGAGCAGCTGAAACTCTAGTACCAAGTATTGAAAAAAAATCAATAAAAGCTTGTCAGATAATTGTGGTATGGTTGCTCTGAATTGTACAGAAGCAACGTGATACTGATCTGTCAAGCTCCAAAAAAAATTAAATGAGTAAATTTTCCCACAAAATACATGTATTTTCATATTGTATGGATCGTCTCGCAATTTGTAAAGGCAATACAATGAATTCTTGACAAACTTGAAATTAATTCATTGTTTTTTCATTTCATGTTCAATTCAATTGTTACTTTCTACAGACTCCCTCGACTAATTTGACAGCACCTGTCAGCTCCGTTCGGCATTTGATCCTTACTTAGAGACAAACAACCCTGCACATTGCACATACAAACGGTTTTATATGACCGGAAAAATTAACACATTATAAGCACGCGACTTGGATCTTTTTATGGCCGTAAATAACGACTGGTTGGGAAGCCAGCTGTCGTTCAGGCTGTTGTTCCATCAGGCCCTACCCGGGTTTATGGCCACCACCCGTCTCGGTGTACATAGTGCAGATTTGTGTACACAAACAGTGATGTCCTCTACTTACTCCAATTAATTAACCATTTTATTGCACGTCATGATTGGTGTTAAAATCATTCCTTGCATTATTTGCTGCATTTCTTCAACACCTAGACTACAACTGTTAAATTGGACAGACATGTCAACTGTAAAAAATTATTTAAAATGTCACACACAATTGCTTTAATCAAACTATCGTAAGTAAAACAATTAAATCTAAACAAATTGCAACTGAAAACAAAAGAAATTAGTTGAACCTTCATTAAACTGATGCATTGCCGAAATGAACTTGAGAATTTCTAACCAAAATCTTCGGCCAATCCGTTGAGATTCTGAGGAGCCAGCTGCTCAAGCAGAGCAGAATAAACCATAGATAAATAATAAAGCGCCCGAAAGATGATGCGGTGATTTATGGATGACAGTTTATGTCATGCAACGATCGCAGATCGCCGTTCATGAAGCAGCCGCAGATTTGAATTATTGCTGTTTAGTATTTGGAGAAAACATGAAATCAAATCCCTTTCTTTTTGACTTGGTGTACTTATGTAGAGAGTTGAAGGAAAATCCGCTAATGATGCAAATTCGCGTGCCGAGCTCATCCCAATAAAACAAATTCTAGGAAGACGATTTCCCGGCAGATTTTGTCGATTTTTGCTTTTTTTGGATCTCCTTTGAGGGGGTTAAATGGGTGTGACCTTTAACGAGCACCCATTCGTACCGAGAACTCTCTCTCTCAAGCCCTACGATTTCAAAGCAAGACGAGTTTTGTCATATCAATGTCGCGGGATTTCAGAACGAACGACCTGACATGTGCCGTGCCATGGGTACCTGTAGCGGAATTTCTTAGATCAGACGTGTGGAGTTGGCCCTGACGGATGTGACGGCAAGATCATCAACCCGTGGTAGATTTGCCTCGGATGGCCTTGTTGATTTGCCACACACCGTGAAACTACTCAAAACTCCCTGCTCGCAAGGGGCGATTGTGAAGAATCAGTCTTCGTCGTTTGCAGGTTATCGCTCTAACAGGATGACGATTTAGTGTCGAGTGAGAGCAATGTGAAGGTTATTTATGGCAAGATCTGGGTGGCACATTTCAAATTGTTCAACTGTTATTTTTTGTTACGAATAGCATCAATTGGTGATGCTATACTTTATGAGCTGTGAAGTTGTGAAAGTATGATAAAGTATCTGTAGACGCTATGTCATCAAAATAATTAAATTATACTACATTAGTTAAATTTCCGCTTTAGCGAAAAAATATTATACCATTAAAATAGAACGATGAAATTTTTAGATAAAGGTTGTCCACGATGAAATTGCCATACACAAAAGTGATTCGCAAAATTCAAGTTTTCGTCCGATTGCCATCAAATCTTCAGGGATTGACAAATAACTATTAAACTTCATTTTACCATTTTACTCGTATTTTATTTACAGTCCATACGCAAATGCCCGCACCTTGGCCTTAACCCCGGTCATAAGATTCTGCACAACCTGTGAATCATCCGTTTTTTGCATGTTAACCCATACTTTCTTCAGTTCCTGTCCTGTCCGTTCATCGTGTCCTGGGTCATGAAAGGTGCACTCCGCTTCCCGCATGTACAGATGGCTTGCCAAACCAGGAATTGATTCGCAAATTTGGACATCTTCTGAGTGCGGACATGCTCCGGAACGCTGAACTTATCCTTGGCCGTGAAAAACAGGTTGCCGAGGATCTGTTTGAAGCCGGCCTTCACATATTTATGTTTCGTCGTCCATGATGCAGCATTCAACTTTCGTCACCATGTTGAGGTACAAATTCCGGGGACGGGTTTTTGGTTGACTTGTTCTGCTTCTCGTCGCGAATAGGGGCCTTTTATACCTTCTACGTTCGAAGTCCAGCCGTAGTTTTGGCCTTCTGGACAAAACTTTGGCTTAGGTGCAGCTTCTTAGCCAAATCCCGAACGGAGACGTTCGGGTTTCGGTTGAAAGCCCCAACCACGCGTTGGGATTTTTGGTGTTGTACGGAATACCTTTCCTTCACTTCTGGGTTTCCGATCAGTGGTCAATCGTTCCTGGAACCGCTTAATCACTTGCGATACGAGAGATCCTTGTTCTCGTGATGAATGCGCAAGATTTTATTGCGCACGAGAGGTTCTTTCGACTTCATTTCAGCGAGCTTTGATCACAGGACTTTTAAACTTGCAGGATGTATACAACGCACTATGAATTAAATCCACCCAAATTTACATTAAGTTCTACCCTACGGTTAAAAAGTTAGAGCAATTTCATAGTGTGACAATTTCATCTTGGACAGTATTGGACACCCTTTACACGCATATGTATACTTAGAGCAAGTTCACTGGTGTTGGGAAAAAGTGGTAGAAAATTTGACACTTGTAGCACGTATTGAAAACTTTACCATGCAAAAACATTTTCACTTCTCCATACTTTCGATTAACCCAATCTGAAAGCCGCGGGATTAGCCTATGCGTCCGTCTTGCGTTGCTCGATGCGTCCCATTGCTCCTGTTACTTGAGCATTGATGCTGCTTGTTGAGCTTTACGTACTCCTCTAACAGTTCTTGCTACGTAACATTATTTATCCTCCGCTAGAGAGATGTCGTTGGGAAACATTCCCGAGATGACAAAAGCTGCATCTTTTTTTATTAGTTGTTAACCCAGGTGGTAAATCCAATTTACGGATTGCATTCCAAGGCGCGGCGAGCCACCGCGTCCCCCCAGTTTGCTACTCTGGGTCCATGGGTGCAATTGGACGACTCATGATACAATGCTAAGGAACACTGTAGATCGAGCTATAGACCGCCCTCATCAAGTCGCACTCTCAATTCCCGAAACGCGTGTCGAACCCTGACACCTTCGGCTTAAACTGTGCCTCTCTGACACTGACGTGTAAAACTCGTCCCTAAGGATTGTATCCCATTTACCCGAAAACCATTGCCCAGAATGGATTTTTCCCAGAATGACAAATACCCGAAATCAAACCCCAGAATGAACCATTTCGCAGAAAAAAATTCCCCAGAATGTACCATTTACCAGAAATTTTTTTCCCAGTATGGACCATTTCCCAGAAGTTTTTTCCCCAGAATGGAACATTTCCCACCACAAATACCAGATTTTTTCCTCTAGTATTTTTATTTGTTTTTTTTTTTTCTAATGAATTCTTGTAAATTTCATATGATTCGAAATTCATTTTTTTTAAATGTTTTTTTAACTGACTACAACTTTGAAATTTTTCAACTAAATTTATTTTAGAGCCAATATTGTGCTTTGTTTATGGTTTGGGTACTTAAATTGATGCAATGCTTACCATGCTCCTTTAAAAACCCGTTTTGGTATCCGACTCCTCACGCAGCGCGTTCGAACTTGAAAGACGTTTTGTCCATTACGCTATCGCGTGGCGGACGGGGCTAAGGGATCACCCCTAGCTTTCACGCAGACCTAGGAAGCCCCGGCAGACCTAGACCAATGTAATGGGGCCGCCGCTTCCGACGGCGGGTCGGTGGCCACCTCGGATTTGGGAGCTTCGGCGGCTTTGTGCCGCCTCGGCCCCTTCATCCTCGTTGGTTGCGTGCGGTTTGCCGCAAAAAAATATTATTATGAGAATCCAATTTTAATGGAAAAAATCTATTTTAATTTTTTGAATTTCAGGTTGGATAAATTCATTTAATTTTCTGGGAAATGGCAATTCTGGCGAAAATTTTTCTGGGAAATGGTTCATTCTGGTAAATTTTTTTCTGGGGAATGGTTCATTCTGGGAAAAAAATTCTAGTAAATGGTGCATTCTGGGAAAAAAATTCTGGGGAAGTGGATTTCTGGAGACTTTTGGGAACATTGGTTTGTTCACCACTCGAGTATTTTCGAAGCAAATTAAAATCGATTTTTTACAGTAATAAGTGCCTTAAAATTCAATTTGTATTATGCAATTATCAAAATTTATGTACGCGAGTGTATGAAGTGTAAAGTTAAAGGAAAAGATAGTATGCATTTCGAGCATTTTGCTAGTTAAGTATTCGAAATTCGCTTTTTGCATGACGCGGACGCCATACTCAAAGTGCTCTTCCATCGAGACAAAATTCGCTTAAAATGAGTTCAGATGGCGCTTTATCAACGTAATGAGAAGGTTTGGATCCTAGCTAACATATAATCGCGTGTATAAGTGTTCCCAATCTGGAAAGAGAAAACGGATTGGATAATTCTCATCCATCATCAACTAAAGCTAAGTACCTTTCTTTGTTTCCCTTATTTAAAACATAATTTAATATTTTAGTTCCTTCTAAGTGTTATTTTTCTGAATATTTTTTCCATGCACACTTGATTCCAGATTAATTTCTCCAAATTTATATTTGTGTTCGTTCTGTAGTAGGATTTATCGAAAACTGTGAAAAAATTTAAAAAATTAACAAGAGCTATCAGCAATCAACTATAGGATTTTTAAATAAATACCAAAATTCAGATCGCATAAGAATTTCCTAGAGCATCAAGCAGTCGCTTTAAATCAAAAAGTTTGTTTATCGATAATTTTAAATTAATAAATATTGGAAGACACTGGCAGCTTTGGTTAGTGTTTCCTCTCTGGGATATTTGTTGAGTCCAATATTGAATAGTGAAGTTATGTGTATTATCAACTTCCATTTTAAATAATAAGAATGCGCTCTTTTCACCACCTTAGAATTTTCTTCTGATCTTCTATCCGTCTTTCATTTCAACTCTTTAACCCTCACCGATAAAGCCGCAAATTCATTTCATAAAACAAATTCACGGTGATTTCTCCTCTTAAAATAATAAAAATAATTCGGCTATAAAAATCAATTACAAAACATCGTTCCGATAATCGAAAATAGTTAGGCCAAGATTTCTGACCGTTGACCGTATGCGACAACTCAATCCAGTTGGAACATCCGCACAAAACGAAAATAAGAAATCTACCTAGCCATCGATGGAACGATATCGCACAATAGAAGACTTAACAGAGCAACCACATGCTAAATTTTTTGTCCGTTCGGCACATGTGCACACTCACATGGCGGTCGAACCATCCATAATTAACTGTATCGAAAAATGTAGTGCCTTCTCTATTGGGTACTACTTCTTCAATACAGTTAATTGGTGTGGGACAAAGAATTTAGTATGTGGTCAAGCTTCTATTTCAAATGCTCTTCGCTCTTTTCACCACCTTAGAATTTTCTTCTGATCTTCTATCCGTCTTTCATTTCAACTCTTTAACCCTCACCGATAAAGCCGCAAATTCATTTCATAAAACAAATTCACGGTGATTTCTCCTCTTAAAATAATAAAAATAATTCGGCTATAAAAATCAATTACAAAACATCGTTCCGATAATCGAAAATAGTTAGGCCAAGATTTCTGACCGTTGACCGTATGCGACAACTCAATCCAGTTGGAACATCCGCACAAAACGAAAATAAGAAATCTACCTAGCCATCGATGGAACGATATCGCACAATAGAAGACTTAACAGAGCAACCACATGCTAAATTTTTTGTCCGTTCGGCACATGTGCACACTCACATGGCGGTCGAACCATCCATAATTAACTGTATCGAAAAATGTAGTGCCTTCTCTATTGGGTACTACTTCTTCAATACAGTTAATTGGTGTGGGACAAAGAATTTAGTATGTGGTCAAGCTTCTATTTCAAATGCTCTTCGCTCTTTTCACCACCTTAGAATTTTCTTCTGATCTTCTATCCGTCTTTCATTTCAACTCTTTAACCCTCACCGATAAAGCCGCAAATTCATTTCATAAAATAATTTTATATACGTGGCATGTTATAAACTTAAAAGAAAAACGATCGTCGGTTGAAGGTAAGCTGAAATTTTTCGCACGACTATGTTGTTTTGGTTATTCGATGACGCAGCATTAACCAATTGCACTTGGGAAAAAGCCTAGAAAATAAGAATGCAGATAGCGCTATTGAGGTGTCCAGCAAAGCCTTACACTGCCACCTGGTGAGTAAAATATATCTACAGTTACCTCAAGTTGCATACAAGTTTTAATGCTAATACTTCAATAGGAAGTGTCATAAGGAGTCAAATTTTAGGAGAACAAATTCATACAAATCTTATTATCTTAACCACCTAAGTAATCCATGTTCTATCAAAGCAATATGTTTTAGCATAATTAGTTTATTCAACGATCATGTATCTATATTTATTTACTTTGAATCTTAAAAATATACAAACGCTTCTTATTGGAAGAGTTATTTAAAATGGTTAGGACATTAAGATAAGTGAATTGATTTAATGTTTTTTAAGAGTCCCATGTTCATTTATTTCATAATGTCAAGCTGTCCAAACAATATACATATGTATTTCACCAGAATGATTTAACGAACGATTTCATTTTATCAATGTTTGCATTCAAGTTCAGATAGAAATTTAAAACATGTGGAGCACTGGAATGATTGTATTGGAAGATGAGTGTTGAACTTCTGAAGCATTTTCGTCGTAAACTTATACATGTTTACCTAGTAAGGTTGAAGGCACAAATAGGACAAATTTTCTCTATTCATTAACTTTTTGTTATACTTTCAAGAAATGATGCTTTATTTTTTTTTTACATTTCTGTTAATAGAGTTAAATAAAAAAAACAAATTGAATCATATCGCATAGCAATCTATAATAATTTTGGTGTTTTTCCAAACCCACAGGATTGGAAAACTGTTAATTACTACATATGGGTAAACATATGCGATAAAAAGGGTTTATTATACCAAACTTAACCTGCATATAATTTATGGGTATGCAAAATTTCGGCTGATTGAAGAGAGTATTAAGGATTTATCAATCCTTCATTCCTATTTCAGATAGTTTCAATAGCAATTGTTCGAACTCAATTTGAAGTTCCATTCAAGGAATGTTACATACAAAAAAATCAATATTAAGAAATGAAACCAACCAATAATTTACTTTTTCACACTGTTCCCTTCCACTTCGCACCATAAGACTAAAAATTACAGAGACAATTTGAATATACAATTGAAATATATAAGATAAATTAAACTTCTAGTATCGAAACAAAAAAGTCACAGTTTTCGCACAACTCAATATTATATTAAAACATCCTTAAATTTTGATTTTCGATAAAGGTCTCAAAGCTAGAAAGAGTATTGTATAAATCTAGGCTTTTTTTTAGTTCAGGAATTTCAAAAAAGATTTCGAGAAAAGGATTAAAAAACTAAATCACACTGGTCAAAAGTGTTTCCTGATCATATCCTTCCACCAACACTCCAAAACCAAATTATTTGCTAGGATGCAGAGGTAACCTCGGTCCTAAAGCACAAATTTTTTTCTGTCATCCCTCTCTCTATTTTTCCTCACTATCTATTGACTACTAGGACGTGGCCGGCGCCGTTATTGATGTGTAAAGAGAGAGCATCAGTTTTGGGCATTGTGAATGTTTTGTCAATCCCAGGCACCATTCATTTGACCTCTGAACAAAATTGATGGCCTCGGTCAATCACGGAGTAGCAACCATTGGCGATGTGGACTTGTTTCTACTGAGCCACGCCTGTGTTCATGGTTCTCGAAATGCATTTGTTGTAGAAAAATAATGATAATATTATAATTAATTGATAGTGAAAAGAAACACTAAATTGATCAATGAAAATGATTTTGTAAAAATTGATAATATAGCATTTCGGGTTCAATGAACTAGGTGGATGTGAGTAGTCAATCAAGCTAAGCTAGCTAAGCTAAGCTAAGCATTCTGGGAAAAAAATTCTGGGGAAGTGGATTTCTGGTGATTGAAATTCTGGTGATTTTTCATTCTGGGCAATGGTTTTCGGGTAAATGGAGTACAACCGTCCCTAAGTGATCGGCCCACCATTGGCCACCACTTTGCGCATCTACTCGTTTTGCGAGTCGGGTCTATACCCACCGAAACGCAAAACGAGTTGGCGATCGCTCTACCTCCGGTCGAGTCCGCATTTCAGGACCATGACCCCCCGAACGCGTGTTGGACCCTCACACCCGAGTACTTGTACCTAAGTACCCGGGTGAACCACTTCTTCCGCGCGGGTTTGCAGACCCGTCGACGGCCTCTAGTGGGTTTAGTGATAGTTCTATTGGCCGTACATCTGCAATACGCCGAACTTGCGAACACCTTTCCGCCCTTAACCACGAGAAGGTGAAACTACCACCTCAGAGCCAAAAGCTGCATCTCTTGAGATGGTCCTGTATGCATGGC
Source organism: Uranotaenia lowii (assembly GCF_029784155.1). NCBI lineage: Eukaryota > Metazoa > Arthropoda > Insecta > Diptera > Culicidae > Uranotaenia > Uranotaenia lowii. The sequence continues at coordinate 100,725,447 of NC_073693.1, read as the reverse complement.
TATCAGGCGATGTGTACTCCGTAATTTGGATCTGTTGCGCTTCAGCTCAAGCGCTGTGCTCCAGGCCGCCCGTCCGTATCGTAGTTTCGATAGCGCCACGCTCGCCAGACGTTTCTTGATACTTTTGGGTCCATGACAGTTTGGCATAATAAGTCGATGACTTTCGATGCACTATCACAACAATATTTGACATGTGCACCGAAACTTAAACGGCGACCATCACTTCGAGGTATTTTGGCTGCTGTTTCCAAGATATGGTGTGTCTTCCAACAGTAATCTCCATGTGCGGCATAATTCCTTTGTTGGCCACGAGCAGTACTTCGATACGGGCTATCTGAAGCTTGACTCCTTCCAGATGCCAACCCTTTCTACAGACACCGTTGCAAGATCTTCTACCTTCTCGATTGTTTCGCCGGTGATCTTTAGCACGATATCGTCTGCAAATCCGACTATCTGCGCGCCTGCTGGTAGTTTCAGCGTTAACACCTCATTATACATGGCATTCCAAAGCACAGGTCCAAGTATCTGGGTATGAAATACTGTGGAAAAACCGCTGTTAGAATAGTAGATTGTAACCCGGTTTCGGTTTCATAGGTCAAAGAGCAATTTTCTTAAAAGCTTCCTGTTATCCTGCAGAGGGTATCAGGAACACGCATCCTGTAAATCGCCTTGGCAATAGCTTCTGTTGAAGGCATTTTTAACATCGATCGTCACAATGGCGCAACGACGAACACCTTTTGATATGCGCGATTCGCGTATTCTGTCATCCGAATGATGGCGTATACTGTGGATCTCCTTTGCAGAAAACCGAGTTGTCTGGTCGACAGTCAACTCTCACTCTCTGTGCAGATAGTTAGTCTTTTGAGGAATATTCTCTCTAGTAGTTTACCAAGGGTATCCAATAGACTGATAGTCTGTACGATGACGCATGCCCTGGGGGTTTTTCCGGATTCGGTAGTAACACCGGATTCACTGTTTTCCACAGGCTGGGGAAAGATCATTCGTCGAGTAACTTTTGTAACACCACTCTGAAAGTATCTGGAATGGCCACCTTCAACACTGAATTCGGGATTCCACCCGGACCTGAGGCCTTGTTCACCGCAAGTTTCTCAGCGATGACCACAGTGTGTAGCAGTCCTCCTTGCTCGTCCTGATAGCTCGCTTAATTGCTACTCTGGCTGCTCGATAAACGGCACCACTCGATTCTCTGTTTGTATCGTTTTTCGTCCGTTGAGCTCGCCGCTTGGCTTTAAGGCAGCTGGCACGCAGCTCGGCAATTTCTGAGGTCCACCAGTAAACTGGTTGGCGCCACCAATTCGGTATACTAATTCTGGGCATAGTCATGTCGCACACCGCTATTATAATTTCTCCGCTCTCGGAACGGCGGCGGTTTCCTAGCAACCACATAATTTTGATCTCGTACACTATGATGTATCGCTTGATGACCGCTGTGGGTGTAGTTTTCACACACTCCCCAGTTCATATAGGTTTTAAGTGATGGGCTCGCTGACATTAATCACTAACGTCCTATCTGTTATTCCTTGCTTGCAATAGGTACTGATAGCTCCAGTGTTAAGCAGATCAACCTCCAGTCCCGCGAATGCTTCTAGTAAAGCTGTCGTCTCTAGGATTATTGCACCTGCTACCCCGGTTAACCGCCCAATCGTTAATGTCTTCTCATATCACTCTCTGTCAATTCGTGAGCGAGTTCATCCAACATTGTGTTGAATCATTGTCGTTCATCTTGGTGGAGCGTAGCAGCTGCAGAAAAAGATGTCGTTAATTTTTGCAATCACGAATCCGTCCCGAGAATCTGTCACCTGTGACGTAGACAGCCGCTAAGCCAGACCTATCTGCTGCCCAGTTACCATTTTCAGACGGAATTCTATATGGTTCCGACAATAGCACTACATCGCATTTCTTTTCGTCTATCGTTTGTTCAAGCAGAAGCTGTGCCACCTTGCTATGGTTAAGATTTAGCTGGATTACATCCAATTTTACTGGCTTGCCTTTGCGTTTTTGTATGCCAGGCAGTCCAAGCCATCAGTTTAATCGGCATTGTCATCAGCCTGCTTACACAGCATGCATTTCGACTGATTTTTGCAATCTCTAGCGAAGTGCCCTTCTTCACCATATCTTCGGCAACATCGTGACCGGTCGGGTCAATTGCAGCTTCAGGATTAGTGACCAAAGTCCCACTAATGAAAGCAGCGTTGCATTTGTTTCGGTATCATGGGCGCGGTTCTGACGTGTTTCACTGACCACCAAATTCTTACACTCCCTACCGTCAGTAGCGTCTTGGCCGCTGTTGGTGAGAGATGAATCGTTGCAATCAGCATTCCACCGTACATGTTTCTTAGTTTTATAGCTACTGATTCGTTGCTCATGCCAGGTATGCTAGCTAGAGAGTACTTTCTCGAGCTCCTCTGCAGCGGTAAACTCATCAAAATCCTTGCATTCAATAGATGCGACCTGCGATAGCGCTTGGGCAGTCGCTTCATCGCTTAGGGTGCCTTCAACAAGCTCCTAGAAGTCGGTGCTCTTCATCGCCGGGTCTTTTTTTTAATCGAAGAGCAGTCCCCTTTTTTGGGTGCGTCTTGTTTTGGTGATGCTCTCGCCAAAAGCAGATAACTTTGGTTCTGCACGTAGCTTCTGGAACAGATCCGCATAAGTTGTGCCTTCTTTCGCTTCCACGATAAGGGCATCATCCCTGGACATCACCCGTTGAGATTTTGGTTTTGTTGGTGGTTCTGGCTTCATGTTTCATGTTTCATGCCTGAAGGCTCATATCTTAAGTCTTAGTTTTCATGTCTAAGGACTCAGGACTCAGGATTCAGTGTTCATTTCTCAAGTCTTCGGTGTCATGTTTAAGGTGCTCCGTGAGACGAGAGAAGTGCGACATGAGATGTGAAAAGTGAGAAGTGACAAGTGAAACTTCTCACGTCTTACTTCTTACGTCTCACTTTTTGGTAACAATTGTTAATTACATTTAAATGTATTTGTTAACGAAAAAAACAATATCCCAATAAAATAGGCTTGATGCAATATGTCCTCGAATGGGAAATCTGATCAACCTCCTAGTCTCTGAAGTCAATCCTATTCTTATTTGTTCAGAACAGAACAAGTCATTTACAATCCTCAGGCACGCAATCATCAGAAATAAGTAGATGCTCGGGAGACCCTCAGTTTGAAACTAGGATGGGGAATCTTGATGAGAAGTAATTCCACGATTTCGATTAAGTTTTTTCGCTGATTACGAAACCTGGACCTGCCACTTAGGTGAGGTGCAGCATTCCGATAGCGCTAGAAAGTGCTTTTTCCAATCGAACCTTCTCAGCTGGTGCACAAATCGATCGCGGTTCCCGGGAAATGCACGCACCGAAAACCAGACCCTACCGACACTTTGCAATTGTATGTATGAACCCGTATGTATTTAATGCAGCGCAGTTGCTGGTGCATCGACTTTTGGAATTGGCGCTAAAAATAGTGATCTTCGACGAATGGAAAATAGTGCTGCCGATGCGTGAAAGAAAATGTTGTTGAACCGTTTTCCCTGGGTTTTTCTTTTCCTTCTAGCTAGACGCATTGAGAGGTGAACTCGCTGGAGCACACTGACTGGGTGAATGAACTTGGGGTCATCGACGACGACGACGACGGGATTAGAAACCGATCGTCCGTCGTATGTTTCACATAATCAGCAGCTAAATAGTTTGTGTATCGAAGTTTTATCGATTTATTTAAATTTGGATTGAGCACATGGTGCAATAGTTGAAAAAGTGTATCTGAATTGAGATGTTCAATTTGAACTTAAGGTTCTAAAAGTTCCTGGAGAATTCTTAGGTTTTATTTATACAGAGTCGAAAAAAAATCATATTGTTTTTTGGAAAGCTCGAATAGCTTAATTCAAGCTTAAGTGTTCTATGTAGGTCAATCCAACATTTCAAAACTACTTAAAGATTTATAACGGTGGTTTCCATCTAAAAAAGCAACAATCAGTGTCTCACTCAGTCGATCGAGGTATTCTAAAGACACACTTTAGATGTTTCTTTAAAAAAAAGGAAATAATAACACAAAACGTAAGTTATTTTGAGTTAATTCAAAGCGAAAACTGTTTATCAGTCTACATTACACATAACGCAATGGAGCAATTGTTTAGCAGTGCCATGTGCTCTCTTCTGCTCGTATCCGCACGCGTGTCCTTGATTATGTCCGTCGTCGTAACTGGATGCTGGCTGGTTGGCTGCAGCTTTCCTGCAATGCCAAAGGAGGGAGCACAAGACATTCGATGCACTTGGACCAGAACGGATACGGAACATGACAAATCTGAGTCACATAAGCCGACAACAACTGCTTGCTGCACTGCACACGATAAACGGCAGCCGCGCGTGTAGCCTCAAACTCATTAAAATGCGTGTATGTGCTGCGCACTTTGTTTAATAATAAAATTTACTCCCTGGCTCAGCTCCACCAGCCAGCCTGCCAGCTAGCAGCGGACTCAAAAACATTTGGTGCTAATAATATGTGAAACAAAGAGGTAAAACGACAAACAGGAACCTGGAGCTGTTGTGACATTATTGGCATTTTGCAACGGGAAACCATATTCTGCACATTTGAGTTGTAAAGGATGAAAAAAACTAAAATGTGCACACTCAGGAAAGGGCAGATGCTAAGCAGGTTTCGCATCTCCTTTGGAAAAACATCTTTGCCTTCATGTTTGAAGCGACAACGATTGTAAGTTGTTGTGAGGCATCTATTTAGGTGAAATTTTTCTCGAATTACATCTTTCTAACATATCAAACCACGAGCCACTCCTGAAAAGTTATTTTGATCTGAAATTGTACCTCCTGACGACACTATAATGACAGTCATTGTAGTGTCTGGTTCTAGGTAGTTTACAAGTTGCTAGGCAGTCGAGCATGATAGTGACACCGATTTTAAATAGACCTTCAAATGAAGTTGGTCCATATATACCGGCTACGGTACTGGTCTAGATCTTAAATGACCGACTTAAGACATTCCACGTATGAACGTAACAAATGTCAAAGTGCACATGCTTTACTGCATTAGAGATTCGCCGTAAACTACTGTGCTACATTGCAACCTTGCTCGGGGCGGTAGTTTCATCTCCTCGTGGTAGGCGACACTAGATGGCGACACTATCTAATGAATTTAGTGAACTCAGTAGTGGAACCTGTTTAAAGATACGATAAAAGAGTTGCCGGCTACTCTTCGACTGCTTACATAAGGGAAGTGAAATATTGCTAAAACATCCACTGGGCTGTCCACCTTCATCAGTAATATCATCAAACTCTTCAAACTTGCGCCGGTCCAACTTAACCAGTCCACGATAAAATGACCACACACAAAAATGATTCGCAAAATTCGAGTTTTTATCCGATTGCCATCAAATTTTCAGGGATTGAAAAATAACTATTAAACTTCATTTTACCATTTTACTCGTATTTTATTTACAGTCCATAAGCAAATGCCCGCACCTTGGCCTTAACCCCGGCCATAAGATTCTGCACAACCTGTGAATCAACCGTTTTTTGCATGTAAACCGATCCTTTCTTCAGTTCCTCGACTGCCTACACTATCTTAGGTCGTTTAAGAAGGTGCTGCTTCATAATCGCCCAGTACTTCTCGATGGGGCGGAGCTCCGGAGTGTTTGGAGGGTTGAACATTTTCGGCACGAAATTTACCTTAAATATTGTACGCATACCACTTCAGCACGTCCTTGGAATAGTGACATGAGGACAAATCCGGCCAGAAGATTGTTGGGACATTGTGGGCCTTCAGGAGAGGAAGCAACCGCTTCTGGAGGCACTCTTCCATGTACGCCTGTCCGTTTATCGTGTCCTGGATCACGAAAGGTACACTCCGCTTCCCCCACGTGTAGATGGCTTGCCAAACTAGGAAATGGTGCGCGAATTTGGACATCTTCTGAGTGCGGACATGCTCCGCAACGCTGAACTTTATCCTTGGTTTCCGGGGATCTGTTTGAAGTCGGCTTTCACATATGTTTCGTCGTCCATAATTCAGCATTCAACTTTCGTGAACATGTTGAGGTACAACTTCCTGGCACGGGTTTTGGCGGACGTGTTCTGCTACTCGTTGTTTATAAAATATGCGAACGAGGATACTATAAAATTGTTGACAGAAATTATCAGGGATGCTTATACCACGAATGAACTTCCCGAAGAATGGAACAAATCAATTCAAGTACCGATTCCCAAAAAAGCTGGAGCAAGAGAAGCAGATGACTTTAGAAGGATATCGTTATGTAATGTTGTTTATAAAATATATGCTAGATGGTTTATTAGATAAAAATTAGATCTTTTGCGAATGAAGTAGGATTACACCAAGCAGCATTCACAAATAACCGTTCTACAGAGGATCATATTTTTGTAGCCAGACGTGTAATGGAGGAGTGTTGGAATGCAGGGCAGGATCTTTTTGTTTTGACATTAGATATAAGAAAAGCTTTCGATAATATCAATCTACACTGTCTAGATAACGTTCTCCTCAACTTAAATGTGCCATCTCGATTGATTGACAGAGTTTTAGCAGCCATTAGAAATGAAATGACACGAATTAGATGGGAGAATCAGCTATCTGAGGAAGTGAAAAGAGGAAAAGGTATCAAACAGGGGTGCCAACAGCTGTTCAACCTTATAATGCAGGATGTGCTGTAAAAAGTACAACAAAAGATCCCGCAACTAAAACTTATGGGATTAGAGGTTCTGGAGTTACTCTTGCTTCTTGCCTTTCCCGATGATTTGCTCTTGATTACGATGAATAAGACAGATCTTGAAATAGCAACGAAAGTTATTGAGGAAGAGCTAGCGAGAGTATGACTAGACATAAATAATAAAAAAAGCCGAGTTTTGATAAGATACCCAGATAATTCCAAACTTCCAGCAGAGATTATTTAAAATGGGAAAAAATTTAAGGTCAGTTCCAAACTGAAATATTTGGGTGTTTGTTTAACTGCCACATTAATTAGGAAGATGTCTAATAGAGATAGGTGCAGAAATGCTTTGCAGGTATCAAAATTAGTAATAGAGTTCTGTAAGAAATTTAAACCTAAGTGGGAGTTGGGTAAACTTATCTATAAGACTGTCATTGCCCCATCTCTTCTATATGGAACAAAAGTGTCAGTTCTTGTAACGAAAAGTAGGATTTCGCTGGCCAACTACGAAAAATTCATCCTTCAGCAGATTTTCTTGAACTGCGTGAAGCCGACGTGACTTAAATTCAACGCTATGAAGCTATTAGATGGGAAAACGATAAACCGAAGAGTAAGAGTAGGAAGAATTTGTTATTATGGTCATATTGAGAGAAGGGAACCAGGACATCCTTTGAAATTAGCTTATAATATGAAGGCAAATAAAAATAAAGAAGGAAGACCAAGTTTGACATGGACGAAAATGCCTGAGGCGGATTTTCAAAAGATGGAATTTGAATCTGAACAAGAGTGGCAGAATATTGTGAATGATAGAGAAAAGGTGAAAAAAAGCTGAGGAACTTTATAGGAGTGTCGAAAGTGAAATCTCGGATGGTAGGTCTTCGGATGACGAAAGTAAACATTGGAAAAACAAAAAAATCTAGTGGAGAATGAAGCTTGGATGATTTATACTTGCCCTTTTATGATTTGCAATCTTTACATTTAAATGTCCTCACCTTACACATTCAATAAGTTCTAACCCATATTTTTTTTACAGAACAAATACAGGTTTGTTATGAATATTTATTTCTATATCCATATTTTCATAATTTCATCATTCAATGACGGGGAGGGGAAGGGCCATCCGGACACCCGATCGAAACGATGTGGGAAGGTAGAGTGCACTGGGCAGTTACCTTCGCATCACATCTCCGAGAGAGGGCGGGCTCGTCTACACATCCTATGGAACATTCCACATCATAATGGCTAAACTTCCTGATTATTGGCAATAGATTGTTCTTTCGGCGGAGACAAACCATCCTTACCCTAACTGAACCGTAACAGTTACTCTACTAGTACCTTCACTCCCTTGGAACAGTCCGCTCAAAGGCAGTTTGGAGTTAGTAAACATGAGATTTGGATCAAGTTCTGATGCGAGATAGTTCGCTGCAAACGGGCTGTGCCATGCTACATAGCTTGGAAGATTACATCATACATACTTGTTCTGCTACTCGTTGCGATTAGGGGCCTTTTGTACCTTGAACGTTCGAAGTCCAGCCTTAGCTTTGGCCTTCTAGACAAAACTTCGGCTTAGGTGCAGCTTCTTAGCCACATCCCGAACGGAGGCTTTCGGGTTTTGGTTGAAGGCGCCAACTACGCGGATGTTATTTTTGGTGTTGTACGGAATATTTTTTCCTTCACTTCTGGGCTTTTGATCGGTGGTCAATCGTTCCTTGAACCGCTAAATCACTCGCGACACCTTGGAATTCGCGATTCCCAACGTTTTAGAGATGGAACGATGCGTGAGATCTTTGTTCTCGTGATGAATGCGCAAGATTTTATCACGCACGAGCTGTTCTTTCGAATACATTTCCGCGAGGTTTGATCACAGGACTTTAAAATTTGCATTATGCACTATGAAATAAATCCACCCAAATTTTCATTAAATTCTACCCAACGGTTGAAAAGTTAGAGCAATTTCATAGTATGGCAATTCCGGTATCAAAATCTCGGGCGCTGAATTAGTTACTTGATTCTGTGTAAGAGAATGAAGAGGTCGTCAAACCTTGAGTAGTGCTGAAGAGACGATCTAGAGTCGTTAGAGGAGAGTGTACGAATCGGTTCATGCGGTTCAGGCCACGAGTCGTCAAGATTAGAGGTGTGTGCGGGAACCTAGAGCATTTGTCGGTTTTCAAGTCATTAGAGGAAAGTTCAGGCTTCGAGTCGTAATGAGCAGTCTTGTTAAAAGTTGGACCCAGAGCAGCAACTTTGGAGAAGCGGTCTTGCCTTGCCTTTGAATGCATTAATCCGTAAACGAGGATTTATCACCTGGGTAACCAACTTGAAAAAAGGATAATGCTACCGTCGGGAATCATCAAAATGGTATTGCAAATTTCCGGCGTGTGCTGGGAAAAAGGAGAGTCCAAGATAAACGACACTTGATCGGTGAGTGGTCGGACCTTGAGTTTATGAGGAGAGGTTAAACTTTTGAGCCTACAGAATAGATCAGGCTTTGAATTATCAAAAGCAAAGGTATAAGTGTATGCTTTAGAAGAAGTTGTATGTGGGTGGGTATGAGTGTATGCTTCGTTTAATAATTTTGAATTGGAGAAAACTAGCACGAGATAAAAGGTCAACCTTCAAAGGAATGTTCAATCGCAGTTCTGTGTATGATAAGAGGTCATAGTCGTCTGAGTCGGTGTAGAATGAATTCTTCTTCGGATATCATTTGAGTAACTCATCAGGAATCTTACGAACTTGAGTCATCACGACAGAAGATCGGACCTTAATAAAGATCATTATCTAGTAGTCTTCAGAGTTATCTTGAGGCGTCCCATTGTACCTATGAACTCAAATTAACTCTCGTACTTCAACGTGATCGCTCGACGTGCCCTGGGATGTCATTATAAAAACATTTTACCTACAAGGTGATCAAATTGAACAATTGAACTCCGTAGCGGCGTGTTTCTGGACGTTTGGAAGGAATCCTATGTATTTCGCGTCCACAAGAAAGGGAATAAGTCTGACATATCAAACTACCGCTGAATCGCTGCCCTTTGCGCATCGTCTTCATCGTTCGAACACAAATGGTCTTCATATATATCCGACACTCAACACGCCAAGGAGGTCCACTAATACCAATTTAGTAGCTTATTCTACATGCATTTTTAATGCGCTTCAAGCACTCCACCAAGTCGATGCGATCTATACCGATTCGTCCGCTGCCTTTGATAAAATCAATCAAAGTATAGCAATTGCAAATTCTCTCGCCTCGACATCTGTGAGCCTGTACTCCGGTGGCTCGCGACCTACCTCTCAGGTCGAAGCTTGTCTTTTTTTTATTAGTTGATCACCCAGGTGGTAAATCTGTTTTACGGATTGCAATTCAAGCCGCGGCGAGCCACTGCGTCCCCCCAGTTTGCTACTCTGGGTCCATGGGTGCAATTGGTGAATCATGATACTATGTACCCCTACATCATAAAGTCCACCTGAGACCTCTGGTCATATTTCCCATCCGGACCTGCAACAAAGGCTATACCCGTGATGGGAAGACCATACTCGCGCAAAGCGCTCCACGGCAATACTCGTTTATACGTACTACACCAGCAATCGTCATCCACTCTGCTGTCACGATTCACGACTCACGGGTTGGCAGTCCGTTCGCCGCTACTCCTGACTCGAGTCCACGTTTGAGACTTCTTGACCCGCCTCTCCTCGTGTCCTGAGGGGCTTCTCTCAATCCGTCTCTTAACCCAATTCGAGACGAGAACAGCTCGCCACACCTCGGGCCTGGAGATGTCCACACATCCAACTAGTTCTCCGTCTCGACTCTTCGAGACTCTTCCTCAGGCCCATTCACTGGGCGCCACTTGTTACGGCACAAGGCCCTCTGCCCCTCGTGAGTCGATCGTATCCGCGAATCGAGGCCAGGAACCTCCCCAAAAGGCAGATCGATCAAAACCCGCTCGAACATTTGGTCGTCCCGCATATCGATGCTTTGGTCGCATGTGAATTGAGATAGGGGCTTTGTACGCGTGTGTTATCCATGTCAGGGGGGCGTGCGGTGTTTAACAGCTGCTAGCCTGTGACTGCAAAAAACATCTAAATAGCAACATCTAGCGACAAGAAGGGATTGGAAACTTGGGACATGGACCTTCCGATCTTTTAATTTCATGAGAGAAACCGCTTGCTCTTCAATGATTTGAAGGTCCGCGAATCTGGCATTGTAACTGGAAGAGCCCCACAGTACGTGCGTTCGGATATGGTCTTACTATCTACCAGAGCTGCGGCAAAACACACGAGCTTGGAACAGATTTTTAAGTGATGCGGAAGATGCTCGTGGCCGATCGACCCACGAAGACACCGGTTGAGGATCAAGGGTCTATTCTCCAACATTAGCATTATAAACGTGCACAGCACTCACCTGGGAAGTACCGGTGATGACAAAGACTAATTTTCTCCGCAGCTGGGACGTGAATACGACAGTTGCCCAAAACATGATATCAAGATCATTATCCTGGATTTTAATGCTCAGGTCGGCCAGGAGCAGGAATTCAAACCAACAATTGGAAGGTTCAACGCGCACCAGCTGACCAACGAAAACGACATCAGACTAAAAGATTTCGCCGCTTCCAAACGAATGGCCGTAAGTAGTAGTTTTTCCAGCACCGTCTTCCACATTAGTACACCTGGAGATCACCGTACCAAACGCAATCACAGATCGACCACGTTTTGATAGACAGCCGGCACTTCTCGGACATCATCGACGTCAGATCGTGTCGAGGCGCCAACATCGAGTCAGATCACTATCTGGTGATGGTGAAGATGTGCCCAAAACTCTCCGTAGTGAACAACACACGAAACCGGCGCCCGCCTCGGTTAAATATCGCACGACTGAAGCAACCTGAGGTCGCGGCAGACTACGCGCAATCGGTCGAAGCAGCGCTGCCGGCAGAGGGCGAGCTTGACGGAGCCTCTCTCGAGGACTTTTGGGATACCATCAAGACAGCCATCAACAGTGCTGCGGAGAACGTCATCAGTTATGTGGAGCGATCTCGACGGAACGACTGATTCGACGAGGAGTGTAGGAGGGTGATGAACGTAGAGAATGCCGCGCGGGCGGCAGTTGTGCAAAGAGGCAACCGTCGAAATGTGGAAAATCACCGACAGCGGAATAGGCCGCGAGTCCGAATTTTCCAGGAGAAAAAGCGCCGCCTGGAGGAGGAGGAGCTCGAGGAGCTGGAGCAGCTACATCGTTCCCAAGAAACACGAAATTTCTATCAGAAACTCAACGCATTCCGCAAAGGCTTCGTGCCGCCAGCCGAAATGTGCCAGGATAAGGACGGGGGCGCCAGCAAATCGTGGCCTAGAGGATAGCATACTTGTCTTCTAAGCCAACGTTCATGAGATCGAATCCCGATCGTGACATAACCTGGCACACATAGTATGATGAAGGTTGGCGGTTATAGCATTAGTGAAATGCTAGCCGTGTATACCTTGGAATTGTACGCCTCAATAATGCAGCACATGCATGTGGATGGATCTTTTCAAGGGAACTTAGATTGCACTTGGAGATCCTACCTTGATATGTGTGTGCTCGTAGTGCTACCGGTAAACAACTGCAACTTCAACCAATAGTGCAGGGGTGTCAAGTAGCATAGCAAAGTAAAAATAGTAACGCGGGGTAATACCACAATAGATCAACTTAATGGTCGCAGTGGACTCTCTCCCCAACAGGAAATAAAATAAGGACGGAGGCATCCTGACAGACAATCGTGAGGTGATCAGAAGGTGGAAGCAGCACTTCGACGAACACCTGAACGGCGCACATGCAGGAGACCAAGACGGTGGGGGAAGGTACATCGCCGGCGTAGCCAACGACGAAGCGGAGCCACTCCCAACGATGAGTGAAGTTAACCCTCCAAAGCCGTTCGGGTCAATATGACCCGAAGCGCACATTTCAAACATCTTTATCATCATTCCAATATACTGATGAACTGGTAGTTTTGACAGACCAAGTATGTTCTATGAAATTTATTTCATTTATTTACATATAGTATTCCGTCTTACGACATAACTTGACGAACATAATTCCTAAAATTCACTCGGTCCATGGCAACCGTTCTCCAATTCCTCGGGCACCCCACGTTCGCCAGATCACGCTCCACTTGGTCTAACCATCTCGCTCGTTGCGCCCCCGCTCGTCTTGTTCCTACCGGATTCGTAGCGAACACCTGTTTTGCAGGACAGTCGTCCGGCATTCTCGCAACATGTCCCGCCCAGCGTATCCGGCCAGCCTTCACCACCTTCTGGATACTGGGTTCGCCGTAGAGTCGCGCGAGCTCGTGGTTCATCCTTCGCCTCCACATTCCGTTCTCCTGTACGCCGCCAAAGATGGTTCTTAACACTCGTCGCTCGAATACTCCGAGTGTACGCAGGTCCTCCTCGAGCAATATCCATGTCTCGTGCCCGTAGAGAACAACCGGTCTAATAAGCGTCGTATACAGGTTACACTTCGTGCGAGGACTAAGTCTTCTCGACCGCAGTTGCTTGTGGAGTCCATAGTAGGCACGACTTCCGCTGATAATTCGCCTCCGGATCTCACGGCTGGTGTCATTGTCTGCGGTCACCAGTGAGCCGAGATAGACAAAGTCTTCGACTATCTCCAGCTCGTCGCCGTCGATCGTGACCTTGTTATTACTGGACAAGCGGGTTCGGTCGGTCTCGGATCCGCAGGCCAGCATGTACTTCGTCTTGGACGTATTAATCATCAACCCAATCCTTCCTGCTTCGCGTTTCAGTTTGCGATAGATCTCCTCCACCGCCGCAGATGATCTGCCGACTATATCAATGTCATCGGCAAAGCAGATAAGTTGACTGGATCTGTTGAAAATCGTGCCCCGCATTTCGCCCACCGCTCGTCGAATAACACCTTCTAGCGCCACGTTGAACATCATGCAGGATAGACCATCGCCTTGTCGAAGCCCCCTGCGAGATTCGAATGAACTCGACAATTCACCCGAAATCCGCACACAGCACTGCGTTCCATCCATCGTCGCCTTGATCAGTCTGCTCAGCTTCCCGGAAAAGCCGTTCTCGTCCATGATTTTCCATAGCTCTATGAAAATAATGATCAAATTGACGCCAAAAAACTAAAATTTGAGTTTTTGAAATCGGTCCATTGAGAAATGAAATACAGCTAAGCAAAGCCAAAACTGGATGTCGTTTTTTTAAAGTAAGACTTTTTTCTACCGGAAGATCTGTCATAGCGGTAAAAACTTTCATTGGACCCCAACATATCTATACATTGTCGGATAGATGGATTCTTGACAATTTCAAACATCAATGAAATAGTTAAATACAGAAAAGCTGTCAGAAGTTATGAGTATTTTAAAAATAAAATTGATTTTTCGGACTTTTAACTTTCTGAACCAGTTTCTGAAAACCTGGTAATGCATATCGACTTTATTTTGAAATGTTGAGTAACAAGAATAAATTACCTACACAATGAATATAATATCATCAAAATCGATTAACATTTACAGCCAGGAGAACGAAATCAAATTACAACTCATATTTCCCCGAAACGGATATTTAGCGAACGGCTTTGGAAGGTTAAAAAAGCCATTCACCAGCTGAATAGAAACAGGTCGGCTGGGAAGGATGGTATCGCACCTGAACTCATCAAAATGGGCCCGGACAAGTTGGCCGATTGCCTACACCGGTTGATAGTTCGGATCTGGGACATAGAACAGCTACCGGAGGAATGGAAGGAGGGGGTAATATGCCCCATCTACAAGAAGGGCGACAAATTGGACTGTGAGAACTACCGAGCGATCACTGTCCTCAATGCCGCCTACAAAGTGTTGTCCCGAATCCTACTCCGCCGCCTAACGCCACAAGCAAACAGATTCAAGGGAAGACATTAGGCCGGCTTCATGGAGGGACGGTCAACGACGGACCAGATATTCACATTACGGCAAATCCTCCAAAAATGCCGTGAACACCAAGTCCCTACGCACCATCTATTCATCGATTTTAAAGCCGCATACGACATGATCGATCATGACGACCTACGGAAAATCATGGACGAAAGTGGCATTTCCGGGAAGCTCACCAAACTGATCAAGGCGACGATGGATGGGATGCAGTACTGTGGGCGGATTTCGGGTTTTTTTTTTGTTTCGATTATAGTCGTTTTACCATCTTTATGGCATTCGCGACTTTATCAACGTTACAGTTGGCGGATCGTTATTGAAAAACTTATCCGGTACAACTGTGTTCGATGTTTACTCTTGGGCTCGAACTCGCGGACATCGGCTCAGGAGACAACAGACTTGCCAACTGAGCTATATCACAAGCCCGGCGGATTTCGGGTGAATTGTCGAGTTCTTTCGAATCACGCTGGGGGCTTCGAGCAGGCCTGCATGATGTTCAACGTGGCGCTAGAAGGTGTTATCCGACGAGCAGTGGGCTAAATGCGAGACACGATTTTCAACAGATCAAGTCAACTTATCTGCTTTGCAGACGACATCGGCATAGTCGACAGATCATCTGCGGCGGTGGAGGAGATCGAGCCCGCTTTTTCAGTCATAACAAGGTCACGATCGACGGCGACGAACTGGAGATAGTCGAAGACTTTGTCTATCTCGGTTCACTGGCCACCGCAAACAATGACACCAGCAGTGAACTCCGTCGGCGAATGTTTATCGGAAGTCGCACAAGCAACTACGGTCGAGAAGACTTAGTCCTCGCACGAAGTGTAACCTGTACATGAGCTCATTAGACCGGTTGTCCTCGAGACGTGGATATTGCTCGAGGACCTGCGGCGTATTCTTGCGACGAGTGTTAATAACCATCTTTGGCGGCGTGCAAGAGAACAGAGTGTGGAGGTGAAGGATGAACCACAAGCTCGCGCGACTTTACGGCGAACTCAGAAGGTGGCGAAGGCTGGCCGGATACGCTGGGCAGGACATGTTGCGAGAATGCCGAACGCTGCGGTTCGCTACGAATCCGGTAGGAACGCGACGAGCAGGGGCGCTACGAACGAAGTGATTAGACCAAGTGGAGCTTGATCTGGTGAATGTGATGTGATGTTCAAGAAATTGAAGAATAGAGTTTAAGCAATTTTGTGCCTTAAGTTATGTCGTAAGGCGGAACACTATGTTAAGAAATATAGTATCTTCCAACTGTGAGGCGGAATAAAAAAAAATGCACATACGTACAAAGATCGGGAAGCTCACAAATTATGCCATTCTTTCGTTTTTCAGTTTGAAACAAGGTAATATGTTATTACGATGAAAGGCCCATTTTTCCGGAAACTCTTAATTATACAATCATCAAATACATCGATTGACAATTCAGACATAATGTATACAAAGTAAAAATGAATCGTTGATCGCATGTGCATCGGAAAATTCACTGTTTAAGTTATGTAGCGGTATAATTACCGAGCCCTGTGAATTTACTATAAAATTATCAAATATTTAAATTGTATAGCATACTTGAACGTAAGTATCAAAAAACTTTTACGCAAACCGCTTGCACTTTCCTAGGCAAAAAAGGTTTCGGCCGAAGCTCAAAATTCAGTGTCATTTATCTATCTTATTCCCCAATATTTGCAGTTTATTTTACTCCCATAACTCATTTCGGTTCATATTTCACTCCGATTCAGGCCAACCGGGCACATCTGCTGCAAATAATCGTAAATCTCAATATTTTCATCCACGCGCGAATTTCCTTAATCCCGGGGGTTATGCACGGAACTTAATTTTTTCCTACGGAGCGTCGGCTACTCCTATAATGGACGAGCGAGCGACACCATCATCATCATCATTGGCATCGTCTTTCATTCAAACACCTTGTACGATTATATTATTGGATTTGACCAGACACAATGTAATTAAACATTTTTTATTATGTTCTTTTTTATTCATCTGGTTGCCATTTAGCTTTTGTTTTTCCACTGGTTTAAAATTTTCAGAAATAATAACCTGATGATCTACAAGTCAGTGTCAGAGTCTGGCGCATCGGGCATTTGTTGAAAAATAGGGAAAAATGCGATAAAGTCCGGCCTTGATATTCAGGATCGATCGTCAACTCCGGTCGCCGCCGCTAGACGAGTTGAGGAGTGTTGCAAAAAGAAATCCGGGATTTTTCTGCCTCGTTATTTTATTGCCGCCTTCGAATCTGGAACGGACACATGTTTCTTCGTTGATGTTAATCAGCTTCAGCCAGAATGCAATTTTCATCACTTTTCCCAAATGAGCTGTCCTCTGATGACGATGACGGCTGGCCGGCGCGGGTGGATGTCAGCGCTTAAGACTGTCACAACAACAACTTCCCGACCACCATACCGCGGCATTTTTGGCCATTTCTACCTTTGCACTCAGCGCCAATTTTATTTTTCGGGACACCACCAGAGATTATGTGCAACGGATCATCGGGATTGGTTTTTCTTTGTTCAGAGAGATTTTCTATAGGCCGGCAGTGGCGTGCGCTATGAACTGATTTATCTCGGCATCGACAACAAGAGTGGCCTAAATTCCTGGCCAATCTCCATCGTCGTCGTCTCGCCGCAAGTCACCACCAGATGGCGTTTGGTATTTTTGACGGCTCGAAATATATTGATCCCGGCTTAATACATCCGCCGTCGTTTTCTGGGGCGTCAAACGATATCCGATCCTTCGATCAGCAATAGGCACTTTTCCACTTGTCCAATTTCGTTTGTCTGAATTGCATTAAATCATGCGCTATTGGGCGACGAGGGGTCCCAGAGAAACTAGTCCATCTCATCGAAGCACAGTATGAGGCATTTTCGTGCAAGGTCTTGCACGACGGTGTCTTGTCCGAACCAATCCCGGTAACTGCTGGAGTGAGACAAGGATGTATTCTATCACCGCTACTTTTTCTAATCGTAATGGATGAGATTCTGATTGGATCGATTGACTGTGCACCGAACCGAGGATTGCCGTGGAATCCTTCAACAATGGAGCAGCTGAACGACCTTGACCTGGCTGACGATATTGTTTTGCTCGCCCAAACACAACCAGATATGCAGAGCAAACTCGACGACCTCACCGAAAGTTCCAAGGCAGCAGGTCTCAAAGTCAATGTCGGAAAGACCAAGTCGATGGAGATCAACACAGGAAATCCCTCCAGCTTCATGGTAGCTGGGCAACAAGTTGAGAAAGTGGAGTGCTTCCAGTATCTTGGTAGCCAGATTACGCCTGATGGTGGTACCAGAAAAGACATCGAAACACGGATCAGAAAGGCCCGATTTACGTTTGCGAGTCTCCGAAACATCTGGCGGTCACGCCAGATCTCTCTACGAACAAAAATCCGAATCTTCAACTCAAACGTCAAATCCGTATTGCTGTACGGGTGCGAAACTTGGTGCACATATGCGGTGACGACGCGAAAACTGCAAGTATTTGTAAACCGCTGCCTGCGGAATATCATCCGCGCTTGGTGGCCTGGCAACTGGATCTCGAATGAGGAACTACATCGCCGGTGTTATCAAAAGGCGCTAGAAATCGAGATTCGGGAACGTAAGTGGAGATGGATTGGGCACACGCTGCGAAGAGATGAAAACGAGATTTGCAGAGAGGCGCTAAATTGGAATCCAGAAGGTCATCGAAGAAGAGGCAGACCCAGAAATTCGTGGCGGCGAAGCCTAGCCGCTGAAATCCGAACTGTCGACGAGAATCTTGACTGGGACCAGGTGAAGACGCTGGCTCCGGATCGTCAACAGTGGAGGTCTTTTACCACGGCCCTATGCACCGGAGGATCGGCGCGGGATCATTAAGTAAGTAAGTAAGCTATTGGGATGAACATGTTTTTATTTTCATACGAGGCAGTTAGGAAATTTTTAGATCCAAAAGTAGAAAGTCAGCAGTAAACTTGAATATAATTGAAACTGATATGAGTTCATCCTTTTTCTGAAAGTTTCTTTACGATCTGTAGTACATTTCCGTGAAATAATCGTTGGAAAACCGAATATTATGAAGTAAAATATATTTTGCAACACAACCCAAGTGACAATTTTAGTTCAATAAGAAAGAACCTTTAAGAGATCTTCATAAATTTAAAACACTTCCATTGCTGCCGTTAGTGTAACAGTAAGGATAGGGAGGGAGGGATGGAGATTAAGGATGGATTTTGGAGATGGAAAGGAGATAGGATGAATTTGGAAAGGGTAACTAAAAGTCCCCACACGAGGTTGCAAATGGTTACGGAAAAACTTTTGATTGATGAGTTCAGATAGATGAGCTCCCATATTTAAACAATAAAAGTGCTTGGTTTTTCAATCCACTATATTTTCATGAGGTTCATTTATTTACATAGTATTCTGTCTCACGACATAACTTGAAGAACATTATAGGTAGTTCGTAGTAAAAAAGTAACTCAGTCGGATGATTTTCGGAAGCTATATCGTGCAAAGTGAAAAATAGAAAACATAGTGCATAATATGATAAATAACTAGACTTTTGGAAATGAGCAAATAGTTTTTATGAAATAGTGCCGAAACAAGAATAATAATGAAATATTGAGCGAGTCGTAAGGACAGTATGGTTATGTTCACAATTTCAAGCGAGTCGAGAGGTCAGCTTGTAATTGGAAGGCGATTTGAGAGGATAGCCTGAACTTATTGATAAAAAAAATCAAGCGAGTTGAGAGGACAGCTTGAAATACATTTGAAAATAACACCAATAAGCGAGTTGAGAGGACAGCTTGGTGATCAAACGGGTTGAGAGGACAGCTTGAAATAAATTAAAAAATACAGCAATAAGCGAGTTGAGAGGACATCTTGGTGATTAAGCGGGTTGAGAGAACAGCTTGAAATAAATTTAAAAATAACACCAATAAGCGAGTTGAGAGAACAGCTTGAAATTGAAAGGCGAGTTGAGAGGACAACCTAAACGTATTGATAAAATAAAGATCAAACGTGTTGAGCGGACAGCTTGAAATAAATTTAAAAAAATAACACCAATAAGCGAGTTGAGAGGACAGCTTGAAATAAATAAATTAAAAACACCAATAAGAGGGTTAAAAGCACAACTTGAAAGAAATAGAAAAATCATCTTAGCACGTTTCGTGAGGAAAATTTGAAGAAAAAGATCGTGAAATGAATGAAGGACACATCTATAAGAGGATGGAAACTCAAGGGAATTGAAATCATTCAGAAACAAGGTAAAAGAAACTATTGAAAAGAGCTGAGGAGACAGCTTGGAATTTCAATTAAATTGAATTGAAAGCACTGCTTGAAGACTTATAGCCGAATTGGAAAGGCAGCCTGAACGTGTTGAAATAATAACTTGAGATAAGAAAAATTTATAGAGCGTGTCGAGAGAACAATTTGAATAGATTGTTAAAATTTCCTATAAATTTAGAGAACAACTTGAAATCTTAAAGCGTATTGTGAGGACAGTTTCGAAATGTACACAAACTCACAATGAAGCAGATTGAAAAGTAAGCTTTAGATAGGAATAAAGAATTATGGAAGTCGAGAAACAACTTGAACAAATTATTTAAAATTGTCATGTTTGTTGGGAATACAAATAAACGATACAGATGATACGAATTCCAATCGAGTTCATGAAAACAACTAGAAAGTAAAACTTGGTGTTGAGAGATCAGCTTTGGTATCTCATAAAAATTATAACCAAGCGAGGTGAGGAGACAGCTTGAGAAGAATGTGAATTAATAATGATGCAAGTCGAGAGAATTACTTGGATACAATGTTCTGAATTCCTGTTGAATTGAAAGGACAACTTGAAAATTTAAAAATAGAAAAGAGAAGATTGCAGGAGCAGTGTGATGAATTTAAGTTATACAAATTGTTACAATAACTTGGAATCATAATAGAACGAATTGAAATTGGAAAGCATGTTAAAAATGTTATTTCAGATAATCAATACAATATGTCTTGAGCGCGAGTCAATAAAGGTACGTTATTGTTTATGCATTATAAATTTCATAAAATGGCTGAATTTCAAATAACATAAGCGAAATTAGCCAAAATAGCAATTTTTCCCTCTCGGAGTTCCTTGAACATGCGATTAAAAAAATGGATTTCCCAATTCATATCATTGTAACACAGAGTGTAAATGTGTACTCATTACATTATATTACAGTTTTATAGATTGTTATATGATTTTAATCGCCGTAATTTGTATGATTATAATTTTAATGGCATGTGCGGCGAATTGAAAACTAGAGAGAATTTATTTTATAGAAATTTGAAAGAAAGGTGGATAGACAGGCATTAGTGCGCCAATAGGAGAAAGCGTGTTTTACCGTAAAAACACGCTCTCAAACCACTGGACTCGCTATACATGGTAATTCTCTTTCTGAGTTTCTTATGTATAGTTAGCTAGTGTAGAGCAAAGGCGAGAGCAATTCATAGAAGCTTTTCATCAACATGCCCTCTAGCCTAAAATTTCAACACCTATCAAGCTTTCTGCTATTGGCGCACTAATGCCTGTCTATCCACCTTTCTTTCAAATGTCTATAAAATAAATTCTCTCTAGTTTTCAATCCGCCGCACATGCCATTAAAATTATAATCAGTTTTATAGATTACGTTAACCAAGCTATAAGTTCATAAAACGTCAACAAAAACAATAAAAAAATGTAAACAATCGTTGGGAGACAAGGTTTAAGACCAGTGGTTGTATTTGGTTGAGAATGAATTGATCAACCTTCTCTCGCTCAACGCTTTACTCGGAGGCAAAGGTTGCTTTGAGGCAGCGAAAACGGCAAAACCAATGATGCATACGCTCTCAACATGGCCCGCCTTCATGAAGCAATATATATTCGAGGCAGCGAATCCAAAAAACCAAACGAATGTCTCTCACTCATCTCCTGTTAAATTCTTGAGGGAACCGAATTCAAAAGGCAGAGCAAACCCGAGTCTCCTCGTTTGTGCCTGGTTCGAATACTCGAGGTTTTTCTGCTGTTGCTATTATTGCACAGCAACCGCACGCAGGCAGCTAGTGTTTTCGTTTCTTTTTCCTCCCCCCTCCTTGCTCCATGCGTTGCGGGCCTATGCAATGCAATAAATTCGGTTGTTGTCGTTGTTGCCTCAACCTTTGCGGCGAGGTTGAAGATGTTCTCCTCAACGACAGCTATCGGCTTGAGTCCATCAAATTCAATAACGTAAATGAGTATGTGTGCCTCGTCTTCTTCATGCATCATGTAGCAACCAGGCGGCGGCAACGCTATTCAAACCGTATGGAGCACATCTCTCAGATTTCCCCTCAGATTTCCCCTTTTTTGACAGATTTAAGCTTTTTTCTTCAGATTTGAGCTTTCGTCTCCTATGCTCTCAAGGCAAAAAAAAGCTTAAATCTGAGGAAAAAAGCTTAAAAACGAGATTCACGACCACTTCTTTAAAAGATGTTGGTCACACGATACATAGACAAAACGTGTAACGTTGCCGCCGTCTGGTAGCAACCGAACGTTGAGAGAGTTCGTTCGGGGCAGCAAATGAATAGCGTCTCTCAGAGCAGTTCCTTCTCATGGGGGGGAGGTTTGAATGAATGTACATATATGTATCGTCTCCTGTATTACTATGTGAGGCCTCAAAGCGTGTATTTTGAGCAGACGGCGGCAACGTTACACGTTTTGTCTATGTATCGTGTGACCAACATCTTTTAAAGAAGTGGTCGTGAATCTCGTTTTTAAGCTTTTTTCCTCAGATTTAAGCTTTTTTTTGCCTTGAGAGCATAGGAGACGAAAGCTCAAATCTGAAGAAAAAAGCTTAAATCTGTCAAAAAAGGGGAAATCTGAGGGGAAATCTGAGAGATGTGCTCCATACGGTTTGAATAGCGTTGCCGCCGCCTGATTTTGAGAGCCTCTGATGAGAAAATTGGTAAGCATTTCAATCACTGTTTAAGACCATTGTGACGCAATTAGCCTATAAAGTGTGGCTTTTCTAAAATTTTACTTGCTCATCTTTCTTGTGCTTGAAGGTACTTTATGGTCCTGTGGTTGTATATCGAACAACTTTTTTTTATAATTCTCTTACATTTTGATAGGACAGAAAGGGGATGTGTGTATGGATGAAACCGACACTTGGTAATCCAACACGAGCGTGTACGCGGGCCGGTCAGTCAGTGAGCGAGTGTGTGTGCGGAAAGCGAGCCAAGTGGGACATTGCGTAGTTTCCCCGGCTGGGGTCGTCAAGTGGACTGACGGCATCGCTACGGAAGACTTGGCCAGTCTGCACAAGTCGGTCTCGGGTTCGGCACAATACTATGTAGGCTACATTGAGGACAGTAATAGACGTAGTAGACGCTTGGTAGTTCTCACAGTCCAAATTGTCGCCCTTCTTGTAGATGGGACATATATTACCCCCTTCTTCCACTCCAGATCCGGACCATCAACCGGTGTAGACAATCGACCAACCTGTCCGGGCCTATTTTGATGAGTTCAGCTGCGATGCCATCCTTCCCAACGGTCGTGTTACTATTCAACTGGTAAATGGCTTCTTTAACTTCACTCATCGTTGAAAGTGGCTCCACCTCGCCGTTGACTACACCGGCGATGTACCCCGCCCTCTTGGTCTCCTGCATGTGCGCCGTTCAGGTGTTCATCGAAGTGCTGCTTCCACCTTTTGATCTCTTGTCGATTATCCGTCAGGATGCCTCCGCCCTTATCCCGGCACATTTCGGCCTGCGAAATGAAGCCTTTGCGGAATTCATTGAGTTTCTGATAGAACTTTCGTGTTTGTTGGGAACGATCCTCCTCCAGGTGGCGCTTTTTCTTCTGAAAAACTCGAACTTGCTGCCTCTTCCGCTGTCGGTGATTTTCCACACCCATAGAAGAGGTTGCAAAAATCCAATGCCTATTTAGCACATCTCTGTGCCGATAATGCGCTGAAATGTGCACTGTGCCGAAGATGATATGTTTGAAAAACCGTAACTGGCATAAGGACTCGGCTCCCAACTAAAATGATGCATGACCACTACATTCAAGCAAAACAAGAAAAACATTTTATGGGATTTCGTTCCTATTGGATAATTCATCCCAGAAACAAGAAAATAAAAATATAAACCACAGCGCCCAGAGGGAGAACCGAACTCAAATCACCAACCATATGGTCTTGCCAGACCGACATCTTAACCAGTGTACTATTTGAGTTTCATGCAGGAAGAGGGATATTTGTCATAGGCATTCTGCGCACGACAGTGGCTTCCCGGCGTTTGGCCTCCTTTCAAGGTATTCATTCACTCAGAGGAAATCTTTTTATAAATTTCATAAGATACATTGTATGAACCACTTTTTTGCGTCCAAACTAATTTTTCATAAGAGTCTTATGAAATTCTTTCAACTTTCATACGATGTTCTTATGAAAAATAGAAGAAACGGCATTGTGAAAAAATGATGAACACATTCATTCATAGCATCAGTTTTTTTTTCATCATCTAACAGTACGAAGCTAATAGTTATTATAGTTTTCCTTCAATGTTAAATGATATTGTTATCTCAAGAATGGTAAGTTCGATTTGATGTTTTTGGTGTGAACGTTGAATATATTATAGTAAACTAAAATACATTATTTGTTTACTTTTCAGCAAGCTGATCCGCAAAAAACGAAAGGTCGAAAATTAAGATGCGGCAAAAAAAAACTTTGATGAAGCCGTCTGTTGATGCGCTGCTGATGGTGACCATGAAGGATTTAATTTTAAACAAATTTGGCAAACAATAAAGTGAACGTTTTCAACATGAAATATCGAGAATTTTTCTTATTAGAAGTGATTTACTGTTTCCATAAAAATCTCTTATGAAAAGCAACAACCTCTCATTGAAGTAGGCGTTCATCTTCAGAATTCATTCGCGTCATAAGACAATCTTATGAATTTCATTAATTTTTCTTATGGCGCCACTTCATAAGAGAATCTTATGGCATACATAATAATATTTTTCTGAGTGTTTGTCTTGCGATGGAAACGGGAAAGGGAACGGGAGTGGAGGAAACGGGAAACCCATTGAATGAGAACTGTGCTTTGCTTACTGCCTGCTATTACATACACACGTTACATATACACAGCTGCTAAAGCCGGGCAGCTTGGCCGGTGCTTGTTTGCCGGTGAATTGAAGGAATATATTCTTGTTGCTTTTGCTACATACACACGCACAGCTCGGCCGTGGTTGTTTGCCGGTGGATTGAAGGGATTGAATTAGAAGGATGTTTTTGTTGTTGCTTTTGCTACATTCACACGCACAGTGCTCGGTTCGCTGGCTGCCTGGTGTTGGCCGGTATTTATTTCTATCCTTCTTCGGCTGATGTCATGCTGAAGCAACTAGCAACGCGACCTACAACGCAACGTACACACGACTAACCAGCTCTCATTTGATCTCCATGGAAATCGCGCAGACCTGTCATACTGGTCGCTTTGTATAGCGCGACCAATCTGATGCCAATGTGTTTTGTAGCGCGACTAGTAGGAAATCCATTCGACCTCCGCCGCTCAAAGTAAACGGTCGTGTTTTTTCCGCTTGCTCTTTACGCGAAACAGTGCAAAAACAAACTTTGTCCGCCGAAAGATTCCGGTTTTGAATACCGTTCAGGCAGTGTACACGGAAGTGATATTCTCACTAAGTGCCGCGGGTTATTCGGATCCTATAAACCAAACGAAAAATATAGTTTTCGGAGTGATTCTAGTGAGGTTTCATCACAGAACAAAGCCACAGGCGGTCGGCTTCAGCTACATACATAGAAGCCAGCCAGAACAAAAGGCCACACGTTTGCTCGCACCGAGCAACTGCAGATTGGTATAGGGTTACCAATCGGCTAAGTATTTTTTTTACTGTTTATTTTTTTTTTCTTTTTCGATTGTTACACACTTTTTAAAGTTTAATTTTCTTCTCGTTGTTGTTTTTTTTTTTATACATACATACTTCTTTTTCTCAATAATTTTCCCCTGCTAAATATTTTACTTATTAGAAAATCTGCCTAATTCATATAAGTAGGTTAATAGTCCAAGGTTTTTATCTCCGCCCTTTCCCGTTTTGTCGAAAGTAAGCGACAAATGGATGAAGACAGCGAGGAAGGCGAGCATTCTCCATATCGAGAAGAAAGTCGTACCGAGGAGAACCCTTTTGAAGAACATTCATCTTCAAATACCCCTAACCCACCAATGTACATTTCGGATACCGAAGACTCCCCATCCTCCCCTCCCCAACCAATACTTTCGCTACCCTTTAAGTTTGGCAACCCCTCCTCTCTGGCAACGAATGATACTGCATCTCCTACATCTCATTCAAACCAAGCTAATGCTCCACTTGAAGATATTTCAAAACAACCTGAAGCTCCTCCTCGTCGTCGGGTTTACCAACCTGAATCGACGGGACCTTGGGTGGTTTACATCCGGTCCAAACCGAATGGGAAATCACTCAATGTGATTTCAATTGCCCGAGACCTTGATCGATCTTACCCTTCCGTAATTAGCTACCAGCCGATGAGACCGCACAAGATGCGCATTGTTGTTGGTAGCTTGAAGGAAGCAAATGCCATTGCTTGTGACCCGAAGTTTACGATCGAGTACCGCGTTTACGTTCCCGCTCGTGACGTGGAAATCGACGGAGTGGTAACGGAAGAGGGTTTGACCGTCGATGATCTGGTGGAGTCCGGGGTTGGCCGATTCAAAGACCCTGCTCTTCCCACGATCAAGGTGTTGGACGCGCGTCAACTAAAGTCAGCATCTGACGAGGGGGAAAAACGAACGTTTTCCCTGTCGAACTCTTTTCGGGTTACCTTTTCCGGCACTGCACTTCCTGATTACGTTGCGATCGGGAAGGTTCGTCTACCTGTGAGACTTTATGTACCTTCGGTCATGTTCTGCCAGAAGTGCAAGCAGTTGGATCATACGGCCGCCTACTGTTGCAATCAGGCACGCTGCTCTAAGTGCGGGGAGAAGCATGAGGAAGCTTCGTGTACAACACCAGCAGCAAACAGGTGTTTGTATTGCACTGGGGAAGCATCTCATGCTCTCTCGGCGTGTCCGAAGTACATATCGCGCCGGGAAAAAATCAAGACTTCTCTAAAAACTCGTGTCAAAAAGTCCTATAGAGACATGCTGATAAAGTCTTTGCCAATCGTCTCAGAAAACCAGTTTGGCCTTCTTAGTGAGAATGAGTCCGAAGGGGAGGATCCATGTGAAGGAACATCAACTGGGCCATCCTTCAATAAAAAAGTTTCACAGGCTCCAAAAAGGAAACGCACAACTAACACACAACCCCTATTAGCTGCCAGCAAAATTAAAACTAAAAGAAATCCTCAAAGTGGAAATAGTAATTCTTCCCCTCCTATTCAGAATCCTCCGGGTTTTAATCCATCCCCGAAGGACTTCCCTCCACTTTCTGGGAAGTCAAAACCCCAGGCTTCCCTTCAGAATTCAGGCCCATCAGTAGCTAACAGGAATGCAACAATTTCCAGAGAAACTGCATCTGATCCATCGTCGAATAGTTTTCCCAGTTTTTCGGCTGATGGTAAGATGAAATTCTCGGAAATTGTTGCGTTCATCCTGGACTTTTTCAGTGTACCAGCAGGATGGAGGACTATGATTAATATGTTTGTACCCCTTTTGAGAGAAATTTTAAAAAAGAAAGCTCTCACAATGACCCTCATTTCAGAAACAATTTCTTTTGATGGCTAATTCATTCAATGAGGGAAGAGAAATTGTTTCTGTATTACAATGGAACTGCAGAAGTATTCTACCAAAATTAGACTCTTTTCAAGCTTTGGTACACAATTTGAATTGTGATGTGTTCGCCTTATGCGAAACTTGGCTCTCTCCAAACGTAGATTTCTCCTTCCACAGCCACAACATTATTCGCCTGGATCGTGATGGTCAAAGAGGGGGCGGCGTTCTTTTGGGGATCAAGAAATGCCATTCTTTCTATCGTATTTCACATCAACCATCACCGGGTATTGAAGTCGTTTCTTGCCAAGCTAGAATTAAAGGCCAAGACCTTTGCCTAGCCTCGGTATATATTCCGCCAAATTCAAGCGTGAGCGGGAACCAATTGGCGAATATTATTTCACTTCTTCCAGAACCCCGACTAGTTCTGGGAGACTTCAACTCCCATGGCGTGGGCTGGGGTAGCTCACGTGATGATGATCGTGCTAACATGATATATGAGCTGTGCGACGACTTCAACATGACTGTCTTAAACAATGGGGAAGTGACTCGAATTAATGGATCCCAATCACAGCATAGTATTTTAGACCTTTCATTAGCTTCTTCCTCTCTGAGTTTGGATTATACGTGGAAGGTAATCCAAGACCCTCAGGGAAGCGATCATCTGCCTATCAATATTTCTATCACCAGTGGTCGTAGTCCACCCGAAGAGATCAATATTCCTTATGACCTCACTAAGAATATAGATTGGAAAAAGTATGCATCGGGTGTCATTGAAGCCATCGACTCAACAGACGAACTGCCTCCGGAGGCAGAGTACAGTTTTATTTCCGGGACAATTGTGGACTGTGCAATCGGGGCACAGGTCAGACGGAATGAAAACTCGACGATACAGAAACGGCCTCCCACTCCGTGGTGGGATGGAGATTGCACGCGCGCGCGAGCTGAAAAGTGCAAAGCGTTTGTTGAGTTTCGCAGAACCGGATTGCCAGAGAAGTTCCAACGTTACTTGTCCTTGGAACGCAAGTTCAAGAACTTGATCAGGGGCAAGAAACGTGGGTACTGGCGGCGATTCGTGGATGGGTTATCTAGAGAAACGTCTCTGCACACGCTTTGGAAAACAGCACGAAACATGCGAAATCACACACCTTCGAACGAAAGTGAGGAAAGCTCTAGTCGATGGCTGACACAGTTCGCGAAAAAGGTCTGTCCGGACGCAGTACCAGTTCAGAAAATCTTTCGCGACACAGAGAATAGTTCCGAAACGGAGGATCCATTCTCGATGGTCGAACTTTCACTTGCGCTCTGGTCTTGTAACAATTCTGCTCCCGGACTGGACAGAATCAAATTCAACTTGTTGAAGAATCTGCCAGATACCGCTAAGAAACGCTTGTTGAATTTATTTAATAAATGTTTAGAGATGAACATTGTCCCGCATGACTGGAGACAAGTGAAAGTCATCGCCATCCAAAAACCGGGAAAACCAGTTTCTGATTACAACTCGTATAGGCCGATTGCAATGCTCTCGTGTCTCCGGAAATTGCTCGAAAAAATGATTCTCTTTCGGCTGGATAAATGGGTTGAATCAAACAATCTGTTGTCAAGTACACAATTTGGATTCCGTAGAGGCAAGGGTACGAACGACTGTCTAGCATTACTTTCATCAGACATTCAATTGGCGTTTGCCCAAAAAGAGCAGATGGGGGCAGTATTTCTGGACATCAAAGGGGCATTCGATTCGGTGTCCATAGAAGTGCTTTCTAGTAATCTTAACTCTTGCGGACTTTCACCAATATTGAATAATTTTCTATATAACCTGTTGTCTGAAAAAATCATGCATTTTAGTCATGGAGAAACCAAAGTTGAACGAATTAGTTACATGGGTCTACCCCAAGGCTCATGTTTAAGCCCCCTGCTATACAACTTTTATGTCCGAGAAATCGATGCTTGTATGGCACAAAATTGCACGCTAAGACAGCTTGCGGATGACTGTGTTGTTCATATCACAGGTAAAAAAGGCACTCAAATTAAACCTCCGTTGCAAGAAACTCTAAATAATTTATCACATTGGGCCAGGAACCTAGGCATCGAGTTTTCGCCTAGTAAAACCGAGTTAGTAGTTTTTTCAAGGAAGCATTCCCCTCCTCAAATAGAGCTCCTTATGATGGGTAGAACTCTAACTCAATCTCTTAGTTTTAAATATTTGGGTGTCTGGTTCGACTCTAAATGCCTCTGGGGAAAACATATTAGGTACTTGACACAAAAATGCCAAAAAAGAATCAATTTTCTTCGAACGATTACTGGAACCTGGTGGGGTGCTCATCCACAGGACCTCATCAGGTTATACCAAACAACGATACTGTCGGTCATAGAATACGGAAGCTTTTGCTTTGGGTCCGCCGCGCAAACCCACTTGATTAAACTAGAACGAATACAGTATCGTTGTTTGCGTATTGCCATGGGTTGTATGCAGTCGACACATACGATGTGTCTCGAAGTACTGGCGGGAGTAATGCCGTTGAAAAATCGGTTCTTCGATTTATCGCTACGTTTCCTAATTCGAAGTGTTACTATGAATCCTTTGGTGATAGAAAATTTGGAAAGGCTTATGAATATTAATTCGCAAGTAAAATATGTAAACAATTATCAAACTTTTAGTCAGTTAGAAATAAACCCTTCTTTGTTAAATTCGGACACGAGTCACTTTTACCCGATCAGCAGTTCCTTAATAAAATTCGATCTGTCCATGACCGCTGACATCCGTGGAATTCCAGATCACGTCCGACCCAACGTCATTCCTTCAATCTTTGCATCAAAAGTACGTGAAATTGACCCTACAAAAATGTTCTTTACTGATGGTTCTAGAATCGACGGCGCGACTGGTTTCGCAGTGTATAATGAGCGCTTTGAAGCTTCGTTCAAGCTTCGAGAGCCATGCTCCGTTTACGTTGCCGAACTAGCCGCAATTTATTGTACCTTGGAACACATTCGCACACTGCCCATAGACCACTATTTCATCTATTCGGATAGCCTCAGCTCCGTTGAGGCGATTCGATCGATGAAACTGATGAAGCGCTCTTCCCATTTTTTGCTGGAAATTTCTGGGATATTGGGCGCTTTGATCGAAAATTCGTGCAGGATTACCTTAGCTTGGATCCCGTCTCATTGTCTTATTCAAGGCAATGAGAATGCGGACTCATTGGCTAAGGTGGGCGCGTTACAAGGTGAAATCTTTGAGAGGATAATAACTTACAATGAATATTTTTCAATACCTCGCACTTTAGCGATTAACGCTTGGCAGTCTAGCTGGGATAGTGGCACAAAGGGACGTTGGCTCCATACGATTATCCCTAAGGTTCCGACGAAGGCATGGTTTAAGCATTTTAACATGAGTCGCGATTTCATTCGCGTGGTTTCTCGGCTCATGTCAAATCACTGCCGGCTTGACGCGCATTTGTTTCGTATACAACTAGTTACAAGCAATGTTTGTGTTTGTGGGGATGGCTACCACGACATTGATCATGTTGTGTGGACGTGTGAACGGTTTGATCGATCGAGGGCTTGGCTACTGGATACCCTTAGGGCCCGACGTAAACCACCCGGTGTTCCGATTCGAGACATCTTGGCAAAACTTGATCTTGAATATTTGTACCATATCTACAAATATCTTAAAATGTCTGACGTGGTCGTTTAGTCTTCCTTTCTTCGTGGCTTTTCCCCTGTATATGTACCCTATTAATGTTCATTTCATCTATTCAATAGAGTAATCTACCGTCCAATGGGTTCCACCAACTCCACCAGAAGTCTGGCCAGGAAGACGACAATCTGGAGTAGCTCATGCATCCACAGCTACAAGAAGCCACCACCGAGCCCAGATGGAGAAATGATTTCCATAATGAACCCTAAACGCTCCCCTTCCCAACCCCCAAATTAGAATACAACTAACAGTTGAGTCGCCGCGACTATTACGGCTCCCCCTTCTACTAACATAGATTAATAAAGTGATACACTCGGCAAAACGAAACTTTATAAGTAAAATGCCTTAATAAACAAACCTATGATTAAAAAAAAAAATAGTAGGAAATCCAATAGGAATATTGTTTTTTCTCGATTTGAAGCAGTGATTCCGGGTTTTAAGCACAATAGTACGAAGATCTGTCCGAACTTGTGATAATAAACTAAAAAATATCTTAATCGGCGAGAAAATTTTCATGAATTCTTAGTTCCGGCAAAAAAACAAGGAATTTTGTCTGTTCAAATTTCGGCATTCTTGCAATCCGGGTCGTGATTCGATGAGTTTTTGATGGCTCCCGAAAGAAAGGAGACGATTCAAAGCATTATCAGATGTAGAGAAGTGATGATTTGTAGGGAATTACAAAGCGACAGGTCGCGTCAGCATGACATACCAATGCAACGCAATCTTATTGGAACGTTGCGTTGCGTTGCGTTGCTAGTTGTTTCAGCATGACATCAGCCTTCGTCTTGTGATGCGATAGGGAGGGACGTGAAAGTGTTTTTATTTTGTTTCTTTCAGACATACGCAATTCGGTTAACTTGGGAGATTAATGCCGGTGGGAGCAAATCGAATCAGCACCGATCGCGTTATCTTCTTGTACCAATGATGCTATGTAATTGACTACACGCCATTGGCACAGAGGCTGAATTTTGGGTGCACGGTTCGACGGGTGCTTCTTTGCACTACTGCCGCCCGCGTGGCGTTCTCTTCGTCCATCACTCTCCTACACTCCTCGTAAAACCAGTCGTTCCGTCAAGTTTGTTCCACATGCCTGATGCCGTTATCCGCAACTCTGTTGATGTACATATGCCTCAGGTTGCGCTATATTTCACCGAGGCGGGCGTCGTTTTCGTATGTTATTCACTACGGAGAGTTTTGGGCGCATCTTCACCATCGCCAGATAGTGGTGTGACTCGATGTTGGCGCCTTGACAGGATCTGATGTCGATTATGTCCGAGAAGTGCTGGCTCTCTATCAAAACGTGGTCGATCTGATATTGCGTTTAGTACGGTGATCTCCAGGTGTACTTGTGTGAGAGGCGGCTCTGGTCAGCTGGTGCTCGCTGAACCCTTCAATGACCGGTTTGAATTTCTCCTCCTGACCGACCTAAACGTTAAAATCCCCGATGACGATCTTTATACAATGTTGACACTGTTATACTCTGCCCTGAACAACCCTCGGATACCAAATTTTACTTCATTCTGACAGTCTGTTTATACGTGATGGTGTCTCAAAGAAAACGTCTCTATTTTTAAACATAATAACTGAAATTTTTGACACAAATGGCAAGAATTTTTTCTTATTGTTGTTATTTTTCATTATAAGGCAAATGTTGGTTCAGAGCCCGATTTTCGTAGTAATCAAAGATGATTATCTTAGAATTCCGAATTTTCAAACAAACTTTTTCAAACAATTGTAAACCATTTATTTTGTAAGTGATCATATGCTTAACTCAGATATTTTCGCATTAGAATCCCAAAAGACTTTACAATCGGTATTCAGAGTTAGAACTTCTAACAGGACAAGAATAGCGGCACACATGTCGGTACTCAATCATGCTGCTGTGAAAGGCGGTATGTAATTTGCAACATTAAACGAATTTGTCATACCTTTCCCGTCCACGCTGTAGGTAGGTAAAGGAAAATTATTTGAGCTCCTTCCCCACATGCTCGCAATTGCAATGGCAATTTCCGCTGCAATTGTCGGCAATGATCACATCGACATTTTCCGAGAGCAAACAGCGAACGGCAGGAAGGAAGATCCTGCTGGCTATACAGCAATTTGTTACATGTGGCCCCAGCCATATGTAAGCTGGAAGACAAAATAAAGGCAAGACGCACATAAAGCTCATTATGGTTAACCCGTTACTCATCTGCTGGCCAAGTTCTTTGGTACTAGAGGATTCGCAAAAGAGTGGCAGATTTGTGTGCTAGAGTTGCGGATTTATGGTGGATCGGACGCATAAACACACCCGACTGCGGGGTTTGGATTGCTAGTGCAGATTCAATCAACTGAAACCTGCAAGCAAAGTCAAGAATACTCACTTTCTCTTTCGATTTGTCAAGATAACCGTGAACGGTGGGTTTCTACGAACTAGAAATCCTGATTTTCTAAATTCCGAATTCAGATTCGAAAGCTAAGTTGCTGATACTTAATGTTTATTTTAAATCTGAACTTTCTAATCTATAAGGTTTAATTTTTTTAACTAGTCTTATTTTTTAATCGTTGTTATATTAAATATTCATTCGGATTTCTGTTTTGAATGTTTTAATTTTAAGTGAGCTCACCGTGGTTAACATTTGAAGGATTTATCACGCATGCACGCACGCACTTGCAGTTAATCTGAGACGATCAGCAACTAATGCAACATACGCTTAAAGTACGGTACGCTACCTCGATAGGGTGAATGGCTTACAAGTTGGTATGAATAGCATTGAATGAAATGTAGTAGAGTACTAGAATTTGTGTATCATAGTTATTTATATTTTTCACGTTTGATTGCAGATGTAATTTTGTTTTTGTCATTTTAGAGCTTGGGATTTTCATATATTGTTTCATAGTTACTTCGAAAAGTTGTTATGTAAAACACATGTGTGTGTATAAGTAGGAGACTCGCATCAAAATAGCTGACGCAATCTGTTGCCATAGAAGGAAAATGAATTCAAAATTGAGGTCTTCCGTCAGGCACCACTGAGATATACTATTAATGGCAACTTACATGCATTTATGGTTGGGGCTGTCTGTGCCCTCTGTGATATTAGTTGCACGGACATTCTGTGGCATGGTCTCTTTAGCAAGCTTCCGTACAGCGAAACCTTGCGCACTCTTTCCACTCGACGATTCCTGGAGGTTCCGATGTAATCGCCAAGCCCCGCGACTACCCTTGAATCACTGATTATGTCAGTGAGAGCGTTCGCCCTACCTTCGAAGCTGCCAAAGAGGTTAGGGAACCGCTGGCGCTCCGTGGCTGATCCGTATTGAATTGTGTTGCTTGGTATCATCTTTCAAAACACCTGTTGGGAACAGGCTTCCGAAAAGTACTGGCGAACCACAGTATTCTTGCGAAAGTCGCACATGCACCTCGGTGAAAGCTTCCCGAATATTTCTTCCCCGACAGTTTTGAAAGGAGCGGTCGTGCGATGTACAGCGAGGCCTCGTTTTACCCCATGCGAGAGTTTGTTCGTGGGTATGAAAATTTTTTAAGCTTCGTGACAGTTTTGGGAATATCTTCGTGACAGTTTTCAATGCGTTGAATTTCGCATGACAGTACTACTTACTCCGTCCGACTGTAGCCGAGATTCGCTCGGGCCGAGTTAATTTCGAACGAACCTATGAATTTTCCTTTTGCTTGAAGCTACTGCGGGTGGTGATCACCCCAATCACCCTCCCCTTCCCTTTTCGACTAACCTGCGCCGGTACCACACATCGCGTTACGCGCCGATCGTTTGCTGCTGCTCGGTGCGAATATAGGGGAACATGCCCTATTATGCGCCACCTAAGCGAATCGCTGATTTTCTATGTATTCTACGTACAAATTGTGTTAAAAATGGATAGTAACTACGTGCGTGTCTATTCTTTGTATCCGTACCTACCCCAGTTTACAACACAACTTTCCACCTCTCAATAGCTACTGTGGCGAGTAGCTGGACCTCTCCGGTTGATGGGCCCGATGCCAGCAGAACCACGTCATCGGCGAATCCCACAAGTCTCACTCCCGTGGGGAGACGCAGTCTCAGCAGTTCGTCGTAGACAATGTTCCACAATACCAGACCAAGAATCGATCCTTGTGGAACCCCTGCCGAGACTCTCACTGTTTCCAGTCCCTCTCTGATCATATACTGTAGTTGGCGGTTACGGAAGCAACACTACACCATCCTACAGATATATGCCGGAATCCTCAGATGAATGAGCGACGATGCAATCGCTGCCCAACTGACGCTGTTGAAGGCGTTCTTCACGTCAAGGGTGACCACTGCGATTGATTGATTGATTGATCTCTGCATTCAACAATATGTATAGTACTTTCAACTCTAAGGGATAGTTGAGTTTAATATAGATATGGTAGATTCTATTATATTCTTATGATTGATTTCATGAGGCCAACTATAGATATGATAGATTTTTAGTTGTTTTGGTAGCCGCTTCCATCAGATAATACGAATATTTTGTTGATGATCATATCAGCACCTTAAAGGTGGCCATCGTTTCGGTTCTGCCTGAGTGATTTTTTTGTCACCGCCATGATCCTGACATTTGGAAATCACAATTAATTATGACCCCAGTGCTATCGAAGCTTTTGCTTACCTTTACATGCTGTTGTTGCTGGCTTTATCCCGTTTTTTTTCGTTCCACTGCTTGCGTGTCGGGAGCACAGCACAGCACAGATCTTAGAAGCAGGAGTTGCAAAAAGCTGTTGCACCCGGCGAGGATCGCCCTAATAGGTCGAAAAAAAAAAGATAAAAAATTCGCCCGCAGAAAGATTCGTAAAGATGAAAACCAATTTTAAGATGACCGGAACCAGGAAAAATAAGAAGATAGCACCTCCGGAAACCTTTGGAGTGAGATCGTTACTTATTAACTCCTTTAACCCCTTATTCGTCCTAGATTTTTCCCAGTTGCCAATCGATCAATTGTGTTGAGTTTTAGCAAAATATCATATGAAGCGTTTGGCAGGGAACTCCACGCTTCATTCCTCCCTTGTTCCTGTATTATTCGCGGTTTTCATCACATGGTTGGCCTGGCCGTAGTAGAATCTGCAATGCACGGTAATATGTAACAGATAATACGCTGAAAAGAAAAATGAGAGACGCATGTCTTTTTTCCAGGATGCTACATGTTTTGGCCATTTTGATGTAAGAAGAAGAAGAAGAAGAAGAAGAAGATCTTTGAACTCAATTTATGATATAACCCAACATTTTATCTTTGTTTACTTTTGTTGGGAACATATTATTTAAAACGAAATTCAGTCTACGATTTAATTCTTTGCATATAAGCTTGCTTAAATTAGAGTTTCCCAAACTCAATCAATCTATATTACAAATAATATCTTTATATCTATTGGTTAGGTGCAACTACTGGATCTGCTACCCTACCATATACACCACCCCGCCACAATCTCAGGCGAAAAATTATTCGAAACGGGCGGGCGGTACCACGGATGGTTGCAGTTGCACTTGGCCCTCGTTCGTTGCATCGGTCGGCCCGTGGCAGCAGCAGCAGGTTCTAAATTTAATTTTCTCCATTTATGTGCATTTTCCGGCGGGATGATGGTGGCTTCACGACTGTAGACACGCATCTGCCTCCCTAGCTGCTACATGGCTGGGGCTTGGTTTCGAGTGATGGATTCTGCATGGTGTGGACTGCACACGAAAAAAAAACGACGCCCAAGAAAAAAGGTGGTCGTAAATGAAAACCATCGGATGCTGCACGGTGAAAACTACAATTTCAAAGGAAAATCTGCCCTTTAATGTAAACATGCTACTCGATCTCCACCACTTCTGACTACCGCGTCTTGGTCGAATCGAATGGTGGGGTAAACAAGACAAATGAGTTGTGCGTCTCGAATGCGTGTTACAGAACGATTGAAGGTTCTCTTCCGATGCATTTGTTGAAGTGCTTTTTGCTTTGTGTGTTGTTCTCTTACCCCAAGATTTAGTGATCTCCGATGTCTCAACAGCAATGATCTGGGGAGAAAACCGGGTGGCTGTTGGCAACAAACAACTGCTGATGTAGTACCTTTTCTCCATCGACAATCAGCAGCACAGGTCTTAGGCTGCTGCTGGAAAAAGAGGGAACGATCGTCTGCCACGGTTTACCATATTTCAAATCGTAATTAAAACAAACTTCTTTAAATAGAGCAAAAAAAACACCGCCCGTTTGTCGGCAGGCAGCTCCAGCCACCCTTTTGCAGACAAATTGGATGTCTGTGTAGTATCAGGTTGAATTAGGTTCAGCAGTGCTTAATTGACGTGGAGCGTTTCGAAAATACTAAATTTCCATTCATCAATTTTAAATTGGTACACCTATTCTGGTATGGGTACGTACATACATACCTATATGAGTTTAAAAAAATCAAAAACCTATCTGAAAAGATATTGTCAACTTGAATGGGAATTTGTCTGATAAAACTTAAAATCATCGGATTGCAGGGGAATTTTTAGTTATTTTCTCAGTGCAGTTAAATTTTTATAAATAACTTCAGTAGTGCCCATTTGAACTAAAGATTCGTGAAAATATTGAAAATCGTGGATAAGACAGGGCTGAACTAGGAACCTTGGATTTCGACAGGATTTTAAAAATAAAACATAATGGTATCCAGCTCAGGAAACTTTAATTAAAAGTTTAACGTTGGAAGACTAAAAAATCAAAACACTTCCGATGGAAGGCTTCGCTCCTCAGTCCAATTTGAACGAAAAACAGGACAACAGCAACAACAGCATTGGAAAAATAATGATATTCCGCAAGAAAGATATTCCTAACTTAAAAAGTCTAATGCTACCAAAATATTTGGTTTCTGCATGAAATAATTTAATGAAAAATATGTATATCGAATATTGAATCATTTAACGCCGGAAACTAAAACTGGTAGTCAGAAATTAGATAACATAAAAAGTATTAGGTAACACATTAAGGAGTATCTTTTAGTTGACAAACGTTTTGTGTTTAGTTTTGTCGATTATAGTTTCATTATTAAATTTAGAACATTTGAAATATACTTGTTAGTGTAGCACACTAGCGGGGAGTGGAAAAACGAGATATCCTGTATTTGCTCCGCAATGAGTTAGGAAAGCTTTTAAAACTTTGGTTGTTACTAATGAACGAAAATAAGTGTTACCTCATGTAAATGTCTATCGAGACTGCCGAAAACTACTCGTAAATTAAGAAATTAGTTTTAACATAATTTTAAAATTCTGTGAAAAATTTCCTAACGTGAAAATGTTCCCGGTGATTTACCGAATTTCCCGGTTTCCCGTTGATGGAATAAAATTCCAAAGTTTTTCCCGGTTTTCCCGGTTTGCTAGCAACCCTGTAAATTTGTGTAAAATAAAATTTTGGTTGAAGGCCACAAACAGAAGCCGTTCATATAAAGTTTTGATTTTATTTTGATATTTCCTAAGGATAAACCCTATTCATGTAGAATATTTTCTTAACCCAGCAATTTAAAAATTTGTAAAAATTTGCATTTTTTTTTCTAAATTTTATACAAAAAACGCTCTTTGTAACAGATTTTACCGTTATTTTGTATGAGAGCCCCCCCCCCCCCCTTTTTTTTAGGTGCGATGCTACACTTTTGTGTTATAAACAGATAATCATGTCAAAATGAGCATATATATTTCAAACTTAAAGAATATAACTCAAAAACTATTTGAGTTACGAGATTCATTCTGCATTTCTTCTATATAGATGATTAGATCTTTTTTTATTCTCTGAATGGCCCGCCACACTCCCCCACACCAAAAAACTCAAATGAGCTTCCTGGTAATGGACACTTCAGTTCTCAGCATGTCTGGCAGCAAAAAGTTCAAAGTAATTAAAAAGAACGCGAGCAAATTACAAAAAAGTTAAGCATGCTGAGAACACAATATATTTAATTTTTAGAGCGGAAGAATGTAATAATATCAAAATGAATGTAAGCTAAAATAGTGAATCTCAGTGGAACAAGTGTTCCTTTTAAGAGATCCACTTCTCAATCAAAGTTGTTTAAAATATGAAACAAGTTAAAAAA
This sequence comes from Uranotaenia lowii, assembly GCF_029784155.1. NCBI lineage: Eukaryota > Metazoa > Arthropoda > Insecta > Diptera > Culicidae > Uranotaenia > Uranotaenia lowii. The sequence continues at coordinate 100,686,392 of NC_073693.1, read as the reverse complement.
TTAAAAAAAAAATTGTACTAAACTAAGTTTAATTTCAGAGAATTATACTAAACTAAAAACACACAAGTTAAAACCAATTATTATATACAAATTAAAAAACAAAAATAAAGCTAGTTTGGTGATTCGTTGTTCAATGGTTTAATAGGTTCTTAAAGTATTGCATCAGTCTGGTCTTGAAAATATTTCTGTTATTTATTGTCTTCAATTCTTCTGGAAGATTATTGTACTTTGTTGGTCCGATAAAAGAAATTCTTTGTTGTCCTAGGCTTGTTGAAGAACTACTTCGTAGTAGATGATGAGATTGTCTAGTGTTGTGAATACGAATTCCCGCGGTAAATCTTAAGTTTTGAGATGTATATGAGGAATGCAAATTATCAAAAACATAAATACAAGTTTGGAAGTTACAAAGCTCAGTCAAAGGAAGCACATTATGAGAGCGGTTAGAGTACAACAAATTTGACGGGTAACGATAGGGAAGGTTGAAAATAGTTTTCAAACAACGATTCTGCAAAGTTTGTACACGATAGAGAAGAGATATAGAAGCCCTGCCCCACGCCGCTATTAAATAATTCAAGTGGGAATGAATGAACGCAAAATAAAATCGCAACATCACATGTCGCGGTACAAAATGTTTCACCCTCCATAAGACACCACTAAAAGATGATATCTTTTTGTGTAAATTATTAATATGCGATTTCCAAGAGAGCGTGTCATCCAAGGTTATTCCCAAGTACTTAAAACTGTTGACTTTTTCCAAAACATTGTTCCCAATTTTTGGGCTATTGCGAAGTGGGATTATTTTTCGGGAGGAACGGAATAACATGTATTTGGTTTTTGCTAAGTTTAGAGTAAGAAGATTTGAATTGAAATATTTGTGCAACGTATCTAGATCTTCTTCCATTTTTTTTTTTTTAAATATGTCTTTATTTGTATCAATTCATCATTACATTTATATTACATTATTACATTAAATTAGGTGTTCAGCTCAATAATGAACTGTTCATAGCCCTATAGTTAACTAGAAAATAGAAATTTATTTATAAGAATAAAATTTGCTTAGCGCAATCAAGAATTTAATGTAGGAGGACATCCTGTAGTGGCAAAAATATTTTAAACTTAAAATTAAACACTAACCTAAAATTAAACTAATTATAAAGAGAACGAATCTCTGCGATGGAAGACTGCATCGATTTGCCTCTGAAGTTGGAGATGATTTTGTTGGCCATCTCTTCGATCGATTCAATGTCCGCAATCCGGTGAAGATCTTCGGTGCTGTGCCAAGGTGGAAGCCGCAAAATCATTTTCAGAACCTTGTTCTGAATCCTCTGGATGGCTTTTTTCCTCGTCGCGCAGCAGCTAGACCAAATCGAAACTGCATACATTATCGCTGGTCGGAATACTTGCTTATAAATAAGCATCTTATTTCGCAGACACAACCTGGATTTCCTGTTGATGAGAGAATAAAGAGATTTAGTGTATTTATTACATTTTGATTGAATATCTTCAATGTGATTTTTAAAAGTAAGATTCCGATCAAGTGTGAGTCCCAAGTACTTCACGTGATCAGACCATTCTAATGAAACCCCATTAAAAGTTATTGAATGATTTTCATTAGGTTTTAAAAAATTTGCTCTTGGCTTATGGGGAAATAAAATAAGTTGAGTTTTGGAAGCGTTAGGAGAAATTTTCCACATTTTCAAGTAATTCAAAAAGGAATTTAAATTTTGTTGCAATCTACTGCGTACCACCCGTAAATTTCGACCTTTGGCTGAAAGCAAAGTATCATCAGCAAACAATCTCCTACCCTTTCCTTCTGGTACATCAGGAAGATCAGAAGTAAAAATATTGTATAAGATTGGCCCAAGTATACTACCCTGAGGGACACCAGCCCTTATGGGTGTCCTTTCAGAGCATGAATTTTGATAGCTTACTTGTAAGGTTCGGCTAGTCAAATAATTTTGAATAATTTTGGTGAGATATACAGGGAAATCAAATCGAGCTAATTTAGCTACTAAACCTTTATGCCAAACACTGTCAAAAGCTTTTTCAATATCAAGAAGAGCAACACCAGTTGAATAACCCTCAGATTTGCTAGCGTTAATCATATTAGTTACACTCAAAAGTTGATGTGTAGTAGAATGTCCATGACGAAAACCAAATTGTTCATCAGGGAAAATAGAATTCTGATTAATGTGAATCATCATTCTATTCAAAATAACTCTCTCAAATAGTTTACTTAAAGAAGGAAGCAAACTAATTGGTCGATAACTTGAAGGCTCTGAAGCACTTTTTCCAGGTTTTAAAATTGGAGTTACTTTGGCATTTTTCCATTTATTCGGAAAATAAGCCAAGTGAAAACATTTATTGAAGATTTTAACTAAAAAATTTAAAGTGCTTTCAGGCAACTTTTTAATAAGAATATAGAAAATCCCATCTTCCCCTGGGGCTTTCATATTTTTAAATTTTTTGCAAATCAATTTAAGTTCATCAATATTTGTCTCATAAGAACTTTCAAATACATTTTGTTTAGAAAGAATATCATCAAATTCAAGGGAAATTTGAGCATCAATTGGACTTACAACGTTTAAATTAAAATCATGAGCAGACTCAAATTGTTGGGCCAATTTTTGAGCTTTTTCTGCATTCGTTAAAAGAAGTTTATCCCCGTCTTTCAAAGTAGGAATTGGCTTCTGGGGCTTTTTCAGAATTTTAGTTAATTTCCAAAACGGCTTTGAGTAGGGTTTTATGTCCTCTACTGCTTTAGCAAAATTTTCATTACGGATGAAATTTAAACGACGTTTGATCTCTTTTTGAAGGTCGCAATAAATAAATTTCAAATAAGGATCCCTAGTACGTTGATATTGGCGTCGACGAATGTTTTTCAGTCGTATCAAAAACTGAAGATCATCATCGATCAAAGGTTGATTAAATTTATGTTTAACTTTAGGTATTGAAGCGGCTTTAGCATTGACTATTGAAGTTGTCAAATTTTCTACAGCCAAATCAATATCTTCTATTGAATTCAGTGGAACGTTTACATCTAAATTACGTTCAATAAAATTCCTATATCGCTCCCAGTCAGCTTTTTGAAAGTTAAAAGTTGATTTTAAAGGGTTTTCAATGGGACTTTGGGATAAAGAAAAAGTTACTGGAAGGTGGTCTGAATCGAGGTCCGCATGAGTAACTAATTGACTACAATGCTCGCCTAAATCCGTTAGAACCAAATCAATTGTGGAAGGATTTCTAATCGAAGAGAAACAAGTATGCCCATTAGGATATTCAACAGTGTAATAACCTGCAGAGCAGTCATTAAATAAAATATTCCCATTTGAATTTGATGAAATATTATTCCAAGATCGGTGTTTTGCATTAAAGTCACCAATAATAAAAAATTTAGATTTGTTTCTTGTGAGTTTTTGTAAATCTCCCTTCAAAAAATTTTTCTGTTCACCGCTGCATTGAAAAGGCAAATATGCGGCAATAATTAAAATTTTCCCCATAGAAGTTTCTAATTCAATTCCAATTGTTTCTAAGACTTTTGTATTGAAAGAAGGAAGAAGTCTAAATTTGAGACGACTATTGATGACAATAGCTACACCCCCACCTTGTCGATCAAGTCGATCATTTCGCAAAATTTTAAAGAAAGCATTGCTTTTCAAGTTATTGTCCGGCTTTAAAAAAGTTTCAGTGATGGCAGCAATATGTATGTTTTGAGTTTTCAAAAATAAAAAGAATTCATCTTGGTTAGCCAGCAAAGATCTAGCATTCCAATTCATAATATTTAAAAATCTATTTAGATCCATGAGGGAATCGTAAAGTCATAATAATTTTGTTAGCATAATTAAAAGAAGTTTGGAAAGCTTCAAACATTGAATTTGCTTTCAACATAAGTTGCATCATTTCCATTAAATTTTGATGCAAAAATTTTAATTTTTCCTCAGTAATCTCACCCAAATCAACAAAATTGTTAGGATCAGAAAATGAAGGAGAAGAACAAGTATTTGAATTTCGGGGATTTTCCCAAGCCTTCGCATGAACGTTGAGACTTGGTTTTTTCCCATTTTTATTATTTATGCCTGGAGAGGGCAGCTCATTTTCAACCACCTCTGAGAACGATAAACAACGAGTCTGAGGCGCAGATTCAGCCCAGGTAACATTAAAATCACTTCGGGTATTACCCAGCCGTGATTCCAATGTAGACCGAGGCTGAATGCGAACAGGCTGGTTGTTTGCCGGCCCGACGTGTGAAGACGAAAAAGAGGAAGGAGGAGAAGAAACTTTTCTGGAAACTTTGGGATTTTTCCTAGAAGCAATAATTTTTGCCCTAACGGGACAATCTAGAGAATTCGAGGAATGATTACCTGCGCAATTCGCACACTTAAAAAATTCTGTTCTGTTTTCTGTTGTTTTGTTTCTGTTCACCACCAAAAAGGCATTTAGATTTTTCATGATCGAATGAGCCGCAAAACATGCATCTGGCATTCATTCTACAATTTTTAGTGCCATGACAAAAAGCTTGACAACGACGACATTGCGTAATATTTTGTAAAAAATTGGTATGGGATTTACGAAAAGGTTCAAATTTTACTCGACAATGAAACATAAGACGAGCCTTTTCCAAAATTTTCAAATTATTAACCTGATCCTTTTTAAAATGGATCAAAAAAAGTTCAGGAGCAAAACCAACACTACTGGTATTATTCGTGTTGGTTCTTTTCCTCATTTGAATTACTTGTATCGGAGAAAAACCTAACAAAGAATTTAATTCATTTGTGATCTCATCCGGTGTCTGATCGCCGGTGAGACCACGAAGTACAACTTTAAAAGGACGATCACCTCTAGTGTCGTACGTAAAAAATTGGTGTTTTTTATTATTCAAATAATTTAAAATTTTTTGAAAATCATTAAAAGATTCCGCCAATATACGAGCAGTTCCCCTTAGACCAATCTGAAAAGAAATCTTCACATCCTTGACGGAAGTGACGATTTCTTTTCGAAAGGCATTGAAGTCAGGAATCGTGACCGTGATTGGTGGAATCTTTTCGTTTTTAAGAGTATAAGAAGAAGAAGAAGGTTTCTTAGTACTCTTATCAGAATTAAATATGAATATTTCCTCATCACCGATGTTATGAAGGACATCGAATGAATTGGAAATTTCAACTTTTTTGGCAGATGGCCCTGGATTAGGTTCAGCAATCCGTTTTCTTCCGGCCCTTGAGCCGGCCGAAGACTTCCCCATGCTGGAAAGAAAAGAGAAAATATGAATAAAAGAAAATGAAAATAATTTTAGCACTGAAAAGTGCTGATTGAAATACAGGTAAGGAAAAAATAAATAATGTAAAATGTTCCTGCAGGTACACAGCAACGATACGATGCTCCGGCGTACGTGTTGACGGCTCAACGGTACAGATGGAAGTAGATCTTCTTCCATGTTTTTGACTATAGCTTTGGGACATTTTCCTGGGTAAAAAAGGGCAGTGTCATCAGCAAAAAGTCTTGGTGATCCATGCAGCGGTAGGTTACTTATGTCATTTATGTACAAAAGGAAGAGGAGGGGCCCTATGTTACTGCCTTGTGGAACTCCAACTTCAAGTTTTCCTAGGGAATTTGTTTCATCATCTATACGGACAAATTGTTGTCTTCCTGAAAGGTAACTGCGAATCAAGTTGTTCGTGATACCTCTTATGCCATAACACTCAAGTTTTTTTAAAAGTACTTCATGATCCAAAGTATCGAATGCTTTTTTAAGATCCAGAAAAAGGCCACCAACAATTTTTTTTCTTATCAATGTTGTCGATAACAGAATCCAAAAGTTCACATATAGCAGTTAGCGTACTTGAACCGGATCTAAACCCATACTGATGGTTGTAAAGAATATTGTTGTTGTTCAAAAAAGGGTTGATTCTTCCGATCAATAGTTTCTCGAACACTTTACTTAGAACGCTCAAATAAGAAACGGGACGGTAATTGGTAACATTTGTTGGATCACCAGATTTAAAGATTGGAGTTACTTTTGCAGTTTTTAAACAATCAGGATAAGTTCCTGTTTCCAAAATGTTGTTGAAACATTCAGCGAGAATTGGTCCGAAGAGCTCACTATATTTTTTCAATAAACTCGTAGAAATGTTATCCGGCCCACAACTTTTTTTATTTTTTAACGACTGGATAGTAAGAGAAACTTCATTTGACGATGTCGGGTGTAAGAACAACGAATTAGGAGTTCGATTCATGTTTGTTAATAGATTGTAGGATGGATCGACAGTTATTTTCCCAGCTAATGATTTGACAATGTCTGTGAAAAAATCATTAAAGGACTGGCAAACTAGATGCTTGTTTTCTATTAGGGCATCATTAATTTTAAGAGCTATCGCGCTGTTATTTTTCGTTTTACCTAAAATTGAGTTAATGTTTTTCCATAACTTTGAGTGAGGAGTATTATTTAGAAGTTTCTCATAGTATGATCGTTTACAATTTCGCTTATTCAAATCAACTTTTTTTGAAATGTGAGCAAGAAGTTCTTTCAGGTGCTGACTTTCGGGGTTCCGTTTTACTCTTTTGATGTAATTATTCTTTAACCTCATGAGAAACCATAAGTCGAAACACATCCAGGGGCAACAGTTACCTTTTAACTTAGCATATTTCGTTACTTTCTTTGAACATGCCTCAAACATACACTGTAAATTTTTGCCTCGATTTCCAGCAAAAAAAATTGCTGGAAACGTTCAGCAATCCAAATTTTTGCTGGAAACCAGCAATCGATTTTCGAATTGCTGGGTTTTTCAGCATTCGGTTATGTGCTTGTCATTTTTGCTGAAAAATCAGCAATCGGTTTTCAAGTTGCTGGACTTTCCAGCAATTGATCTAGTTTGCTGGAAAATCAGCAATCGAGTTGTCAATTTGGAGTTTGTTTTTGTTTCGTACGCTGAAGTAAGGTGAGATTCTATTTTACGAATTTAGGTTAAATTAATATAATTCTTCTATTTTCCTCTATATTCTAGCAACCAGGCATCAAGTCAAGGGTAAGTTTTATTGTACAGGTAGAAATTCCATAGAAGATACTAATCAAAACTATTTTTACAGGTGGCGGATGATCAACACTACGGCACAAAGCGGCCACCCCAGAGCCGGTGTTAGAAAGTTGTAAAAAAAAGTTTTTTTTGAAAATAAATAAATCCCTTATTGAAAATGGGAGAAAATAATTGTTTTTATTGCTTATTATATGCACAGCCAATATTAAACTGTAATTTTGAATTGAAATATAAATTTCATACTAAATACTGCCGGTTGTGTTGAAAGAAATAGCTGGTTTTCAGCAATCTGGATTGCTGATTTTCCAGCAATTTGAATTGCTGGAAACCAGCATTAACGTTTGCTGTTTTTTCCAGCAATTGTAATTGCTGGAAATTTTGCTGGAAAGTCAGCGGGACAAAAACCAGCAAAATTTTGCTGGTTTCCAGCAAAAAAAAATTTGCTGTGTAGAATTGTAAGTGGCAGTTAAGTTTGTTAAGCAGGAGTTAGCGTCTTCAACAAGAGTTAAATTCCTCAAATAATTCCTAAAAATTTCGTTTAATTTCGTATGATTTGTGATAGTTTTAACAAGTTGAATATTTTTCCTTTCAGAGATAAGATCAAAGGTGGTAATAACTATACAGTGGTCACTAACATCATTGAATATTGTATCGTTTTTAACCCTCATAATATCGTCCATTTTACAAACAACATGGTCCAAAATATTATTACTTCTCGGTCTTGTTGGAAAACTAATAGTGCACAAGAAGTTGAAAGATTCAAGAAATGTTTTATATTTTGCTACAGCGTTATTATTTGTCAAGTTCATAGGAATGTTGAAATCACCAACGAAGAAACATGAATGTTTATCAGGAACAGTAGAAAAGAGAGATTCAAGATGATCATAAAATGTATTCAAAGGTAACGATGGAGGCCTGTAGATGCTATGTACGTCAATAAACTCACCATTGATAGAAAGTTCAATACTTATGTTGTGAAACCCGTCTAAAGAAACGTTATTCAAAATTTTAAAATTCAAATTGTTCCTAACGTACAATGCCAAACCACCGTGCGATTGTTTCCTACAAGAAAAAAAGCAATATATCCCGGAATGTTATAAAGAGAACAGTTTTCCTCCTTCAACCACGTTTCACAAATTATTATAACGTCGATCACAACACAAGACTGATCAACAGTTTGTAAAATATTGTCAAATTTTGATAAATTATTCATTCCACATATGTTCCATTGTAAAATTCTTAGTTTTTTCAAATCATTTTTGTTTAAAATACAAGCATTAAAATCATCAATGTTATCATTATAATTATTAAGTATACTATCCATTTTTAAAAATAAGTCTATAAGAACAAAAGAAGTAAGAACTAATATTCATTGTCTTTTACGTTTTGGTGAAGGAGTAGCATGTTCAACAGAGGTTAAAAATTTAGACACAAGACGGGCGATATCGTTTCTATTCTAGATCTACGTCACTGCGGCGTATAACATTAGATTTGCCGTTTCGTTTTCCCCAAAAATATCAAAAATGGTTTGATTTTTTCGAAAAAATTTAAGACCTTTAAAAAGCTTGTCAAAAAACGCATAAAATAAAATCGAAAAGTCAAAATCATCTAAAATTAATGTATGTCACTTCGTCATATCACGGCAGAGTAGACTGCGAGCTGAACAACCGCTATAAAGTCCTAAATGCTGGTCAATGTTATGCTAACTGTCCGCAAAAGAGCTGATTTTTGCGTATCAAATGGTGTTGGGCATTTAATCGACTTTGTATTTGTTTTAAAGTGTTCAGCACAATATTTGTAGATATATGCTAATTAGGCCGGAACAAATATCAATTTCTGCTTTTGTCTCCCCTCATCCTCCTTCGAAATTTCCAAAAAAAAAAACTCGAAGAGGAAAATAAATAAAGTTTAAAGTATTTTATGGTAATTTCGAAAAATTTATCAAATATCTGAAAGATTACAAGAACAAAAAAAAACAAATTGTGTAATACGAGAGTATTATCATCTTTTTTACTCTTGGTGTTATTGAATTTTACGATAAAAAAAAAGTTACTTGATTTATATAGGGTAACGGACTTATTTTGGACCAGAAGACTTATTTTGGCTCCCCTTATCTAGCATTCTTATAAAGCAAATAATCAAGAAAAGTTTTAACAAATATGTATAGTTGAAGCCAGGGCACTAAATAGATTGCAGTAAATTTGGTCATGACTAGCTAATCTATAAGAGCGCTAGACGCGGTGGTTCAAAATAAATCCCGTAGCCCAAAATAAGTCCGTTACCCTAGTATGCATTTTTATTGCATACAAGCTTTCGTGCAATTTATACCAATTTATTAGTTTTTGGCATTATATTCTATTATCCCCCCTCCCCTCGCAATGTTCAAAATCCGAGTGACAAAAAATTTGTTCCGGCCAATGATTTCCATAATTTTTTTTTATTTTTCTTATAAAGCATGGATCACTACAAATCTGGACACATTAAAACGAGTCTATCTCGGAGCTATGTAAACGAAATCAAAATGTTTTGTACTTAAAATGTAGTGTTTTTATTGCACTTTAAAGGAAAAATAATAAAAAAATATTCCGATGTTTTTTCGATGAATTTTCGAATTTTCCGTCGAGTACCACTCATAATAATTTGGACACCCTATTCGCTGATCTCAGCGGCCATTTTGTTCCACAATCTCTTTATCTCTGTTCCATCCCGAGTCGTCCCACCATTCTTCTTCATCTTTTGCTTGACAATTACCCGAAATTTTTCGATAGGGGGAATTGAGGGCAGTGGGGTGGAATAATGTTCTTTTCGACAAAATCCACCCGTTGGCCCGATATCACTGTAATTCCTCTTTGCTGTAGTGGCAGCTTGCCAAATCTGTCGAAAACTTTACTGGTCCTTTGTGAGATCTTATGTATAAAAAAAAAACGTTTTTCCTGCACTCCTCCTTGTACATTTCGGAATCCATGGTTTTGTTTTTCACAAAAACCGGGGTATTTCGTCTGCAGCTGCAAATACCTTGCCAGATCAAACACTTTCTTGCAAACTTATCGGCAAAAACGAATTCGAACTTGCCGGGGACATCTCCTCGACCAATAGCTTTGTAGAATTTTTGGCCAGAAAGCCGCCAAAAATCCATCTTCACGTACGTTTCGTCATCCATGAGAATGCATCCGTCGTACTTCGTTGGAATCCTGTTGTATAACTTCCGGGCACGTCCTTTGGCTGCTAAATTCTGCTTCAATGTCCGGCTTGGTTGCTTACTGGCCCGATAGGATCGTATTCCTTCGCGCAGACGAATTCTTCAACGGTGTACCGGTCGGCGTTGAATTTCTTGGCGATGTCGTAGTCCGACTACCCTGTGTTTGCCTTGATCGTTCTCAACACCTTCAAATGCAGTTTCCGATCCTTAATTCCACTATGACGCTTGGTATGAAACTGCCGATCGATAGTATGCATCTCACGGAAACGTTTAAGAACGCTGCAGCCAGTTGATTTGACCATTTTTAACGATTTCGCGATTTTTGAACACGAACACGTGGGGTTTTTTTACTTGAGTGTCCAAAATTAGTTTTCTTCTCGCGGCTTCCATCACGTGTAACTTTTTTGGAACAAGACGAATCGTAATGAAATTTTCAACACTGATAGAGGAAACATTTCCGAACAAAGTACTGTAAAAAAATTCCAGATCCGACAACTAGGAGCACTATGGTATAATAAACAGTGCGTCCAGATTTGTAGTGATCCATGCTTCATTTTCGTTCATGTCACATGACATCGGAAACCAAAAACATTTTCTGCTTTAAATATGAATCTTTAAATCAGCCAAAGTTTAGCTGACATAGTGGAATTTCATTATTCCGACAGGGATGGTCACGATCTCTGCCTAAAGTTGCCATGACCATTTTGTCTTTCGGCTCAATTTTCAGACACCAACAAAATTATAATTTTTTTTTTCATAAGTAGATAGTAAACATTTAGATGTAGACAGTTTCAAAACGGTATAAATTTTGAAAATTGATTCAGTAGTTTTGAAGATACATACAAAATAGTAATCCGGGTCTATATGACCCTAACCGGCTAATTGTCCTTTTTTTTATCCGTAAAGGAATGTTAAATTAACGCATTTTTTTAAATTAATTTTCAGAGAAAACAAATTTGTAAAGCGGCCCACAATACTCCCCACATCAAGAGGCTCCGTTGAGCCCCCTGGTAATGGACGCTTTCAGCATGCCTGACAGCCCCACAATGCGATAAGGTAGTTAAACTGGGAATGAATGAATGCAAAGTAAAATTTCATAAGAACATGACGCGGTACAAAATTCTTAACTCGCCAAATAATGCCACTCAAGGGCGATGTTTTTTTGTTTGATTATGTTGTTTATTTGAAGACTCCAGGAAAGTGTTTCGTCCAGTGTCAACCTCAAGTATTTAAAGTTGTCAACATTTTCAATTGTAGAATTTGCGAAAAAAAAGGTGATTACTACTGGTGATAACTCTTCTGGACGAGCGAAAGATCATGTACTTAATTTTAGATAACTTTAAAGTTGGAAGGTTACTATTGAAATATTTGTGAAGAATCTCTAAGTCTTTTTCCATTTGTTTGACTATAATCTTTAGGCAATTTTCAGGACAAAACAAAGCAGTGTCATCCGCAAACAGTCTGGGATGTCGTTTAAAGGTAGATTGTTTAAATCGTTACTGTATAATGAGAATAACAATGGCCCAATATTACTGCCTTGTGGTTCACCCACATCAAGGGATTCCAAGGAGCTTTCTGTTTGATCAATAAAGCTTAGTTCTTTTAGAAATGGGACAGTTACGAATGCCTGTATCTCAAAAACCATTCGTTGGAACCAAATACTTTCTATGAAGAAAAAGAAGGTAATGTTATGATCTTTCATGAAAAAATTTGAAAAAAAATATTTACCGTTTTTTGTTAAAGAAATTTCTACTTTATTCTTGGTATCTCCCATTGGCCGGCGCACACTTTTTTCGGTCATGGTATTAATCAGTTTCTGCAACTTATACTTCGTAAAATCTATATTTTAGGTGGCTTCACTCTCCTTCTTCAATTTCTGATACTTTATGGTCCAATACTTCTCTGGAAACTGGAAACTGAAAGCATTTTAGTGGATACAGTTGTTTCGAAATGAACAAATTTGATTATTTTTGACCACATTTTTGAACGTTTTTTTTTCGGTACCGGTTTTACAGCTTAAGAGCTTTGGAACTATCAAAAAATGGTTGTTTGAGGTTGGATTTCTATGAGTCATCACTAGCAACACTTTCAGCTTATCGGAGAAAATTGTGTTGGACATTTCAGCGATCTACCCTTAGTTTTTCGTTTATTGAAAATTAAAAATGCTGATATGAGACTTGACTTCCTTGATGATCCTTAACCGTTGTTGCCGATCATGTGCTTCACTCCAATGCTTGATTTGAACTTTGTGGACATTATTGACAGTGTTTGCATACTTATCCACCACAAAAACTCAGTAATTCTTTGAATAATCAACGGTTTTGTCAGCTATCAATGTGATAATGACGAATTTTAAAGGAAACTGTGCAAAATTATTTTTTTCTTTTTCTCTTGCATCGTACATATCTCAAAAACGCGTAAATTTTAAATTTTGAAAAAAATAGGCCGAATAGTACTTTTTACAGGCAACAAAATGCTGTCAAAATTTTGAATATCCGATAACTAGTTAACGAGCTATTTGCAAATGAAAGTGTCCCATTTCTAAAAGAACTAAGCTTTAGAAATGAATTGTTTCCGACCTGTAAGGTAGCTTTTAATGATGGTATTAGCAACATTTCTATAACATACCGATCAAGCTTTTTGAGGAGGATTTCGTGATCAAAAGAATCAAAGGCTTTTTGCAAGTCTAGAAACAATCCTCCAACGATTTTTTTCGTGTTTATATTTTCTATGACAGAATCAATCAGTTCACACATACAGTACCGTTCATGATTGTATAGAAATTTCGCACGCGCACTGTCACTTCGACTTTGAACTTCCATAACTTTTTGTTCTGATGATATTTTTGGATCAAATTTTCTGCGTAAGATAGATCAACTATCACACTATTATAACACTAATTTTGAGCTTTCTGAAGTTTGAGTGGCCTGAGATACGGTAATTCTACGAAAATCGGACTTTTTGGACTTTTATCATTCAAACTGTTATATCTCAGAAACTACGCTACACTTTTCATTGAAATTTCGCTGAGTGATTGTGAAATATAAAGCTAACAAAAAAAAATCCATAGGAAAATCAAATTTTATATTCAACAACCATTAAATCTGATTCAATGAAAAACTCAAAACTACATCGTGAGATTCTGATTTAAAAACCCAAATGGATTTTTTTCTTTTATTTATTGCTTTTGTCAGACATTTTTTGATTGAATTGTGAATGGAAAAGGTATTGTTCTCATGAATCGTCCGAAATTCAATAGAAATCGCATTTTGAAGTTCCTGCCTAATATCTAAATTTGAAATATCTAAATTGTTCACATTTAAGTTCATCTCTGGTCTCGAATCTTTCTTGGAAGTTCCTAAAAGAGTGTTTATATTTTTCTATCATTTGGCTTGTCAGAAGTTATTGAGAAGGTTTCCATAATAATCTTTCTTAGCTTTTCTCTTGCTGATTTCGGTTTTCTTAGAAATGTGTCTAAGGAGCTCTTTTAAATGTAATGTACTGTAGGCGTACAATATAGTGTCATTAGTTACCCTAGAGGAATCGAGATGTTTTGTAATTACATGGTCAAGGATATTTTGACTTCATGGTCTCGTGGAAAATGAATTTGTGCATATATAACCGAAAGACTCAAGGATTAATTTGTATCTTATAACTGTGTTGTTGGATTCTAGATTAACTGGAACATTTAAATCTCCAACTATCAAACAAGAGTGACTGTCATTTACAGAGGAAAGCAAATTTTCAAGTCTGTCACAGAAATTGTTAACAGCAATTTCCGATTCAACGAGTTCGCACATAATTGGTCATTTTTCCGATTCACAATACTCTCGGTGAATGAACAGTTTTTTTTCATTTCATTAAATTTTAATCCTTCATTTTTTTATAAATCCTCAGAATTAAACCTTACCTACCTGATAAGAGTTGAGTTAAGCTCGATTTATCCTTCAGGTGAACGTGAATATGCAAAAACCTCATTTGGTTATCAATTCAACAACACGTGATAATCAGATCTAGGTACTTATTTAGTAGAATAGGTGAACAATAGTTCGAAGAAGATATTCTAACAGTCTAACAAATGTCAGTGTATTCTGTCTGAAACCTCATCGTAAAGAACATGTCCAATAACGCAAAACACTATTTCCTGCTCCAACGCCGAAAGTTCAACAACCTGGCGTCGATGCGTGTTAAAATAAACATATGCAACAGGCCGCATGCTTGTTTCCTTTTCATCAGTAGCAGCAAGCAACAGGCACACCTAAAATCTCAACGCCACTTGCACTAAACCGGGGTGGGAGAAAAAAATAACACCGGAACAGAGTGGAGGAAACCACGCATATCTACACCAGTTACATATGCCTATTCGTCTTCTCGAAAATCCAAACAAACGTCCCAACAGGAGCCAGAAGTCATTAAATTTTGGCTCTCGAACTGTATACAGCTCAGCACTTAGCCAGCCCCGGTAGTTACTTGGAAGATACGATACGATCGAAAGCCTCTTGAGAAAGACGGAAGGGACCTACCTGATGCTTCGAGTTCATTTTTCAACATGTTTCTTCAGATTTCCCGCACGCACGGTGAGGAAAAACTGCCAGCACACACCATTTCCGCACCTTATCTGCTCTAGCAAGATACACATTGAAGGGCCACTCATTCGTCGTTCGTCAAGCGCGTGTTCGAATTTTCCCTTCCTCTTCTTCCACATTTTGGTACATACCAAGTAAATTCATGCATTTTCCGTTCGATGTTTTTCACCACTTGTCGTCCGCAGGGAGAACCCTTTTCTGGAGATCATCCTTTCACACGTGCTACTGTTTTACATATTTATGTATACTGCCCTATACAGCATGGCAGTGATCATCATCAAAATCCTACTTAACAACCTGGTTTTATGCACTTTTAATAGCTCCTAAACTTTCGTGGATTACGAACAGCCGAAGATTTTAAATTTGTCTTCGTTTTAGTGTTAACTTGTTAAAGAGAAAAAAAGAATAGAAATTAGTTCTGCATGCGATATTCAAGATTATAAAGAGACTACACTGTAAATTTTTGCCTCGATTTCCAGCAAAAAAAATTGCTGGAAACGTTCAGCAATCCAAATTTTTGCTGGAAACCAGCAATCGGTTTTCGAATTGCTGGATTTTTCAGCATTCGGTTATGTGCTTGTCATTTTTGCTGAAAAATCAGCAATCGGTTTTCAAATTGCTGGACTTTCCAGCAATTGATCTAGTTTGCTGGAAAATCAGCAATCGAGTTGTCAATTTGGAGTTTGTTTTTGTTTCGTACGCTGAAGTAAGGTGAGATTCTTTTTTACGAATTAAGGTTAAATTAATATAATTATTTTATTTTCCTCTATATTTTAGCAACCAGGCATCAAGTCAAGGGTAAGTTTTTATTGTACCGGTAGATATTCCATAGAAGATACCAATCAAAACTATTTTTACAGGTGGCGGCGGATGATCAACATTTTGGCACAAAGCGGCTACTCCAGAGCCAGTGTTAGAAACTTGTGAAAAAAAAAGTTTTTTTTGGAAAATAAATTAATCCCTTATTGAAAATGGGAGAAAATAATTGTTTTTATTTCTTATTATATGCACAGCCAATATTAAACTTTAATTTTGAATTGAAATATAAATTTCATACTAAATACTGCCGGTTGTGTTGAAAGAAATAGCTGGTTTCCAGCAATCTGGATTGCTGATTTTCCAGCAATTTGAATTGCTGGAAACCAGCATTAACGTTTGCTGTTTTTTTCAGCAATTGAAATTGCTGGAAATTTTGCTGGAAAGTCAGCGGGACAAAAACCAGCAAAATTTTGCTGGTTTCCAGCAAAAAAAAATTTGCTGTGTAGAGTTCAGATCAAATCAATTTAACAATCAAAAATCTTGGAGTTTACACTGAAGGTCCACGAAAACCGATGTGTACCGTAAATACTCTCAGAACCAGAAGGCCTTTAAGTGTGTCGCTCAATGACGCTCAATTTTTTTCTGTGGATTTTGGTATCATGGTTCTAAATAGCAAAAGTGCAAAAATCACGTATTTGCCTTTGATCGATACTACACCGACCAGGAAATCGGAGTTGTTTCTGTTTGTAATATGTGTCCTCTATGTTCACTTGACACTGTAATCGATTTGTTCGAAAACACCAATATCTGTTTATGTACCCTAGAATAACATCAACTCTCTCGCAACATTGAACATACGGCCGAGAGAGTTCTCACATAATAGTGTAGTAAGCCATTTTAGAATTAAGCAGAATAGAAAGTTAAGTTGAATCGAACGCACGGCATTTTAATTCGTTCCCAATAAACCGTTTAGTTCAAGTCCATATAAGCGACTTCTTTCTAGTGAATCCGAAATCGGCCTAACTAGTGGCAACATAGATGCAATCGAAATGCATAGTGATTAACTATCACCAAAGAACACCAAAGTGAAAAATAAATTTGAAATATAGCACAAATGTCACAATCCACAGATCTAAAGTGTGCACGGTAAATTTAGATTATTCAGAGACTGATTAATTTCGGTTCAGCGGTCGCACCATGTATGAAGATGAAAACAACTGAGTTAAAATCCATCAAAATTTTGAGTTGTTTTCATCTATTGACTTTCAAAGCCTGGAACTTAGCAAAGACGCATACGTTTTCGAACAAAATAGATGAAAACAACTCAGAGAGTTCCAAAAACCATTGTTGATTGTTTGGATTTTGGATGCAATGGTCGGAAACAGTTGACGAAATAATCAAGGTGAGTACAACACTTAATTACATTTTCTATTAGAAATTAAGTGGTGTCGAAAGGATGAATAACAAAATTAAACAATTTTATCTTTTCTTCCAGCAATCTCTAGGGAAGCCATCATTCACAACTGTAAGTATAATTTTCTCATAATTTTAAAGTGTAAATCTTTTTCACCTATGGTGTTTTCTTTTTTCTTGTCTTTTCAGATCAGCTCAAATTAGGCATAGTGTACTGGCGGGTAAGCGTGCCAAGTGGGACAGCACAAAGTTCCCCCGGCTGGATGCGGTCAGATGGCCCGGTGGCAATAACTTTTTTTGTGATGAAAAAATAAAACCAACCGGATAAAAAGCACGCATCCATCTTCTAAATACACCGTACAATCGTCTTTTTATTTTTGAAATCAGAAATTCCATTCAAAACCGCTTTGAATATTCATAAATTTTAGATTTTTTTCATTCAGTCGATCCATGAACAAGCCTAAAAAATCCTGAACAAAAACAACTCAGAATTTGCGAAAACCCCTACAATTCATTTCTGAGTTATACCGCTCTAATCAAAATTTGAGTTTTCCTAGTTTTGGCGCATTTTGAATTATTTTCCTTCAAATCTGAGTCGAGGAGAATTAGAGTGTGCAGTCCCATTTTGTGGCTGCGCATAAAATAATCCACACCCTCATTTCTGACACTGGAGATTTTTGAGCTTGAGCTTGAGCTTGAGCTTAGATAAACCGTACATTTCAGTAGTTGCTACTCCGTGATTGACAAGAATCATCAAAATTGTACATAGATCCAAATAAATGGGGCTTGGGATTAGCTTACCACTTTCTGTGTACACGTTTCGAAGATTCCTTATCTTATATGGTCAATAACGGCGCCGGCCACGTCCTTACGGTTCATCGGGGAAAGGGAAGGATAGTTAGTTCGACTTCCGTTGCTACTAGAGACCGAATACACCTCTAAATCTCCACGGTCGTCACAGGAAGGGCGGTTTGTTAGTGAGGAAGGTAAATAAGATCTGGATTCCCTTTGGGAAGGGATGTGATCAAAGCAAAGTTAAATATTTAATGATCGTTGCGTCGCACACTATCGAGTACATCGCGTTTTTATTTAGAACAAATACGTCCTAACGTGGCAATGTCATACACGTACAATGCATTTAGCACCGGTGCTACTCACCTAAGATTATCGCGCGCTTCAAACTAGAAGAGCAAAAACGTCCTAACGTGGCATTGTCACACACGTACAATGCACTTGGCACCGGTGCAACTCACCGAATTTTACCGCACGCTTATAATGAGAAAGCAAAACGACTTAACGTGGCATTGTCATACACTACAATGCGGTTGGCACCGGTGCAACACACCGAATTTTATCACGCGTTTTAAAAGAGAAGAGCAAGAACGACCTTACGAGCCAAAACGTTCTACCGCATTTTGCAAACGGAGAGAGAAAGAGATAAAGAAAAAAAAACGCAACGCGGTTTATAAACACCGACGACCGACGACGATCACGTCAATTTTCCCCACGCAAACACACATACACACACACACACACACACACACACACACACACACACACACACACACACACACACACACACACACACACACACACACACACACACACACACACACACACACACACACACACACACACACACTATCCCTACAATATGAAAATAATTTGTACTCTAAATTTTAAATTAAATTAAAATTAATAAAGTTGGTGGAGGCAAAAACAATTCTGAATATTATTTATTCAAGGAAAATGATTTTATTTCCGATGAGTTCAAATTGAGTTTATTTATTTCACACTTCACAATTTCAATCAGCATGTATTTTTCAAAACAAAAATCAATTCTGAAAAATTAAATTTATTTGAACAGGAAACAGGAAACATATTATCAAAAATGTAAGACAACGAACAACAACAAACTAGTGTATTTTATGTCAACAGCAATAGATTGAGAGCAAAACAATGAATTTTCTAAGCCAGGAGAAAAGAGAAAGAAAACTAGCAAACTAATATTTAGTGAATTGCCTATGAAGTTTTGAAACTTCAATTACGATTTCCTTAAAACAAAATCCGATACTGAATATTTTATAACCAGCTTTAACGAAAGTATCAAAATATTTAGCTTTTTTTAAACGAAATAACTACGTCATCTATATTTCAAATTAGATGCCAGGTTTAGAAACAAAATTTAAAGGCGAGTAGAGCGCCATCTTTGTTCGAATAAAAACTCAGGACTTTACTTAACACCCTGCATGGCTAGTCTTGTCTACCTATGTACCTAAAAAGGCAATCTTCAAATGATTGCAATTCGCGCCGAATTCGGCGTGAAATTCACTCACAACACACACACACACACACACACACACACACACACACACACACACACACACACACACACACACACACACACACACACACACACACACACACACACACACACACAAACTCTTTGAATAATAGCTACAAATATATTCAAGAAAAATACTTAGCTGGGATCCACGATGTCGACTGAAAACTTTCTATTTCTTGTTTTCACTCCATGATGTCGCTGTCATCAGGTTGACCTTTCTTTCGCACAAGGTTGCGTTCAATAAAAATGATGTGCAACTTTAGCCTTGTAACGCCCGTTACGCTCTGTTCGAGCTTTTCACGCGTATTTTGCTCACTTTTTGAACGAAAGCTTTTAATATTCATCGTCGCCATTTTCAGCATCACTTTTCAACCCAAAATTAAAAATTTCACTCGGCAAATAAACCATCAAATCACACAGTTTCCACTAAAATTTCACTTCCTACTAGAAGATTTTAAAATCAACCGACTAGCCTTCGTATCAGAAGTAATTGTTTGATCTTTTTTCGGCCTAATTTAGTAAGTTTTAAACACCGATTCGAAAGCACGACTTATACTTGGCAATGTTGCCAGACCTCTCATTTCTGACACTGGAGATTTTTGAGTGCACAAATTAGTTATTGTTAATGGGACTTTTGATTGCTGTGCTTAATAACTCTCAATTGAGTACATGTGTCCCACCGTGTGATAAAAACTGATTAACATGAGTTTTTTCTGCTAACAGTGTTCACTGTGTTTTAGTTGCATTTCTGCCGTCATATTTGATGGTGGCGCTTATTTTTTTTGTCTCCCGGTTTTCATAAGAGTTGGAAATCTTTATATAAACTATTTTTGCTATAGTTGGTGGTAGAACTTGGAATACTTTATTTTCTATCCTAACATCCTATTTATAGGAAAACCATCCCTATGGTTACTTATTTGATTGTTTATTTATTATGTGTATGTTGTTATCTGTTCCATCGATTGCTTCGATTGGACAAATCTCAACACTCCTCCTCAACATACACATTCGCAGTCTTTTCACTGCCTCCGGCTGCTCCTCTTGAAGATGGGGATGCTACTCTTCAATGCACGCACCGGAATACGCTCTCGCCCCTGTTGCAACGCGATGACCTTCCATGGCTCCAGTTTGACGACCTCCACAGGGATCTGGCACGACGACATCCCAATGGTTCTGGCCCGACGACCTTCCATGGCTTTGGTCTCAGCGCTCTTCCTGCGGCTCGAAGCTTTCTCCTTCGCCTCGACCTCCACTTGGCTTTCCGGTCCGACTACCTTCCATGGCACCGGCTTGGCGACCTTCCGTGGTACCCCGCTCGCAAGTCCACCAGTGACTCCTGGTTCAACGACCACCACCTGGATCCTGACTTGACCACGTTCCATGATACCGGCCCGCCAACCTTCCATGGCTTCCGGTTCGACGACCTACCAGTGGCTCTGGTTCGACGACCGCATTCGTGGTCCCAGCCCTACGACCTTCCATGGCACCGGTCCGACGACCTCCCAGTGGCTCCGGCCCGACGACCTTGTTTGGTTCCGGCTCGATGCTCTCCTATTGGCACGACGACCTTCCTCTGGCTCGCCAACCTTCCTATGGATTCCGGTCAGCTCGCAATGGATTAGGCCCAACGACCTTCCTTGGAACCTGTCCAACGACCACCGTTTTCCTGGCTTGTCGACCTCCATCTGGCTTCTCGGTCCGACGACCTTCTAGATGGCTCCTGGTCCTACAACCTTCTACGGTTCCCGGCTCGATGACTTCCCTTGGCTTCGGCTCGTTGTCCTTCCATCGGCTTCCTGGCTGGACGACTGTCCACTGTTGATTCCGCTTTTCCTCCTTTCCACTAGTGCTGGGCCCATAACCTGTTGTGCAGCACTTTGGGCAGTGGAAAGGAGAGACCTTGACTATAGTTGGTGGTAGAACTTGGAATACTTTATTTTCTATCCTAACATCCTATTTATAGGAAAACCATCCCTATGGTTACTTATTTGATTGTTTATTTATTATGTGTATGTTGTTATCTGTTCCATCGATTGCTTCGATTGGACAAATCTCAACACAGAGTTTCCTGCGGGGGAGAAAAGAATGGATCAATGAAGATTCACTGCTATAATTTTTATAAACCATTACCCATTACTCACCTAATTAGTGGGCAGTATGCCAACTTTTTCTCCAGGTCGACCATTTTTGTAACGAATTTTTCTTGCCTACAATGACAGCAACTTGATTAAAAAAAACTTAATATATGTAATTCACTAAGGTAAATAATAAGGTTTTGATTTCAAAATTAAGAAGCTGAAAACGAGACAAAAGAAATGCAAGTCACACAATAACTTCAACCTAAAAATCAATTCTAACCTAGTTTTCTATTTAAATTAAATAAGAAGCACAACCAAATCAATTCAACTTTTCTTTTTTTTTAAATCACTGCTTTTAACTTCTGTCGGGCCCCACGTTGGGTGCCAAATTTGTAACGAATTTTTCTTGCCTACAATGACAGCAACTTGATTAAGGGCGCCACTTCCGGTAGGAAGGTTGCTGTCACAAGTTCGAAAGCCGACAAAAAAAAGACTCTTGCTCTGGGCAGGTGTGAAGTTAATGGCTCGAAGAAGCACTACAAAATTGGCCCACGGTAAGCTAAGCAATTTAAACGGGGAAAACTAGTTCAAATCAAATAATTATCACCACGCAAAACACAAAAATACCAATCCTAAGTCCAATGGGAGTAAATCGACCTTAAGCGGTTTCCACTTGCATGCAATCTTTGCGTTTGAGGGATTTTGCCTACCCGCCAGGCGCTATGCGCAACGAATAAGAGTTCTGTTTTTGGTACTTTAACAAATTGCGTTGTATTCCTAGCAAATTCCTTCGCTAAACCTAAGGAGCTCCTTTCTAATCTTCTTAATAAGATATGTACAATGATGAGTTTTTTTTAGATACGTCTAACCTGTTATCCGGTTTGTGTCTGTTCTCGCTGCTTTGTCCGAGTAGCTGTCAGAGTGATGTCGACAGCCCACGTGCCTTCCACGTAAGCACCGCAACGTAGCGATAGCGGTGTTCCGAAGACCCCGGGGGTATTCAAACCACAACCGAGTGTCGTTTCTGGTCCTCCGTCGATGCCGAAAAGGTGTAGCGGTTTCCGATCCCAGACTTGGACCCACGTTGACGCGGGTTTCCTGTCAACGTTATACATTATTTTGTTACATATTTTTACATTACACAATGCGAGGGTGCGCGTTACCTTTTTCGATACGCTTTTATTATTACACCAGCGTATGGTCGCTGATATTTTATTTTATACCAGCGTAAAGTCACAAATACTCTTCTTGAGCGCGACTACCCTACTACTAAAGGACACGTTATTAATTAATTTTTTTCTATCGCACATATCATTTTTTTACATTACCGGTTATACTAAATAATCTGATCGCAAACCAAAAACTAGGATCTACATATACTGTAATATACAAATTTCTTAAAATGCGTGCTATGAAGCTGTAAGTTGATATCTTTCTATATGATATCTTTAGCTTAGCTCAATATTGGAATCTATCGCACTGAACGGCTTGGCTCATTCCAACAAAGTGGCCGAGCAAGTTGCTTCGATCTCATTACTTGGATTGGAAGTCCAGCTTTGAAACAAAAGGATCGATTCTTTTGTCTTTGCGTAGCCCCAGGAACCGATAACATATTCGATATAAGAACTAGCTTATCCGATAAACCAACTACCGAGAGCAAACCGTGAGCAAACGGTGGAAATTGGAACCGTTTTAAGTGTTTCTAATTGTGTCTCGGCTGGTTTTCAAATCTAGATGGCGCTAAATGCTTCAAACATATAAATATTAGAGAAGGGCGATACGTGTTGTCACATATATTAGAATAAGGTGGTTCGCTAATTTTATAATAATTTTGAACAAAAACATTTAGACTTTTATTTATTTACTTATTTATTTATTTTTTTAACCAACCTTATCAACAAATCAAGTTTGGTGGTTCGTTACATTTTGAAAACATGAGATTTTGTTTTCAAAGACTAAAATCATATAATTTATATGTCAATATCATATAAATTTCATATTTTGAACATAAATTTTATGTGTGACATATGAGAGGCTCGGCAGCACTGCCAAAGTTAAGTTGTTGGATTGTATTGCGGTGAATTTTCTTTTCAAAATAGGTCCGAAGTATGAGCCTAAAATTAGTGATTGTTGGTGCAAGTACGAGACCTTTATATATTCTTTGTTTCTAAAGTGTGGTTTCACCAAAAAGTATGTTTAAAATGTGTTTTTGAAGAAAATTAGTTTCTCAGAAGAAATGGTGTTACGCCCTCAGAACAAGAGTGCGTTTGTAGAAACGGGCTATTGCATTCAGCTCCACGTACCTGATCCGGATATTAAGATAAGTGGGATTATTTATTAGTTTTACTTGTAATATACTTCAATTTAAAAGCAAATAGAATAGAAAAATTAGAAAAATAGAATTAAAAGTCAGCTCTAACTAAAATTTTGACAGCTTTGCTCTTCGAAGACTGGAAATATTTCCGGAAATATTTCATGGAATCTTTATATTGTACAAACTTGCGTTCAAGTCGAGGGACTTGAAAATGCTTTCAAATCACTCAAGTGTCTCAGCTAAAATTATACACAGTAAAAATTTATCATTTCGTATTTCATCCATCACATAATAAGTTTACGTGGCAAATTGTGATTTTTATCCAAAAATATTGTTTTTTTTCTTTACTTACAAAGATTTACCATTAATTCAACAATTGATTATGAGCACTGTTCATATGCATTCCTTAATCATTTATGTTGTTGTATGAATTATAATCAAGTGAATTAAAAAAAATATCAGCAAAAGACTTTTAAGTTTAAAACATTTGTAGCATTTTTTTTTGTACTGTAGATTTAGAAATAAGAAAATTAGAGCTAGTTACATTTTTAATTAGGTGTTTGAAATGTCGTTTTATTTTTAAATTTATCACTAAATGATAAGCATTTGTATTGAAGATTAAAATTCAGGAGTTAGCAAAAAACTTCAAATACTTAGCTTTGTACAATTATAGTACAAGAATAGGAATTGGTTACTTAGTTAATTTTTCCTTTATTTCCTAGAAATTATATCATCGTAATTTTATTATCAACTTCAATCATCAATGAAATAACATGAATTTTAATTTTTTTTAAATAACCAATGAAAGGTAACGAAATCGATTTAATTTTAAGAAATATTAAAAATACAGGAAACAAAATCAATTTCGCGGTGCGACGTATGTGATGTTCGTTCTGATTGAATGCTTCAGATTAAAATGCTCATGATCAATGATTTTTTCTTCGCGTCCCGGAATGGGCTTACTGTGTGCAAAACAAGGTAAAATTGAGTGTATTCATTAATCATTAATCCATGTATCTGATATGTTTCTAGGAACAGGGTATTAAACGTCTGAACGGGTGCAATTTCGTCTAATTATCAAAAACTCATTTCAGCATTCTAGGACAAAAAATTTACAGAATGGATCAACATCATTTTACAGCATTTCAATTGTTAGAGCAAGTTCACTGGTGTTGGGAAAAAGTGATAGAAATTTCGACACTTGTGGCCCATTTTGAAAACTTTACCATGCAAAAACATTTTCAAGATCTTCAATGTAGTTCGGCCTTCAGTTTTTTTACAACACGTGTTCTATTTTCGCAAGCTGTGATGCAAAAATAGCTCGATTTCTATCACATACGGCTGAAATAGATACAGTGATCTAAAAAAATACAACGCCCTCTTGAAAACATTTTTGCATGGTAAAATTTTCAAAATGTCAAAATTTCTACCACTTTTTCCCAACACCAGTGAACTTGCTCTTAGAAAATGTATAGTTTTTCGATAACTATCATTATAATTTAAGCGAACTTTTGTATGCTATACCCATATATATTATGAAATAACTTTGAATTACAGCACAGCCGAATTATTTCTTTCACATTTCCAGGATTTCAGGACTCCATACTATTATATCAAATGGAATAATTTTTATAAAATGTCGTCAACACTTATATATTTTTATTCTAGCTTCCACGTTGTGAATATGTGAAAAAAACGAAAAATAAATTTTACATTTAATCAATTTTCAAATTTTATTTAGCAAATTTTTTATTTTGGATTATTCTAATTATTTGTTTAGAGAGCGACAAAGTTTATCATTTTATTGCGTTCAAGCTATCAACTAGAAACAATAATATTGAATGGATCGTTCCTATTTTGTTTTTGTGTTTTTTTTTTGCAATGTTTCTAATGTTAACACTTTATTTATAGAAATCTTTACTATGTTTTCACTTTTTGCTGACTTTACAAATCAACTTCATCGCAACAGAATGTTTAAAAGAATTATTTTGATCATCACCAAAAAAAATTATATTTTTAAGTAACTTTATCAGATATCACTGTTAATCATTTAATTTCATCCTTTTTTTTAAAACATCGACTTGACCTATATACCAGATGCATTCCTGTTATTTAAAAATATCCAAACTCTATAGGTTCATTGTCATGGTTTATAATAAAATATTACCATAATGAATCTTAGCTTTCATCTATCTCAAATATCAAACATAATTTGCAGATCATACCAGACAACTGTTACTGCTTTCTATGTCTTCAATTGTATATTTTGAATAATTTTATTACTGACTTTATCAAATATAAAATGAAAGACTTTATATAATCAAATAAATATTTTATTTATCTATTTTTAATCAATATATTCGAACATTTCACAACAAAACACAGACTTTATTACTACATTGCTAGCTGACCCGGTGTATCATATTATAGGAAACGTTTTTGTATTATCAGTTATATGAGTGATGTGTGCCAAAATCTTTTTATTTCTTTTTTCACCAATATTATTAATCTTCATTTATACCATAACAGTAATAATAATTGAAATCATAAACTAAATACATGTCCATCTTTTATTGGACGTATTAGGGTGCTAAGTTTGTATAATTTGGCAATTATATTTACGAAGTTCCTGGATAAGTCAACAATAAAAGATGGGAAGACTAATCATAATTACATGACCCATTTGGTCATGCGGCTATGATTGGGCGGGGCTTATTGGCAATGAAAGTAGCCTCGGGATGTGCAGCTGCCATTCTGAAATGGGTTACTGGAATTTCAATAGAGCTAACACCACCAGCACCCGCGATTGAACAATTTTAATCAAATGAATTAATATTGGCTCTTTTGCATAACATACCTGTCAGCTCAGGGGGTCGTTGGATGGATTATACATACATACATACATACAAATTTTATGTGTGACATATGATAATCATATGAATCATATAGAATATAAGCGTAGAACAATTTTGAAGACGTATGTGTGGGGAAATATACATCTTAAGTGTGGATTTTTTGCAGTGTAGAAAACTTCTTACCTCTTCTTTACTTCCATTCTGATTCTGAATTCTTTTGCGAAATTCTGATTCTGAATTCTGAATACTGATTTTGAAAATCGACCCGAAATCTAAATTCTTTTCTGTGTCTGCGTTCTAAACTGTTATATTATCTGAACTTAATTCTAGCCAGGAAGCTGCTAACTTTATTGCATAAATTTAGGCGTTACAGTACCTTAGTATTTCGCCTTTATTTATGCAATCTAATACTGTATTTGTTTTCTCCCCTCGTTCAGTGTTCCACCGTACCCGATAAAAACAAACACAAATCGTCGCCAGTGTATTGTTACCTCACTCACTCACACGCTCTCTCGCAACACTTACAATATTTTCGGGGCACTATCGCCAGATGGCAGTGCAACACCAGGTCAAAACCAGTGCAACACTGTCCGAATAAACTATCAGTTTGACAGCATCTAGTGGTGCACCAGTGCAACACTCGGCATAAACAAATATGGTATAAGCAGAGGTGCATAATTTCCATGCATGAATCTAGTGCCCTGAAAAATCATGATTTTTTTTTTCTTCGCGGTGCCTTGATTTTTGACAAAACCGCCCGGCACCTCTGGTTAGGAGAAAACAGGGTCAATTCGGGTTCTCTAGGCAGAGGCGAGTTTTGGTTTTGAGAAAATAACTCAATTTTGTTTATAATGGTTCATACAACATAATTATAACAAACTCTAGTATTCATTTTTATTGAAAGTTCAACATATTGAAGTAAAAACATCGCATAATCTAACTTTTAATGTTTAAAAAGTTCAGCATTGATTTTTTTAAAAGATTATTTTATTTGAAACGGCTCTAGTTCAGCATTAAAGTAAATTTAAATAAAAAACAGGTAATTTCAAAATAAAGCTATCCATACAACCCGATATTCTCCAACATGTTTTCGTTTGGCGTTTGTCTATGCGTACACTCTAAGCCGCTACAACCCAAAACAAAGTTGTAATGCCGCAAAATCGGATGAAACTGGCTCCCGAAGAAAATAAGTTTGGGTGGGTTTTCCCAAACTTGAGAATGAAGCCCTATTCTCACACCCCAAAATCGAGAATGCCCATTTGGAGGAAAAACGATATATTTTTACTGGAAGAATAAAGGGAAAAAGATAACGAAAATAAGAAAAAATATTGAACGAATTTTTATTGAATTCTGCAATTTATCGCCACAAAATTAAAAATTACAATTACGATTGAAATGATCAAATTTAGATATTATCATTTTCAGCTTCCCGGATCAGAAAGATGTTTCGTTTTCTGTAAAACTGCTGATCTTAGGTGGGATAGAACCGTCGGTTCCGGAAAAGTACCTAAGTGTTAAACTCGAACGATTCCTTTTATAATTTGCTCTATAGCTTCATGGCTTTTGGTTATTCTTTGGTCATTCATTAATGGAAAAACTGCTTTTGCCCGGGTGAACAACACCATCCTGCCGGTCCGAACAACCGGACACCCTTGAGAGTTATCAGCTGCTGCCTGTTGTTGGGCTTGCCCGGAAGACCCAATAACACCGCATCGGTTTCCGGTTTATTCATTTTTGGCAAAAGTAGCATCAGCATTACAGCTAGCTACAGCTGTGAAACTAAAAGACAATACTGAAATAAATTAACTTGATTAATTCCGGATTGATGACATGAATTAAAATTTTCTCACCGTTTTCAGTCGCAAACAACAACACCATATAAAATCACCAACAAACAAAAATTACGTTTTTGGGGCATCAAGTTCAAGCTATGAACTTTATTTTGGACACCCCAAAATCAAGAAAGCCGACTGAACTTCGTTTTGGTGTGGTGGCGTTCTCAATTTTGGGTTATTTATGTTCTGCGTGTAAAGCTTTGACGCGTGAAGAACGATAAAAAATAAATAAAAGTACATGCATAGCAGGAATTCAAAAAAAATTTAGTCACTTTTACCATTGTAATGTGCTATCGAAAAAGTAAGTATTTATTTCAGTACCTAAACACAAATTTAAACTTCAATTTTCAATAGGCTTGATCTATTAAATATTTACGACAACATGTTCGACATTCATGAACGCTGTGGAATATGTCTGAAAGTGCTTACAGACGATCCCGTCGATTCGACGACAACAATATCCGCTGAGCAGCTGATTCCAGGATCTGATGGACAAAACTATCAAGAAATACACAACGACCTGGTATCTCCGTGTGTTAAGGTATTGCAAGTAGGGTTGTCATTTAAAATTCGTTTTATTCAAATCAATTTATGTCTAAACTTCTAGGCCCAATTACCAATAAACTACTTCTGCTCCACTTGTTGTTCCAAACTAGAGGATGCATACTGGTTTCGAAATCAATGTGTTGAAATATTGAAGTTTGTGGAAGCTGTTAGAGCGACCAGTGAATCCGGTTGTCGGAATGTGTTGGAGAGTACGTTGCAAAACAAACGATTGTTGATGCATTTGCAACGGCTTGGAATTATAAGCTCCGTAGAACTTAATAATGATCAAGTTCTACTTGAAATTGGATTCGGTTCAGATGACCAGAAAATTGACATTCTCATCAATGAAGTCAAATCCGAACAATGTTCAGACACGGAAATCGACACCAAACTAGAAGACTTTTCTAATCGTGATGGGTCTCTGGGCGATCAAGAAGATCATGAAATGTTCAGTTATCACTCGGAGGACAACAGTCAAACTAAAAACGGTGCAAATGCAACAACCAAACAATGTAGAAAATTAAGAAGACAAAGGCCCATGCGGGGTCCTCCCGTTTGTCCATTCACTGACTGTCGAGAAGCGTTAGGAGATCTGACATACGGTGAACACTTAGAAGAGTTTCATCGCCATGTTTGCAAACGATGTGGCCTTATCTTGGCCTCAAAACTCAACATCACGAGACATGTTGAACTGCATAATGATCTATCAGTAAAGTGCACGTATTGCGATGCAATGTTCGTCAGTGTCCCTAGAATGCGAACTCATGCGAGGATGGCCCATCGTATGGCAGCAGATACCTACAAGTGCGAGGACTGTGATAAAAAATTGGGCAGTCGAACACTTTTAAACAAACATCGGCAAAGTGCTCACTTTCCAAAAGAATGTGACATTTGTAAGACAAAAGTCGAGAGTCATCCAAAATTACAAACGCATTTTAAATACTATCACAGTGAGATGCTGTTAGAATGTAGTCACTGTGACAAAAAATACATCAGACAGCAGGACCTCGATTATCATTTGTTACATCATATGGATAATCCCACAGATGATACAAAAAAGTACTTTTTGGTAACCCTTCGAAAAGTTAATCTTTCATCCTGTGATCAATGCGAAAAACAATTCATATCTGATAAACATCTCGAGTCTCACCTATCGGAGCACATTCGTGGAGTTCCACAACGGAAATACACAAAACGTTCGAAAGAAGACCTAGAAAAATTGGAACTCAAATTTCAGTGCGATCAATGCGACGCTCGTTACCGAATTCAAGCTTCTTTAGAGGCGCACATCAAAACTCATTCGAAATCTAGTATCTGCTATAAATGTGAAGGCGTTTTCGATAGTGAAACGGCTCTTAGTCTTCATATTGCTAATGAACATTCTGCTGAAGCTGAAACTTTGGATGAAAATAATCAGCAGGAAGCATTAGAAAGGAAGCCATCAGGACAACGGCCTTCTCGAGGGCCTACTGTTTGTCCTATAAGTGATTGTCTCCAGACGCTGGAGAACCAGACATACGCTGACCACCTGGAGGAGCGCCATCGATATACTTGCAAGCATTGCGGGATAGTAATGGCTATAAAGCTCAATATGACTAGGCACGTTGAAATTCACAACAATCCAACTGTTAAGTGTACATTTTGCGAATCAAAGTTCGTGAGTGTTACAAGAATGCGTACCCATGCCCGGAGTGTCCACCAAATGGCGTCCAACAGCTATGAATGTGATGAATGTGATAAGAAATTCGAAGGGAAAAGACTTTTGAACGATCATCGACAAGCTACACATTTTCCTAAACAGTGCAACATCTGCGAGAGTACGGTAGAAAGTCACCCGAAACTGATGGCCCATTTTAAAGCACGACACAGTCAGCTGCTTTTAGAATGCAATCATTGTGATAAAAAGTATATACGGCAGAGGGATCTCGATTACCACATGTTACAACACATGGAAACACCTACCGATGATGACAAGGATTTTTATCAGATAACTGTTGAAAAGGTCACCCTCTCGTCTTGCAATCAATGCGAAAGGCAATTCATTTCTGCAGAGCATCTTCAAGCGCATATTATTGACCACAAAACAGCCCCCATATCTCGCCGCTATAACCGACGTTCGAAAGAAGACCTGGCAAAACTAGAGTTGAAGTATGAGTGTAACATTTGTAAGGCTCGCTACCGCCTTCCGGGTTCGTTGGATGCGCATATCAGAACCCACATGGAAAGCTACATCTGTGACGAATGCGGAGCCATCTTTAAAACCAAAACCTATCTGAAGTTGCACGTGACCAACAAACATTCGCGGGATTTCCGCTTCAGTTGCGAGTTCTGCCAGAAGGCATTCTCCACTCGAACCAATCTGGATAGGCATCGGCGGGTGCATACTGGGGAACGTCCCTATCCCTGCGACTTATGCGAGGCCCGGTTCAAAACCCATGACGGCTACCGGAAGCATATGCGTAGACACACGGGCGAGAGACCATTCCAGTGTGAGCTATGTCCGAAGACTTTTCTGTGCCAAAGCAGCTTCAAGAATCACCGACTGGTACACTCCGGGGCGATGGCATTTGCCTGCTTCTACTGCGATCAACGGTTCAATGTGTCAAAAAACCGGAAGCGGCACATCGAGCGAATACATCCGGGGCTGCCAACCAAGCAGCAAGACGTGGCTAAAGTTTAGAGATTTTTGTTGGAAAATTCAAATAAAAAGCTTCGTGATATCAAACAATGTCTGGCAGCACTGTTTGAGCGTTACTATGGTGTTATAGAAAAGGCCTTCACTGTAAATTTCAGTTTATTTTTTCGTAAAATTTTCAAATTCACTACCGCAGACTTCCACGTTGCTTGCCTTTCGTTTGATGTTTGATTGCGGAGTAATTTGTGTTTCATTCCGATTTCCCCGTAGAAACCTATCCGAAGCCTTCGCCGTGGGTGCGTTTAATTAATCTAAACAGTGCGTTCGAGCATTCAAATTACATCGGCTACGCGAATCGATTGGTGCAAAGGTGAGTCCATTTATGTTTCACTTATGCTTGGAAAGAATGACCGCAATGTTTCGGGGAAAAATGCAATAAATTAATGTTTCGGGAACTAAACGGCAACGGCTGCACTATTTTGATTTCAGATCGCCCATGCACTATTGTCTTATATTCCAGGGTTTGAGACAAGATTTTCATTATGGGGTCACTAAATCCACTCGCTTGTTTTTACAGTTGGGACGCAAAGCTAACTTAAAACCACAAATTTAACATTGAAGCTTTTATTGTTTGATAAGAGGTTAACATATAATTAAAATATATATTGCTATACATTTTTTTAAATAGTATCATCGAAAAAGCTGTTCAACATTGCTGTAACATCAGTGGGGCGATATTTAACATACTTCTCTGGATTTTTACTGAATTGAACTTCGGAATATCTGAAAAACACAAGTATAAATCAGTATTTCATAAATTAAATCCAACGAAACATGGTGCAACTTACATTTCAAAGAACGAATTGTATTGAGGCACAATGTGCTCAGCGTTGTCCCGCTTTATACCCTCCCTGAGCAAAACATCCGGTACGGAAATAGCTCGCTGAGTTCGAACTGCATCGTCCAGTTCCTTGTTGAACGAAGAAAACCGCTCCTTGATCAAGGCTCGTTCTTTATCTTTGACCCGGCCACCTGGTCCCGTTCGAGGGGCATCTTCCAGGGGTGCAATGCTGGATATTAATTTAGACCAGGAGCTGAGATAAGCTTTTTTCAAATCTTGAATCATTTTCTGATAGCGCTTCTCACAATCGTGTTCGGTTAATGAGACTATGTCGATCAGGTTTGAACGTTGCAACGATTTAAGGATGTAGTGGGTGTTGTTGAGTTTGAAAAGCTGTTTTGTGGCCAAATCTCCGTATTGTTCAGACTTGGTTGCGATCGTGTAGTTGAGTTCGGCCAAGACCTTCCGCACGTATATTCCAAGCAATGCCTTGTTCTTCTGCTCTACCGATACAGTTTTGTGTGAAGCAATTCTGTCCAAGTCATTGGTATAGACTGAATCAGTTTGAAGTATGGAACCGATGGTATCGCAGTGCTCTTGAAGTTGTTCCAAAAACCAAATAGTATTTGAAGTAAGTTCGTAAACAGTGGCGTCTTTAGGAACGCTTGATCCTCCCCCATAGCTTATTGTACTGGAGCTCATGCTAACCATTCCACCACCTCCATCATTTTTGACCGAGTCTATGAACTGTTCCAGTGCTTTGGATCCGGTCTGCTGAAGTTTACTGAGCACACTACCCAGCTGTTGCCTTTGCGCCGTGTCACAAATCTTATCGATGTCCGGTTGTAATATCTGGACATGTTTCAATGCGGAAAATATTCCTAAAGCAGCTGACCATTCCTTTCGACCAATGCTTCTCAACACCCTTCCGGTAATAGCCTCAGCATCCCGCACAACCATCTCAATCGAAGGTTGCGATAGTCGCGAAAAAACTTCATTGTGCCGCGAAGACGGAATTATATCGTTTAAAAGCTGACGCTCCCAGACCAGCAGCTTCTGTAATCCCAGCAGTAGCACCAAATACTTTTCCAGCTCTTGGTCATTGTTCTCGTTGCCGTACTCTTCGGCAGCCAAAATATCTCCAAAGGAAGAATTTTTGCGCATTGCTAGCCCTGTAGATTGCCCCAGTTGCGAGGCTTTCATTAGCATTTTGTTGGCTTTGCGTTCGAAGCTGAAATAAAAAAAAAATACGTTATCGTCAGGAACATCCAAGAACAAAATCGAACTCACATTTGTTGTAACCGGGCCGAGGTCGACTTCTTCACGCCGGCATCCGAAGGTCTACCGTAGTAGCGCGACTTAAGCGGCTCGTTGCCCCAGCTTCCACTTTTCTGGTGGTCTTTAAGGTTCTGTAACGACCTCGTGATCACCTCCGAACGTTCATCCCCGTAAATTTGAACGTACTCCCGTCGCAGGTTGTTGTCCAGCCACTTGGAAATCACGTTCAACTCTTCCCGAGTCGTGGTGGGCAGTTGCTTAATCGACGGACAATCTTCGTTGGACGAATCTTCCTCGATATAAATCAGATCCAACAGATCCACCGGCCGCATGGGGGTGCTGTGCTTTTTAAGCAGCGATTTCAAATGATTATTGAGCGTTTCGCAACCATTATTGAACAGACTGGTCACATTTTCCAGCTCCACGCTCTGCGGGTTGTTGTTCAGGAAATAGTCTTTAGCTTTTTTAAGTTTGTTGAGCCCGTCTAGAAAGCCACTGACGTTACCTTCGGACGGGCCTTGGTGGATCAAGTTGCACACATCCTGAGAGGCATCATAATGGGACAGAACCTGCTCCATACAGTTCAGAGTTGAATCCAGGTCTGAAACAAAAATGTACCGTTATTTGGTGTTTGAACTTTGCATAAATTCAATATGCAAGATAGTTTCTTACTTTGCTGTTGCTTTTGTAGATTCTTGGTTACATTGTAAACGGGTAGAATGGTTTGCTCAAGCTTTCCTAAACGTTGCTCGAACGAATTCAGAATTTTGGACATCGACTGAGTCAGCTCCGAATATTTCTCCACTCGATCCTTCAGCAGGGCTTGATTTGTGATTTCCTGTAAAAATCGATTTAATTAGTTTTGATACATGGTTTTTATTCTTGACCATACCTTTTCTAATTTTGTTTCAATCTGCAGTGTATTCTCTAAATTACTCATTTCGCAGCAGTTTTTTATCGGATAATTGGAATGTTTATTTGGGAAAATTACAAAAAATGTACTATTATTGTTGATTTTCAGATGAATACACGCGAAACGCAATAAGTTTTTACGGAGCTTACAGTTGCCCTTATTGTTTTTAGGTAAATTTCTGAGTATTTTTTATCATTTCGAAAACAAATCTTCTTCCACAGAAAAAAGACTCTTTGAATCACGGAAAAAGTACGTTACCGAAGAAATAATCCTGAATCTGGTAACGTTTCATTGGTCTCTGCTTTCTTATTGGCAATCTTTGAGTCCAGAAGATCTAGCAGTTCCAAACGATAAGGAATTTTATATTCATTGAACTACCAATGAGTATTCATCGCTTTTTTTGAACGCATGGTTTCTAATTTCCTTAGGTTGAGTATCATTAGGTCTGTTCAACATAACTCAATCGAAATCAATTGAAATGGATTGACAGTTGATCAGCTGTTTTCCCAATTGACTTCGATCGATTTCTATCAGGCTGCTGAATGAACAGCCAGACACTAATACTAATGCGCTTAGTTTGTTTTCATTTTTTATTCGGCTGTGCGCTTCAAGCATTCGTCCACAAATTTTGCGGACAGCAAACGCTGAGGCTGAGATGCGACGTCGTGACCGCGCAACCGGAATTCATCTAGACGATCGGGAACTTTTCTATGAAAAGAATGACGATGAGGATTATGTTCACCTATAGCCAAGCGGCTGAGAAAGCTGCTGAAGGAATGGCGGAAAACTTGGAAGATACCTAGGGGCATAGCATCAAGGAATGAGTTTCTATGTTGGGTACACGTACCGAAATCGCTAAACGATTTTAAAGCAAGGGTCAGTATGTCTACCGCGATAAAGTCCGACCGATGTGCGAACAGAACAAATCGAGTTTTGTTGTTGCTTATCCGGATTTGGTAAACAACCAACATATGTTCAGGCCTATTTTTTGCCAGAAACACCTTTTTAAAAATTGGAAATTAATGATAAAATTTCCAGGGAAATGGTCTCGAGCATCTATCCCACATACAAACATAATATTAAATGTCATCATGATATTAAGGAATAAAATTCAGGGTATTAATTTAAAATTTATTTGGCATCTTACTATATTTGACAAACACTTTCACCACACTTTTTGATCAGTTGCTGCAGCAAGAAGAAGAAGAAGTTGCTGCAGCAAGCACACCGACTGATGAGAGCAACGCAGAAACACGAACACCGCACCGACGGATGCTACCACCACCGCACCACCCAAGACGGACCACATCAACATGGACTCCCTGCAGCAACTGATTTGACTGACACCAGACTGTTAGCACTGCACCACCACCCCGGCACAGAACCACTGGCACAACACCACTGACACAGCACCACCGACGTTGCACCGGTTGACTCCACTGTAACTTGCACTGCACGACAGAAATTAAAAACAAAACAAACCAGCTGTTTTTGACAGCAAACAACTGCATGTGTGTTAGTGTAATAGAAATCGATAGAAACGAATCCTGCCTCTGAGCTTGATTGTTTTCGATTGGTTTCGATCGATTTCGATTGGCTTCATTGAACGTCAATTGGATTCGTTTCGATCACAACAT
This sequence comes from Uranotaenia lowii, assembly GCF_029784155.1. NCBI lineage: Eukaryota > Metazoa > Arthropoda > Insecta > Diptera > Culicidae > Uranotaenia > Uranotaenia lowii. The sequence continues at coordinate 100,650,128 of NC_073693.1, read as the reverse complement.
TGGCTGAGTGAACAACAATTTACCAATCGAAATCGATTGAAACCGATTTCAATTGCCTGTTGAACACGCTTATTAATTCACTGTGTCCGACTACTCGAATCCTTCTCGCATCTCTTTTCATATTGGATGAGAATAGGAAAAGGCGATAAAAATAAAAAAAATCCTGCTGCATGAAGTCAAATTGGCTTTGCGTAACATTCCTGTCAGTTCAGTCAATACTGATTTCAGCTCAAACGGCATGAATTTCCTAGTTCCGCGTATTATTCTGACCACCGGTCGAACTGTTTTTCTGAGGCAAGCATCTACAACCCCAGCAGCTGGTCAACGGAAGGCAACGTCCACAGGAACAAGCCGGGAAAAATGGGACCTATTCGCTGGGGTGCTCGTGGAAAGACTACCGATTATCACAAAATCCATGGAACCATTGGAGGCAAAATTCAAAGCAAGATTTTTTTCAATAACAATATTTTTTTTAATTTAGCAGAAGATAATCTACCTATATGATTATTTTTTTAGGGAATGCTGGATCAGATAGAGTTTGAGAACAGTCACAAATCAAACCATGAGCTGCGTAAAGAAATGGAGAAGAAACAGGTCGAACTTCTGAAAGCTGGTAAGTCGCAACTTTGAAAATTATGAAAGATATTCAAGCCACCTTCTTGTACGAAAAACCAAAAGCACGTGTTAAAGCTGGCCAGAAGTTTTTTCTCAGTATGTCCATTCAATTTTAGGTAAAATTGATTTGGATTCGGAGGCTCTCAAGCAGACGGCCCAGGATCTCGAAGACGCTTACAATGAGGAGTTGAGCAAGTTTCAGCCAGCTCCTCGACTGACGGCAGCCGACCAGAAGAATGATCTCACATCGCTAAATCGAAAACTGGAGGAGACACTTTTTCTGCTAACGGAACAAAAGTTGGGTGACAAAAGCCACTACCTGTTGCCTCAGGGAATTCATTCCCCAGGTGAATCGCTGCGACAAACGGCCGAACGGGTCCTGAAGGAAGTAGTAGGCGATTCGCTCACAGTCACCTTCTACGGCAATGCTCCGGTCGGTTTCTACAAGTACAAATATCCTGCTGCCGGTCGACAGGAAAGCATTGGAGCGAAGATATTTTTCTTCCGGTGCGTGCTTGGAGCGGGAAGTGCGAATGTGAAGGCAGATAAAAAACTAAAATTCCAATGGTTGAATGAAACGGAAATGCAGAAAACATTGAAGGAACCATACTTTCATAGTGTTTCTCAGTTTTTGCTTTAGAGCTTTGGTTGTCGTAATGGAATAATAAAGCTGTAAAAAAAGATTATAAACTAGTGAATTCCTTAGGACAAGTTTATTGCGAAACGATAAAGAACGATTAGGCGATGACATTCCGTATACCGTCGGTATCCATCATGGTACCAGATGAGTTGGGTCCGTTTCGCCGTTTGACGACGTAAACCCTCTTGTTCGAAAGGCAAATGGTGTAGCTATGCTCCTCGAAAACGATGGAAATCTTCTTAAACGAACGCTTCTGAAACACGGCTGGATCGGCGCTGGAAATAAGATCAAAGATTAAGAGAATAGATAGCATTCTTAGACTTATCATGGTTAGTACCTATCCGTAAGCGTCAGCAGTTCGCTAATGATCTTAGCGCTCCGTTCGTCGTTTTCCATCTCCCCACCGGAAGACAGAACGGCGCCATCCTCGGACATGACCAAGTATCCGATCTGATCGGCAACAGGTCTACTATCGAGGTCCAACATGGTAACGATGTGTTCAGGAGCCCTAGTTTCGATTACGTTGCTTTTGTTTTCACAGCACAGAACCTGCGCTAAGGCTGTTGGCTGCTGCTGATTGGGTACGCTGTTGTAGGTACTCTGTTGTCGACCAGTGGCACTCTCCAAACTGAACTGTCCGATCCGGTTGAATTGTCAAATGAAAAAGTGCGTAAATAATCGAACCGCAAGCAGAATCCAGCGTTTCAGTGAATGGCTCATCAAACGGAACCGTCAACACTCACGATGGTTGAGATTCAGGACCTTTGCCTTCCAGCTGGTGATTTCGAATGGAAGACGCAGTTAGCTGAGGGTGAATGAGATCAAGGAACATAAGTATAACTTTCGAAATATCAGGCTGAAGGCATAGAGTTCCTTATCAGGATATGCTTCTGTCTAGACAAATCGATTTTTATACCCATATAAATTAAAAACATTAATCATGATGACCTTATCATTTTAAAAACTAAACAGAAGCGTCACATATAGGTACCTCAGTTAGATCACGGAATTATGATAAGATGTTTTTTATAATAAATTGCACTATTTAAAGGAAAATTTTCAAAAACCTCTATACATGAAGATAATCTTATAAGATTATCAATATTGGAATCAAAACAAGAATGATAAACTTTTTTCACAGTTTGCACTCTTAAAGTTGTGTGTTGAGTATTCGAGTATATTCATTTTTTTAAGTAATGCGACTAGGTACTCGTTTATGAGTTTATATTAGCAAAGCACGAATGCAAAACTTGTTCCTGAATGAAATAACAGCTCAACCTCAACAAACGGTTTCAGAAAATAGTTACATTTTTCTAGTTGAATTGTACAGATTTGTTAAGCTCATTTCAGGTCAAGTTCACCTCGCTGGAAAGTACCTTTTTTGGATTTATCCTTTTTCTCGGTAAATTATATCCATCCTTTTCTGCTTAATTCAGCTAAACTTCCTTGCTATATACGAGGTGAGCTTTACCTTTTTTGGATTTACTTTTTTTTAGGTGAATTCTACTTTTTTTGTCTGCTCGATTCAGGTAAACTTGTGTTATTGTGAAGCAAGTTTGCCTCCCGACGAGGCCTTCTTTGATTTCACGAACATTTATCCTTTAATCTCGTTAAATTATACCATTTTATTATTTTTCGTGTACCATTTAAGACGTTAGTACACACAAAAAAAAAGCATACACAGTAAACGAAAATTACCGAGTTCGGTAATTTTTTCACCGAAATCCTAACATGTGGAGTTCGTTAAACTGTTCGGTAATTTTTTCGGTAAAAAATAAACGAACATCGGTAAATCGATTCTCCATTTACCGATGTTCGTTTATTTTTTACCGAAAAAATTACCGAACAGTTTAACGAACTCCACATGTTAGGATTTCGGTAAAAAAATTACCGAACTCGGTAATTTTCGTTTACTGTGTAGTAAAATTACTAAATCCGTGGTTTAAACGAACAACACGCAACCATATTTTTGAGTCAATAATGTTTTCTTCTTGATATTACCATGCGCATAGTAATTTTACTTTGTGTTGATTTTGGCTGCGCATAGTAATTTCAACTACGTTCATGGTAAAATTGTAAATGCAATCATGGGTTTGTTTTTCATTGTGCATAGTAAAATTGATACGTTTCATGATAAAACTATGATATGTTATGATATAAATGAGTACATGTTGCTTGATATGATAACAAAATTACTATGCACCATGGTATAACTAGAATGAAGTAGGATAGAATTAACACTCTTTTTGGTTTTTTCTAGGTCCAGAAATAATTTATTTTGATACGATTTACATTTTTATTTTTCCAAACAATTATCACAACACTTCACTTTATAATTGAAGCACGATACAATAGTTTGCTTCTACTTTGATAATTTATTGTATGCCCTAAAAAAGTAATAAACAAAAAAACAATTAATGAGCAGATCAAATTTGATAATTTTTCTACTTACGCTGGAATCGATTTGGATGTGTTGGCATAGTCATCTTGAGGCCAACGATTCAGAAAGGCGCAAGGAAAATCTTCTGGAAACTTCAATTCCCCCGTCAATTTTCAGTGGCTGGTCAGGAGGGAGGTTCTCACGACCGGGGGATTTCGGGATGCAACAGCTTCAAATTAAATCAAAAGAAAGATCGGAAAAACGGAGCGGAGTATGTTTATAAGTAAAAAAAAACACAATTTTACTCACCTGAGAGACTGCGTTTTCCGACCCGACAAAAGTGCTGATTCTATTTTTCACTCCCAGTGGGCTGGTCACCTGATTAGCCGAAACAGCCGCATTCACCTCAGCGAAGTACCCGCCCAACATTTTGGTCCGCGTTCCGAAATCGCGACCGACTGACCAGAAAAAAAACAAACACTCAAACGATGCACATTGGTAAAAATACTATGAATTTATATTGAGCATAGTATTTTCGACAACACGAATGACGATGTTTCAACATTACTATGGGCATAGTAATTTCAAGAACATGAATTGTGTAATATCACAATATCATGCGCATGGTAATTTTGACACGAGGTAATTACTATGAGCTGTCAAAGTTCGCATAGTAAAAATACTATGTCGTAGTATTATCGCCCAGATTTTTGGTAGAAAATACTAAATCATGGTCGAAAATACTAAATGATGGATATAGTAAAATTATCATGACTCTGTATTTGAAAAACCCATGTAATTTTTTTCCGTGTACACTGAACCAAATTGGGCTATAAAATGTATAGGCTCATTTCAATAATTGTTATGATTTCGTTGTCTGATAAATACTAATGATAAATTCTATACAAGATATCACGAAATCCAATACTTTCTACCAGTTCGTCGATATCCGACAGTATCCAGTAAAAGATACTAGAAATTCCAATGAATCTTATATACTAGTAGCATTTTTTTAAATGTATAGGAAAATCCAGTAGCTTTGTTCGTTTAGTTTTCGGTACTTGTTCAGACTTGGAGGAAGTAAGCCTATAGCTGCCGGTAAACATAAAATGCAGAAAAATAAAACGGTTATGTGTTTTTGAGCCCATTAGTTTATACATCTGGTTGGTGCGAAATCAAAAAATCTTTTGGCAGCGAAGAATCGAACAACAACGGATAAAAAAATACACTCCAGAATGTTTTGAGCATGTAAGTAAACATAAATTCTAAATCATATAAAAATATCTTTTTTATTGATTTCTTTTTTCAGCTTTCATCTGATTCAAACGGAAGCATTGTAAATTGAAATTTGACCTCTGCTCAGAGTAACTTGTGGGCGCAAGACTTTGATCAGGCGAATGCTCAAAAGGTTCATCGTACATCAACAGCAAGGAGAATAATTAAGCTACAAATTCAGTATGTACATAGTTTGATACCAGTGTTCCTTCATTCAACCACAGAGAAAATCAACTCCTGGCGAGATTTGGTTCTTTGAATGAACTTCCAGACTTGTACCGCGTTTACGGAAAGTCTTAGATCGGTAAGTTTAGAATATAAACATGCATACATCTTCAACGAGTGGTGATTTTATAATTAATTTTGATTTCAGATGATCACATAAAAACAGAGTACGAGTTGGCGGGGAAATCCTCATCAATAGAACGGCTGAAAATAAGAACCGAATCCGGAAAATGCTCCAATCTACATGGTACAATTGATTTCAACGGAAATTTTTCTTTGACGTTCAGAGGCCAGAGATGGATGTACTGTTTTAGACGGGATAAATCCAGTAACAATAAATGTTTAATAAATAATCTCAATGATGTTTTTTTTTGTTTACGCTCTAGTGAAAAAAAAACATAAAATTTAAGAACAAATTGAACTACGACATATTTTATTGAATCTATGTACTATTCATTTTACTTCTTTTAATAATAAATTATATTATCTTGGGGCACTTCAAAATTCATTAAAATTTCCTATAAAATTAATCAACCTTATTTCGATCGTCTATTAGTAAAAAGTATTGGATTTTCCTTTAGTGCAAAAACACTAAAATTCCCAATAAACCTTATAGCCCGATTTCGTTCAGTGTATAGAGGTCAAAATATGGACACGGAAAATAAAAAAAAGGTAAAATTTACCTTTTTGCGAGGTGAATTTTTTCCACCCCTCTTTCGAGGTAAATTTTACCTTTTTTTCATTCACCTAGCAAAAAGGTAAATTTTACCTTTTTTCAAGGTAGATTTTACCATTTTCTCATTCACCTAGCAAAATAGTAAATAATACCGTTTTCCCATTCACTGATTTAAAAGGTAAATGCTTGTTTGTTTGATTGGTTTCTTCAATAATAATTAATTTAAAAAATACACAATTCATGAAAAAATTGGTATTTATTTGAAATAAATAGGGAGTTACCTAATATTTATTTTTGAAATATATCACCGTGTTCTTTAAAAATTGTTGAGGCAAGTCCTTTGTTCGCCAAGCTTGTCAGGTCCGGCTTGTCCGGAATAATATCTGAAGGCTGACGGGAAAACAACACGAAGCTCTGTGGGCCGATCTGAAACAAAAGCAAAGTATTATGAAGAGAACCAGCACAACTAAATGAAATCTAAGAAAACACTTACCATTTTGTTCCGATTTTCACATATTGTGCACGAAGCAGAACTTGTTCCTCAACGGCAAAACAGCTTAACCTCAATAAACGGATTCGTCAAATAGTTACTTTTTTCGAGATGATTTGTACCGTTTTGTTGAGCTCAATCCAGGTCAACTTCACCTCGCTACGAGGTAAGTTTTACCTTATTTGGATTTACCTTTCTTTCTAGGTGAATTATACACTCAGAAAAATACTATTATGTATGCCATAAGATTCTCTTATGAAGTGGCGCCATAAGAGAAATCATTGAAATTCATAAGATTGTCTTATGACGCGAATGAATTCTGAAGATCTTCTTCTTCTTCTTCTTCTTCGTTTTAGTTTATTTTGGCCAGAGAATGGAACTCTATAACACCACTTTTCTATTCTGAAGATGAACGCCTACTTCAATGAGAGGTTGTTGCTTTTCATAAGAGATTCTTATGGAAACAGTAAATCACTTTCTAATAAGAAAAATTCTAGTTATTTCATGCTGAAAACATTCACTTTATTGTTTGTCAAATTTGTTTAAAATTAAATCCTTCATGGTCACCATCAGCAGCGCATCAACAGACGGCTCCATCAAAGTGTTTTTTCGCCGCATCTTAATCTTCGACCTTTCATTTTTGCCGATCAGCTTGCTGAAAAGTAAACAAATAATGTATTATAGTTTACTAATATATTAAACGTTCATACCAAAAACATCAAATCGAACTTACCATTCCGGAGATAACAATAACATTTAAAATTGAAGGAAAACTATAATAACTATGAACTGGCGATTGCTTCGTACTGTTAGATGATGAAAAAAAACTGATGCTATGAATGAATGTGTTCATCATTTTTTCACAATGCCGTTTCTTCTATTTTTCATAAGAACATCGTATGAAAATTGAAAGAATTTCATAAGACTCTTATGAAACATTATTTTATACTCTAAAAAGCGGTTCATAAGATGCATCTTATGAAAATTATAATAAGAATTTTCCTGAGTGTACTTTTTCATTCAGCTCAATTCAGGTGAACTTCACCTCGCTACGAGGTGAAATTTACCTTTTTTGGATTCACATTTTTTTCTCGGTGAATTGTACCTTTTTTCATTCTTCGTTTCAGGTATATTTTACCTCGCTGTGAGGTGAGTTTCACCTCGAATAGGTAGAAGTTACCTTTTTGGCTTTTGCGAGCATTCACCTTTGCTGTCTCGGTAAATTTTACCTTTTTATTATTTTCCGTGGATAGATGACCAAAAAAGGTCTTCACTTCGACCGAAATTTCCGTTTGACCATGAATCCTGATTTTTATTTCTCATGTCCCTGAACTTAAAAAAAAATGTTGGCAATCGTAATCGTAGGCATGGTAGGCGAACAATTGGCTGTCAAAAAGCGCTCCGTCTCCATCCCCCACCAATGAGAAACTTTTGGTACCCCTTGCCTACTTTTCCTCAATATGCATCCACCCGTAGCTGGAGGCACTCTGCATTTGCCGAACAAACTGTAAAAAGTTTTTCGGTTTGGCATTTATATCAGGGAAAATAATAAAAAGGTAAAATTTACCGAGATAGCAGGTGAACGCTCGTGAGAGCCAAAAACGTAACTTCTACCTCTTCGAGGTGAAACTTACCTCACAGCGAGGTAAAATTTACCTGAATCGAGGTTGGAAAAAAGGTACAATTCACCGAGAAAAAAAAATGAGGAGTTTCAAGTAGGCGTTGACTGAAAAGGACGTCAAAAATTTTCGCTCCATGAAAAAAATGTTTTTTGTTGAAGTGGTAAAAAGTAACCAAATCAAATCAAGTGATTATAAATGTGAAGAAAATGTTTTGGCAAATTACCACTAAAAACCATATTCTGGAAAATGTGGGTCGAGTCGAGAAAGAAAACTTCCTGCCCCAGATCGGATGCAGATCAATACAAAGGCAAAAACAAATGTTTACCGGTATTCAAGTAGGAAGTAGCTCAAGATTATTCAGGATCCGGGATGGTCTGAACGGAAAATTGATCGAAGCTAAGTATCAACTTATTTACCTGTTTCAACTCTGCCTAAAGCAGTGATTTCTATTGAAATTTTCATGTTTATTAGAGGAGTCTACCAGTTTCCACAAATTTATAATTTTGAGCTAGTGATCGATTCTTAATCCATTAGACAAATCAGGGGTTACGTGCGTCCGCGCGCGCGCGCGCGCTTGTGTGTGTGTGTGTGTGTGTGTGTGTGTGTGTGTGTGTGTGTGTGTGTGTGTGTGTGTGTGTGTGTGTGTGTGTGTCTCTGTTAAAAATCCCATTCCCATTTGCCCTACAATCGCCAGAACGTATTCATAAAAGTAGTCACTGTTTTAATTTTACCTAAAAATAAATTCGCACAATCTGTAGCAAGTTTCGTAACTTCAAAAATGTATTCAGGGCAAAATAATAAGGATTTAAAACATGAAATTAACAAAATTGAGACTTTCTCAATTCCACGTACAATAATGATTCATAATTATACTATGGATCTTTCCGTAAAAATTTGCCTTTTTTGAAACCCTTAATTAAAATTTAACATTACACCATGCTTTGGATCTACGTATACATTTACCAACAAGTATTGACTGTACAGATTGGTTGTAATATTATTAATCCTAGAACATGTTAAATCCAACGTATCATGAAGTTATGGAAATAAGTTAACATCAAACACGTTTTCGAGTAACATAAAATATTTTAAAGAATGAAATGAAAGAATTGTTACCAAAATTCAGATTATCATGTGAAATAACTTTGTTAAAAAATTAACTAAAATCTTTAGAAAATCTTAAGAAGAACAGTTCTTAAGAAGAACAGATAAACATCAATTTAATTTAGACTCTCAAAGAATGATGGTTAAATTTGGACCTTTTCACAGCAGCTGGACAAAAAAATTAATAATAACCTTGATGGTGCATAACATTGGAGCTTCATAATAGTTTTATTGAAAAATAGCGAGAGAAGTGAAAAGTAAAATTCAAGTTTGTTACAAGCAACGATTCATTCGTATAATTAAAACCCATCGATTTCACGAGGGTTCTTTTTATCATCAAACCATAACGAAAAAAAACTTTCAACGATTTTCAATAAGTACATTAATCATTAATCATATGATTCTAAATGTTGGCAATCATTGTGGAAGTAAAAATCACTGCCTGATTTAAGTCTTTTTCAAATTCGTTATGCCAATCTATAATAGTAGTGGAGTGTCGGTTTAAAGTAAAAATTGAAGACTATAAATTGAAACATCCTATTGGAAATGTAAACTTTTTTTTTAAGTCCTATGCGTTTTGGTTAGTCTTATAAGATAATAAAACACAATGAGTTGTATAATAAAAAGTAAAATTCCTTCTGTTATTATATTTCTGATTTATTAAACTATACAAAAAATCAACTATTCCGTTTGTGTAAATAAGATTGCAAATAATAAAAGAATCATTAAAAGTTTAATAACGGTTTGTTTAATTCTTTTGAAAATGTATAGGTACGTAAGTTAATTTCAATTGTTTTGCCGGATCTTTACACTAGTCAAAAGTGTCTCCTGATCATATCCCTTCACCCATCCTCCAAAAATAATTATTTGCTAGGATGCAGAGGTGACCTCGGTCCTAAAGCATAAAATTGTTCTTTTATCCCTTTCTCTCTTTTTCAAAATCTATCTTTTGACTACTAGGACGTGGCCGGCGCCGTTATTGATGTTTAAAGAGAGAGCATCAATTTTGTTAATTGTGAATGTGCTGTCAATCCCAGACACCATTCTTTTGACCTCTGGGCAAAATTGATGGCCTCGGTCAATCACGGAGTAGCAACCTTTGGCGATGTGGAATTCATTCTACTGAGCCACGCCTGCGATCATGGAATTCGAAATGTGTATGTTTTAAAAAGATTCCCATAATTGAAAAAACAAAAAAAAAACTTCAACCAAGTTTGTTTAGCTTATTAAAAATATTAGTCTTGAACATTTCTCAGGTTGCGTTTCGAGTTCAATGATTTAGGGTGGATGTGAGTAGTCAATCAAGCTAAGCTAAGCTAATTCACCGAGAAAAAAAAATGAATCCAAAAAAGGTAAATCTTACCTAGTAGCGAGGTGAAGTTCACCTGAATTGAGCTCAATAAAAAGTATAATTCACCTAGAAAAAAGGTAAATCTAATTAAAGTAAAATTTACCTCGTGGTGAGGTGACATTGACCTGGATTGAGCTAAACAAAACGGTACAATCATCTCAAACAAAAGTAACTATTTGCCGAATCCGTTTTTTAAGGTTAAGCTGTTTTGTCGTTCAGAAGGGAAGTTTTGTTTCGTGCCAATATGAGAACATCGGAACAGAATGGTAAGTGTTTTCTTAGATATCATTTAGTTTTGCTGGTTCTCGTAATAATACTTTGCTTTTGTTTCAGATCGGCCCAGCTTCGAGGTGTAGGTGTCATCTCCATGTCATATCATTCCGGAAAAGCCGGACATGACTGGATTAGTGACCATTATGGCGTGGAAGAACGCGAAGCCGAATTGCCACGAGCCTGGCGAAAAAAGGACTTATCTCAATAATATAATGAATAGTCCTTATTTTTTTCAAATAAATATTGATTTTTGAATGAATTTTGTTTTCATTTTTATTGAAGAAACCAACCAAACCAACTAGCATTTACCTTTTTTATCAGTGAAAGGGAAAATGGTGTTATTTACTATTTTGCTCGGTGAATTGAAAAAGGTAAAATTTACCTTTTTGCTAGGTGAATGAAAAAAAGGTAAAATTCACCTCGAAAGAGGGGTGGAAAAAAATCACCTCGCAAAAAGGTAAATTTTACCTTTTTTCTTAATTTTCCGTGTATTACCTACCAAGCGTTCGGTTTTTTTTTTTTTTTGTTAATTCTTTATTTGAAACGGCTCATACCTTAGGCTTTAAGGAGCCAAACTCTTTTTGTTTTTTTTTACAATAGTTTGCTTACTTCTAGTTCACTTTTTTTTTAAAGAAAAGAAAATAGATAGGGAAATATGAAAATAAAAAGAATTATAGACGAAGATCAATAGCTTTAAGGAAAAGATATATTTCGAACATGTAGTCCAAGTCTATCACTGCCAGCACATCTCTCACTGGAACATAGGGTGGTTTTCCTCGGGCCCGAAGGGAGTCTATGAAATTCGTTCTAGCGACAAGATGGACCTCGCACGACCAAACAATATGCTCGATGTCGTGGTAACCTTGGCCGCAACTACACAAATTGCTGCCAGCAATATCAAAACGATAGAGTACCGCGTCTAAGGAACAATGATTGGACATGAGACGGGAAAATATACGAATAAAATCCCGACTCAGGTCCAATCTATTAAACCATGGTTTAAGGCTTACCCTTGGGATAATCGAGTGCAGCCACCGACCATCCTCATCCTCGTCCCATTTGCGTTGCCAGTTGACAAGAGAGTTTCTTCGAACTGAAAAGTAAAATTCGTTGAAGGCGATTTCACGCTGATACGTGTCACCTTCCATCGCCCCCACCTTTGCCAGAGAGTCTGCCTTCTCATTACCCTCTATCGAACAATGGGAGGGAACCCAAACAAAGGTGATGGTAAAGCGACGTTTTGATAAAGCACTCAAACTATCCCGTATCTTCTCGAAGAAGTATGGCGAGTGCTTTCCCGGTTTTATTGAGTGAATTGCTTGAACAGAACTCAGACTATCCGTTACAATAAAGTAGTGCCCGACTGGCCTTGAAGCGATACTGTCCAAAGCCCAATGAATTGCTGCTAACTCTGCTATATACACAGAGCATGGTGACTCGAGGCTGTAAGAGGCGCTAGATATTTCGTTGAACACTCCAAATCCTGTTGATTCCTCTATAAGTGATCCATCAGTAAAGTACATTTTATCAGCATCGACGTGTCTATATTTAGCTTCGAAAATTCTTGGAATCAGAAGTGGACGATGCGGATCCGGGATTCCACGAATTTCCTGCTGCATAGACAAATCAAACTGAACAGAAGAATTATCGTAGTCTGGGCTACAAACACGAGCAGGAGAATACGAAGAAGGGTTTACCTGCATTGACATGAGGACATGGTATATAGACATAAATCTTGTATGAAAATTTTGCTCAAGTAACCTTTCAAAATTAACGATCACCAATGGGTTCATGACCTCACACCTGATGAGGAACCGAAGTGATAGTAGATTGAATCGATCTTTCAAAGGGAGTATTCCTGCCAAAACTTCAAGACTCATGTTGTGCGTTGAGGGCATACAGCCCAAAGCGATGCGAAGACAACGGTATTGGATACGCTCGAGTTTTATGAGGTGAGTTTTGGCAGCCGACTGGAAACAGAAGCTACCATATTCCATAACTGAGAGGATAGTTGTTCGATACAATTTTAAAAGATCTTCTGGATGGGCTCCCCACCAGGTGCCAGTGATTGATCGGAGAAAATTGATTCTCTGTTGGCATTTTCCTTTCAGATACTCAATGTGTGCTCTCCAGGTACATTTGGAATCAAACCAAACCCCAAGATACTTAAAACACCTCGATTGAGTGATCGTCCTGCCAAGAAGTTGGAGCTGTGGTTGAGCTGGTCTATGCTTTTTACAGAAAACCACCAACTCCGTTTTCTCTGGAGAGAACTCGATTCCAAGCCCCAAAGCCCAGGATGACAATCTGTTTAAAGTATCTTGTAAAGGTCTGTGCAGATGTGACTCAGTATTACCTGTTACAGATACTACGCCATCATCTGCAAGCTGTCTTAAAGTGCAGCCTTCAGAGAGACAACTGTCGATGTCACTTACGTAAAAGTTGTACAAAAGTGGGCTTAAACATGAACCCTGCGGGAGACCCATGTAGGAGGTTCTTCTAATTGCAATATCTCCGTGAGCAAAGTTCAGATGTTTCTCACAAAGCAAGCTGTATAAGATGTTGTTCAATAGAGGAGGCAGACCCCGGGAGTGCAACTTGTCTGACAAAACCTCTATTGAGACTGCATCAAAAGCTCCCTTTATGTCTAGAAACACCGAAGCCATTTGCTCACGTTTTGCGTACGCCATTTGTATCTCTGAAGACAGCAAAGCAAGACAATCGTTTGTCCCTTTGCCCCTTCGAAACCCAAATTGAGTATCTGAAAGGAGACCATTTGCTTCTACCCATTTATCCAAACGAAACAAAATCATTTTCTCCATCAACTTGCGTATACAAGACAACATCGCTATAGGACGGTACGAATTCGCATCGGATGCTGGTTTTCCGGGCTTTTGGATAGCGATGACTTTCACTTGTCTCCACTCTTGGGGAACAATGTTGTTCTCCAAGAATTGATTAAATAAATTTAACAAGCGAAATTTTGCTGCGTCCGGAAGGTTTTTCAACAAGTTAAATTTGATTTGATCAATTCCCGGAGCTGAATTGTTACAAGAGAGGAGCGCAAGTGAAAATTCGACCATCGAAAAGCTGGAATCCAGACCACACCTATCAGAAGGCACGTTCCGGATTATTTTTTGCACAGGTGTAGAATCTGGACAGACTTTCCGTGCGAAGTTGGATATCCATCTATGTGTATATTCTTCACTTTCATTTGTAGATGATCGATTACGCATGCTTCGTGCAACTTTCCATAAGGTACTCAAGGATGTTTCCCTTGATAAACCACCCACAAAATTTCTCCAATACGCCTTTTTCTTCCCTTTGATCAATTTTTTGAACTGATTTTCAAGGGAAACGTATGATTCAAAAAGGACGAGGGTTCCATGTTTTCGAAAATCTTTGAATGCTTTTGATTTGTCCTTATAAAGCTTGGAACACTGCTGATCCCACCATGGATTTGGGGGCCTTCGAAGAACAGTTGAATCTGGGATGGGTTTTGTTTGGGCGCAAAGTGCACTTTCATGGATCAAACGTGAAAGGAAGTGATACTCTTCCAAAGGAGGTAAAACATTCATAGAATCAATGGCATCTGTTATTTCGTCCGAGTACTTTTTCCAGTCGATGTGTCTTGTAAGGTCATATGCCATATTTGTTGAATTTGAAGTGCTGGCCCCATTGGTGATTGTAATTTTGATTGGCAAGTGATCACTACCATTGGGATCAGGGATTACCTTCCACTGGCAATCCAATGATAGTGAATTTGAGCAGAGTGAGAGGTCAATTGCACTTGGTCTTGCAGGAGGTTTAGGTACTCGTGTTTTTTCACCCGTGTTCAAAATTGTTAAATTGAATCTGTCACAAATGTCATAAATAAGAGTAGAACGACAATCGTCAGTTTGTTCTCCCCAGACAGTTCCATGTGAATTGAAGTCACCCAGGATCAACCTTGGCTCAGGAAGCACTGAGCACAGGTCCTCTAGGTGATTTCGATCCACTGCAACTCTATGAGGCCAGTACAAACTGACAACGCATAAGTCCTTACCTCTTATAGTTGTATGACATGCAACAGCTTCAATTCCTCCTGATAAAGGGAGGTGGATTCTATAAAAGGAGTGGCGCTTATTGATCCCCAAAAGCACCCCTCCATAAGAATCGTTGCGATCCAGACGGATGATGTTAAAGTCGTGGAAGGAGATGTTTGATTCAGAAGAAAGCCATGTTTCAGAAAGGGCAAAAATATCGCAACTAGTTTCATGAAGAAGAAATTTGAACGGATCCAGTTTAGGGATAATACTACGACAATTCCACTGTAACACAGTGATATCTCCGACCTCTCGGCGTAAATTAGCCATCGAGAGAGATAAACACTGAAATGAGGGGCCAAGTTTGCATCAATTGCTTCAAAAATGTCTTTAATACAGGAAGCATTGTTGTTACAATGCTTCTGATGGATTCAGAAACGTTGAAAAACGAAAACATTCCATTTAGAATGTCAGCCAACTTAAACAATCCCGGCTGGGAAGTGGATTCTGACAAAACTGCATTTTTCATGGGGGCCTTTGAGGTCCCTGCTGGAGTTGGATTATTCTGTGGTGAAAATATCGTGCGGAATCCAGGAGGATTTAGTTTTTGTTGTTCTGCAGCATTCGGCTTTTTAGGGACACTGATTGGAGGGCTCATTGTAGGGATTTTCTTGGGTATTTTGGGTGTCTTGGGAGTTGTTTTAGCACGTTTCCGGGAGTTCGCAACGAAAACAAAAGGGTTCTCCTCGTCAGTCGCCTCTTCGTTGTCAACTGGCAACACAGAAAAGATGTTACTCGAATGAGGTTGGGCCAGTGGAGAAGCGCTCTTTAAGATAGAGGCATAAGAACGTCTCGATCGTTCTTTTAAAGAGCGCTTCTGTTTATCCCAGCAACTCTTGAATGCTTCGCACGAAGAGATTTCATGGGGTGAGCCCCCGCAATAGACACATTTCTGCTCTATTGCTGAGCATGCTCCAGCCCCATGATTCTCCCCGCATTGGGGACAGCGTGGCTTATTGCAACAGTGCGACGCTGTGTGCCCCAATTTGATGCAATTTTGACAATGCATGGGTCGAGGCACGAAGAGTCGCACAGGAAGCCTTAAAACTCCGTCAATCAAGACGTAGTGAGGGAGGGCGGTACCCGCGAAGGTCACACGAAATGAAGCTGAAGGCGAGTACTTTGTAACTCCATTTACGACGTTGGCAGTATTGAGTTGACGGCAATCCACGATTTCGACAGAAGTCGAATCGAGGCTCTTGAACTTACCAACGCCGTTGGATTTAACGTATTTTGCGTCCAGACTCATTTCTGTGATCACGCCCTCAATCTCTACGTCTCGAGACGGGATGTAAACGTGATACTCTAAATTCAGAAAATTGCTGGCTACAATCTCGTTAGCAGCTTTCGAGTTACCCACAACAACGCGCAGCTTGTTTGCACGCAACTTTGTAACACTGGTTACAGAGGTCCACCTCGCCAGATCTTTGGTGATCTGTACCACATTGAGAGGCTTGCCGTTCTTTTTGGGCCGGATAAAAACCACCCAAGATCCAGAAGAAGATGAACCTTCCGCATATTTTCGGAGCCGGGTTGTTCTACTCTCAACTGATGATGAGGAATTACTGTCCGTCTGAGAAATGTGAGCATTTGAGGGACCAGCAGCATCTGGATCCTCCAGATGCTCCTCATTCTCGTAGGTCATATTCTCATCATTATCAGTTGAGGGGTTTAACCCCCCGCCTTCGTTCATATTTTTTCAACGGAGACACTAATGTCTCCGTTTTTAAAAATATGAGCGAAGCACTTAATTGTTAAAATATTAAAAAGGGAAAAAAAGATAGAGTAGAAACAGTGAAAAAATAAAAGAAATTACAAACTTGTTTGATTTTTTCGTTCTTCACGACTATTCGGCCAATTTCCAAGTCGTATATATGGTCCAGTGTCTAACGATGGCTCCAACCACGTGGTCTTCCTTCGTTGATTGAAGATGGCTGCCACGAATCTCAACGAGCGGGACAACCAGACTGATGAAGATTATCAGGCCGTTTGTCAAACAATGACGACGACCTTCACCCGCCTGGTAGGGGAAACACTTCCAGAGGGGCCACTTCACTTTCACGGGGAACAACTGCAGGCAGAAAAAAAACTGCTGGCCTCCAGCACTCGAAAGGCCAAGTTTCGGGAAAGCCCTTTACTTTGCTAGCGAGGGCACTTTTCTGCTTCGGTAGCTAGCAGGAATTTGATTGTCTTCTGTGTCACCATACGGCAAAAAACACCGGATTGAACGCGGTAACTGTCTCCTATCAACCGAACAAAGGATACTTTTTTCACACACGAGGCTGCACAAAAACACGACCGTGTTCACTGACTGATGGGAGACGAATGAAGCGTTCGGTTATATTAATATAAAAATAAAATTTGCTCAATGCATTCTATCGAAATATTTCAACCTGTAGTTCGATTAGGAAACCCACGAATTTCGGCTATTCAATAAGCTCGTTGGAAAATTCAATCCATTACCGAAACTGTCATTACAGAACCTGTTTGTTAAAATAAACATACATATATGTATATAGATTCTCAGTTGATTTGTAATAATGGTTCTCTGTGATAATGGTCAGAAACAATGTTGGCGCTTCACGTGTTGCTAACTTCATGATAAATTTTAATTTTTCGTTCGGCCAACACAAGATTCCCAATACAGCCCGAACTGAATATAGAACAGAATTTTTACAAGTCGTGACCTTTTTTGAGAAGATATAATATTCACTGTCTTTTTTATCCGATCATTTGAATCCTGTTACTGTTATCAGTTTTAGTTTAAAATTTTTCCGAAGCGATATCGTTCATCTAGATAATGCAATTTTATCAGAAATCTTACTTCTGTTCAATTTTAACTTATTTTCAGCGATCGTGTAATTAAACGGGATGTGAGTCGTTTTGGACGTTTCCTCAACGCGAAGAAGAAAGAAAACAAAACAGAAGAAAATACGCCCGAAAGCTTTCAAAACTGCACGACTGCTCGAGAAAACTGGCAGCCATTACAGTTCGTCGCTGGCCTTTAACGTGAAAAGTCCGTTTCGTGTGAGCTCCTCTTGTGACGTGGGCCCGTGTAAAAGTAGGCTGAAAAAGTGAAATTTTGTGCTGGAAAATTCGCCCGGAAACCCATAGAAAATCCGTGCTAAACCGTGCTCAAAGCGGTAAGTACACCCGTTTGCTGTTATTTTGCTAGAGTTTCGCTAGTTTTGTTGCGCAAAAATTCGAATTTCGGTCGCGGCGGTCCGAGATTGAAAATTTTCACCTAAAGCTGAGACACACCCAGAGCAGCCATTGAGAAAATTTGATGGTTGGGAAGTGTAAATTGATCCAGCGAAATTGGGGTCAATTCAGCTTTGGAATGTGACCGGAAGTAGCGAAACATTGCCGATGATACCGTCGCCTTCGAAAGGAACCGTTTTCCGGAGCTTTTTCTGCTGCTGTTACTGCAAACGCCGAGTGGGGTTTTAGGTTCGACCTTTGGGGTGGAAAATTTAACTCCCCCATTTTGTTGCCGCAGTGTGAAAAATCGATAATATCACCATCGGTGAATATGAAAGCAGACTTTCACTGCTCGGTGATGTACGGGTTCAAGATGCCAAGGCAAGTCGTCCTGTAAACTTGATATTTTCTGTAATTTTTTTGAAAATTTGTTCCATTAATGAGCTTTCGAGAAGCCACATACAAGAACCATTACGTCATCACTAAAGTAAGCGGTGACTATTTTTAAATCATTACTGCCTTTTGATGCTCCTTCGCGTGATTCAACACAGGGAACAGACGGACAGGAAAGCCAATGGAAGATAGAAAGAGATAGGCAAAGCACTACTGCATGATGTCTGAGCCAGAAAGCGAATCGTATTGATGCATGAGAAAATTCAGAAACATGAAAGCATTCCGTTTAGTTTCATGCACTTGTGAATATTGTGATTGATAGGAAGATGGAAGGAGTTTTTTCCTACTAGAAGCTCCAAATGGAATGTTTCATGGACACAAATTTCAAAGTAAAGACGAAACTTTCCAGATGCCCAGAAAGAACCATAATTGCCAGATATCCAGATACTGAGTTTATTTCGTAAAAAAATGTTATAGGTACTATTAGGTATTTTTCAAAATATTATATTTCGTTCATTGACCTCTAATATGCAATTTATGCCAAAAAAAAAAACAAAAAAACAATGTTTTAATTGTTTCTATAGAGATGAGATAAATTTGTCATTTTTTAAATATTGAATTAAGTTCAAAAATGTTTAAAAAAAAACATTGAGGAAAACGGGCTCGTATGCAGAAGAGGGTGAAACAACTTTTTTAAATAATATAATTTTGAAATATAAAAAAAAAACTGAACGAAACGAATTTTTCCCCCCAGACAATTTGCCTAGCGCAAAATAAGCAGTCCAGTCGAATTGAATAGAGCATTATGTCATCTACAGGCGGTAGCACAAGTGCGATAACCAACCAATTCATAGCATACGTTTTTTAAACTCTCATTCGACGCGTTAACACCAGCTCGCTTCCACATAAATTCATCCATCCATATTCTCGAATGAAGGCTAAGGCCGCAACAACACGATTTTCGGTAAATGACGTCAACTTTATGTGACCTTTAGTTGCGCTCCGGTTCAAAATAATTCTCAGTTAGAAGTTATTTTTTCGGTTAATTTAAATTTATATACGATAGTTGGATGCTGGCCAACACTGGAGCCCAATCATGATGTGACACTAGTTTATTCCGACTTCGTAGGTAGGAAATGCTCTGTTTTCCCTGCAATCGTTTACCGCAGGTTGTGGGATTCACTGGGTGTGCGATGACGATGATGATGACGACGATAGATGCAGAAGAAGAACTATTTCCCTTCCAGGTTTGCTGCTTGGCGAATTTTGCGGTCTGTGGCAGTGGTTCAACTCCCAGAGGGTATTCGAGCGAAACATCAACACCACACCGAGTGTTGTGTTGCATAATTGTTATGGGGACGCCTGTCGACGTTTTCTTCGTAAGCAGACGATTCCGAACAAATAGGCGGTCTCTAGCTTTTTTTTTCTAACGAATTGAATGTTGCTGTAAAAGTTGTCTCCAACTCCCTCCTGGAGTGTCAATCGGGGCAAACAGATTGCTCCTCGTTTTATCGTACTCAACTGTACAGATATCAGAAAACCACTACCTACTGATATATAATAAGTATCACTTTCTGCTAGTCACCATTCGAACACGCGTCGGTATCATCGGCTTCCGTGCGATTTCGATGTGATGTTTGAACGTTTGATTGTTTATTTAGTTTTTTTTTTTCATTCAACAATTGCTCGGATACACTTTCATATATAGATGTAGCAACGTGAGACCGTGCTGCAGAATTGCTGCACTGAAAATGACGAACCGTGATCGAAAATCGAATATGTTAGCAGATCATCATCATCATCATCGTCATAACTGTACCCGTGTGTTGTTGTACCCCCATTCCTTTCTATGTCCTTCCACTTGAAACCGTCCTAGATGATTGGCAGTCGACTGTTTTATCTTCACGATAATTGGATGTTATTCACGTGCTCCTGGTGGAGCACATTCAATCGAAAATTTAATTGTTTTAAAGGATTATGATAGGAACGCTTCAAATTATTGTTACATATTTGAAAATACTTTTTACATTAATAAGAATTTTCCAGTATTGGTTTGCACATCGCTGATATAAGTTTTACATTTGTGAAAATAACAATATAAAAAAAGGATTTTATTTATTGTGTACCAAAAAATATTAAAACAATAATGCAAGCGGCGTGTTCGTAAATTGATTTCTTTGGGTGATGCATCAGTCGATCGATTTTTTTGGCAGATGTAAAATCACTTTCCAATGCTTTTCCATACGTTTGTTCATAATATACGAACGCAATCATCGATTAAAAATCACTTCAATAGAAAAAAATAATTTACGAACACGCCGTGCATAATTCATTTTTTTTAACACTTTAAACATAAATCTCCTTCTTCTTTAAAGGAAAAAACAAAGTTTAGTTCACTTAAAAGCAAAAAATATTCCTCTCTCCGATAAATGTAGAGTTTCCTGAGCCTTCTCCTTCCTCTTGACAACACGCCCAGTTATCGTCGTAACACTTCATTGTAAACCCAAAGTGTTGCAACAGATCGTTCAGCCCCAGCTGTAAACCTGACCGAAACTTTCTCTCTTTTTCTCTTTCAATTGTTTTTGCCTCTACGCCGATATTAAAAAAATATTCTGCGAATTCGCTTACTATACTAGTAGCCAAATGGCCCACCAAGCAACGGCCGGATCAGATCTGGATCCGAGTACACCCGACGAGAACCTATTTATCAATCCGTCCGATGGGCTACCGAATGAGCACCCAGCTCTGCCATCGGCGTACGACTCCGATAATGAATCGAACCAGGTTGACGAAGATTTGCTAGAGGACCTACCCACGTCAATAATCGTTACCAACATTCACTCGGAGGTGTTCACCAGCGATGAGTTGAAGGCCAGAATGGAAGAACTTTTCAAGACGTTCTCCGAGAACGCAACCTTCCAATGGTTGAAAAGCTTTCGACGATTGCGTGTTAATTACGATACTGCCATCGCGGCGGCAAATGCCCGCATTCAGCTCCATCAGTATCCTTTCGGCCGGTCCGTCATCAATTGCTATTTGGCACAACCGGTTACCCCGGTGTCTAATCCGAATCTCAAGCCACCTGCTCCCGTCAAACAGTATCTAATATCGCCGCCAGCGTCTCCCCCAGCTGGTTGGGAACCTATTGAAGAAAATGAACCCTTGGTCAATCATGACTTGCTGGCAGCCCTGGCCACCCTAACTCCTGGAGAGATTCACGAAATTCACCCGCCCACCGAAGATCAACCCGGTATTTTGCTGCATACGGCACATATGGGTGCCGCAGACTCGGTGGATAAATCTTCCGGAGGCAGCAGCTTCGAAGAGGACGATACTGATGGAAGTGGAGGTGCCCTTCGGAAAGGCAAAATAGTTCAAACCCGCTGCCCAGAAAGGAAAGATTCTGCTTAAGCTTTACAAGAGCTGCGTTTTTTTTATTTCTTATACCGGTACTATACAAACAATATCAGCGCGTTTAGATAAATTGTGATTTTACGAAACGTTAAGTAAAGAAGTTTTGTTATAATGATAAATCAGTTCTAAGTATATTGCGCGATTTGGGGTCAATCGTGCCCGAGATTCATGATTTTAACTTACATACATATGGATCGAACTAGTTGTACATAGAAACGATTTGTAAATATATATTCAATAGAAATGAAATTTATGTTTCGTTATAGTTTTAGTGTTCGTTTCAACGATCTGAATTTGCCATTAACCTTTGTTGATTACTGATGGAAAATGGAAACATCTGATACTAAATCTATCACCCGTTCAATGTTGCAAAAGGTCCTATGAAATAAACAGTTGTGGAAAATTTGTCAAGTTCGGATTAAAGTTGGTTGCGAGAGAATCAGTTTGAAATTCTGACTCACCGAATGATTTATCTAGTACAGACAATTGGCTAGTACTGATGTCCATAATCAGTATTGTACAGATCACACATCTTTCCAACTTTTTTCCCAAGATTTTTTCATCCCACATATTTATAACTTTTTGGTTAAGTTGGCACATTAGCAACATGCTCCAATGCCTGGCATCAAAACGGTAATCGCTAATAAATCTGCTAAGTTTTTGTTACCAAATTTATAATCTAACTTAATTTATTCAATTAACCTTTAAATTTATGGATAAACAATCTCGACTGATCAAGTAGAGCGCTGATTTATGCTATTTTCCACTATCTGGTGAAGTTTGTTAATCCGTTAGTTCATCCAAAATTTAATAAAATAAAGTTCCTTTAAATATAACATTTTCTTCTGACCCCGCTCCAAAACAATTGAGATTTGAATGGATTCTCTCGATTAACTGAATTTCCAACCATAACTGCTTGTCCGTATAACCTTCGATAGAGAGCAGCGAAACAATGAAACTCACCCCAAAAACCAGCTAATTGAAATAACAAACTCTTGAAAGTTAAGATCGAAAAAATATATCTGTACCCACAAAGACACTTACTAGTTACTATATATTTCCATCTGTTAGGATCGATACTAGAAGCGTGAGGTAGAGAAGTACCAAGAAACAGCAGAAGTGAGATATACACATACTCGGTAGTTGTGATTGAGAGACGAATCTCGCCGGTTTTTTGAGCTAAGATTGACTTTGGATCGTAGAGATAAACAAATAGCGTTTCTATAGAAAGAAGAAATAACGGTAGAGTAGATCAATAATGAAATAGTAACAAAAATTGAAATGATTTTGACAAAATGCTTTAAAAAACGTAGGCTTATTCCAAAAACATTATGAAATTAAACCCATTCGTACCGTATGAGTCCATTGGATCCTATGCTTCATACTTCAATTATTACAATACAACTGCAAAATCATTACGTTTCTTTAAAGGGTTAACCAATTGTTGGAATATCTAAAATAATTCCACCAATAGTAAGGTGAAGTCCATATGGTTTATATATTACGGAATTACATATTCATCAATACCTATTTATAATATTGAGTTAATAGCAAAGCGGAATAAAGGTCGTGTAATGCATTGTGGGCAGCGAAAAGAAACAAAAAGTAAACAAAACAGATCCAAATTCCCTAACTACAAGACCATACGAGTATGTATTGATGTGAATTCCTTATGATTATCAGCAGAAACGATCGCGTTTGAGAGCAAATAGCACGTTACAAAGGAAGATGCATATTTTTAGAGATTCAAAAAAGTAACAAATATCAACGCGAGCAACATAAAATGGAAGAACTGATGAAACGGAAAAAAAATAAGTCATTAGATTATTGAATGGTTGAATAAAATGTACTTGTCAATAAAGTTTGATATAGATTTAGTTAGCGGTGTTTTCAGAGGTTTATACATATTATGATGACACACGCATTCATATGAAACACTTGTATTCTAAGGAACTCTTTGCGGTGGCATTAGCAGAAAAAGCTCGGCATTTGGTTTGCTTCTTTTACTTCAATGATTTTGTTTTTCAACTGAATTAAAATAAATTTATCACCATAACCAATTTGCAGGTTTAAATATCTGTTGGATAAATAAAGACGTGAAGAAACCACACGCACACGAACGACTAAGAAAAGACGAAGCTGTTACTGATAAAAATTACTGATAACGAAAAGGTGAGATATGAACACTGGATGCTCAAAGTATGAGATCATCATTTTTCTGCTAACGCGTTTTTCACTATTGTACTGAAGGTAGGACACTCAACAACTTCTTTTTTTTCGCAGGCTATAAATTGAAATCTATTCGAGTCCCTCAAGGGAGAAAGAAAAACTACGATGGAACAATTTACCCCCAAGGAGGTAAAGATACTGGAATCGGCCGAGGATATCCAGGAGCGTCGTGAACAGGTGCTGAATCGGTACAATGAGTTCAAGGTGGAAACGCGCCACAAGCGCGAGAAGCTGGAGGACTCCCGTCGTTTCCAGTACTTCAAGCGCGATTCCGATGAGCTGGAGAGCTGGATCCACGAGAAGTTGCAGGCCGCTTCCGAGGAGAGCTATCGCGATCCTACCAATCTGCAGGCCAAAATTCAGAAACATCAAGCTTTCGAGGCCGAAGTTTCGGCCCATAGCAATGCGATCGTGGTGTTGGACAACACTGGCCAGGAGATGATCAACCAACAGCACTTTGCCTCGGATACCATCCAGCGTCGTCTCGATGAGCTGCATCGTCTGTGGGAGCTGTTGCTTTCGAGATTAGCCGAAAAGGGCATGAAGTTGCAGCAAGCCCTTGTCTTGGTACAATTCTTGCGCCACTGCGAGGAAGTAATGTTCTGGATCAAGGACAAGGAAGCTTTCGTGACTGCTGATGAATTTGGTCAAGATTTGGAACATGTCGAGGTCCTACAACGTAAGTTCGATGAGTTCCAAAAGGATATGGCATCGCAAGAATATCGCGTTACTGAGGTGAATGAGCTGGCCGATAAGTTGCTTTCCAACGGTCATCCGGAACGGGAAACGATTACCCGTAAGAAGGAAGAGTTGAACGAAGCTTGGCAGCGACTGAAGCAGTTGGCCATTTTACGCGAAGAGAAATTGTTTGGAGCGCATGAGATTCAACGCTTCAATCGTGATGCTGACGAGACCGTCGCTTGGATTGCGGAGAAGGACGTTGTTTTGTCTTCGGATGATTATGGACGAGATTTAGCCAGCGTTCAGGCTCTGCAGCGTAAACACGAAGGTGTCGAGAGAGATTTGGCTGCATTGGAGGATAAGGTTGCAACGCTCGGAGCGGAAGCTGGACGTTTGTGCAGTATCCATGCCGATCATAGCGATCAGATTCGCGAGAAGCAGGCAGAAATTGCAGCATACTGGCAATCGCTGACTGCCAAAGCTAAAGAACGCAAGCAAAAGTTGGATGAATCTTACTTCTTGCACCGATTCTTGGCTGATTTCCGCGATCTTGTTTCATGGATCAATGGAATGAAGGCCATTATTTCGGCTGATGAATTGGCAAAGGATGTTGCTGGTGCCGAAGCTTTACTCGAACGTCATCAGGAACACAAGGGAGAAATTGATGCTCGCGGAGATAGCTTCAAAGTTACTACTGAAGCTGGTCGTCAATTATTGGAACGTGAACATTATGCTGCTGCGGAAGTTCAGGAGAAACTTGCTGCCCTGGAAAGTGACAAGAGTTCGCTGTTGTCCTTGTGGGAGGATCGTCGTATTCTGTACGAGCAGTGCATGGACCTTCAGCTGTTTTATCGTGATACCGAGCAAGCCGATACTTGGATGGCAAAACAAGAAGCTTTCTTAGCCAATGATGATCTGGGAGATTCGTTGGATTCCGTCGAAGCTTTGATCAAGAAGCACGAAGATTTCGAAAAGAGTCTTGCAGCTCAGGAAGAGAAGATCAAAGCTTTGGATGTGTTCGCTACTAAGCTAATTGATGGTCAACACTACGCCGCTGATGATGTTGCCCAACGTCGTTCGATGCTGCTGGCTCGTCGCTCTGCTTTGTTGGAGAAATCTTCCGTTCGTCGACAATTGCTGGAAGATTCTAATGCACTGCAACAATTCGAACGCGATTGCGACGAAACCAAAGGTTGGATCAGTGAGAAACTGAAATTTGCCACTGATGACAGTTATCTTGATCCAACAAATTTGAATGGCAAAGTTCAAAAGCACACCAACTTTGAACACGAACTGACGGCCAACAAAAGTCGTATCGAAGACATCACCACCAACGGTCAGAACCTGATCGAAAAGGGACATTACGCTGCGGATCAAATCAACTCTCGTATGCAGGAAATTGTTACGCTCTGGGAATCGCTTGTTCAAGCTTCGGATAAAAAGGGTTGCAAGTTGCAGGAAGCTTCTCAACAGCAACAATTCAATCGTACCGTCGAAGATATCGAACTGTGGTTGAGCGAAGTTGAAGGTCAGCTGATGTCTGAAGACTATGGCAAGGATTTGACGAGTGTGCAAAACTTGCAGAAGAAACATGCTCTGTTGGAAGCGGACGTAATGGCTCATCAGGACCGTATCGAGGGCATCAAGGTTGCCGCTAACAAGTTTGTCGAAAGTGGTCACTTCGATGCTGACAACATTCGCAACAAGGAATCCGCTTTGTCCAAGCGTTATGGCGCTTTGGCTACTCCAATGACAGAACGCAAGCAACGTCTTTTGGACTCGTTGCAAGTACAGCAGTTGTTCCGTGATTTGGAGGACGAAGCTGCATGGATCCGAGAGAAGGAACCTGTTGCTGCATCGACCAATCGCGGTCGCGACTTGATTGGTGTTCAAAATCTGATCAAAAAACATCAAGCCGTTTTAGCCGAAATCAACAATCACGAGAATCGTGTATCGGGTGTTATTGCCAATGGAGAACAAATGCTTACGGAGCAACCGTTTGCCACCGAAGAAATCAGGCTGCGTTTGGACAATGTCATTGAACAGTGGAGTTCACTAAAGGAAAAGGCTAACCAACGCAAACAGGATTTGGAAGACTCTTTGCAAGCTCACCAATACTTCGCTGATGCCAATGAAGCTGAATCCTGGATGCGCGAGAAGGAACCGATCGTGTCCAATCAAGACTACGGCAAGGATGAAGATTCATCGGAAGCCTTGTTGAAAAAACATGAAGCACTCGTGTCGGATTTGGAAGCTTTTGGCAACACAATTCAAGCACTGCAGGAACAAGCTAAAAACTGTCGCCAACAGGAAACTCCGGTCGTTGATATCACTGGAAAGGAATGCGTAATGGCTTTGTATGATTATACCGAGAAGTCCCCTCGTGAAGTGTCCATGAAGAAGGGCGACGTTCTAACGCTCTTAAATTCCAACAACAAAGATTGGTGGAAGGTTGAAGTGAATGATCGTCAAGGCTTTGTTCCAGCTGCCTACATTAAGAAGATTGATCCGGGTCTAAGTGCCAGTCAGCAAAATCTGGTCGATGGTCATTCGATTTCCAAACGTCAATCGCAAATCAACAGTCAGTATGATAATCTGTTGGCTTTGGCTCGGGAACGCCAAAATAAGCTGAATGAGACTGTCAAAGCGTACGTGCTGGTTCGAGAGGCTGCTGATTTGTCCACCTGGATTAAGGATAAAGAGAGCCACGCTCAAATCAAGGATGTCGGTGAGGATCTAGAAGAAGTCGAAGTCATGCAGAAGAAATTCGATGACTTCAATGATGATCTGAAGGCTAACGAAGTGCGTTTGGCTAAATTGAACGAAATTGCTGTTCAGTTAACATCCCTTGGACAAACGGAAGCAGCTTTGAAGATCAAAACTCAAATCCAAACTTTGAACGAGGAATGGGCCACTCTTCAAACTATCACCCAGGAACGGGCAAGCCAATTGGGTTCTGCCCATGAAGTTCAACGATTCCATCGCGATGTTGATGAAACGAAGGATTGGATCGCCGAAAAAGATAATGCTTTGACCAACGATGATTTGGGCAAGGATCTGCGAGGCGTTCAAACATTGCAACGTAAACACGAAGGCTTGGAACGGGATTTGGCTGCTTTGCGGGATAAAATCCGTCAGCTGGATGAAGCTGCTAATCGTTTGATGCAATCTCATGCCGACACAGCTGATCAAACTTATGCCAAGCAGAAGGAGATCAACGAAGAATGGCAACAGGTGGTAGCCAAGGCTCAACAGCGAAAGGAGAAACTACTTGACTCGTACGATTTGCAACGCTTCCTCAGCGACTACCGCGATCTGATGGCTTGGATCAGTTCCATGATGGGTTTGGTTACTTCCGAGGAATTGGCCAATGATGTCACCGGTGCTGAAGCTTTGATTGAAAGACATCAGGTGAGTTTTCATATTGAGTTCCTTGATTTTTCTTCTTATAGTTAATCTAGAAAAGTTACTTCTCAACTTTGAATTTTCAATGTCCCATTTGTGATGTCGTTTAGTATTTTTTGTCAGTGTTCCCATATCAGAATATTTTCCAATAATCATCCCGATATGAATCACTCAAGTATAAATAAGAAATAGTTTTTTATCTAAATATTTTAAATAATGTTTTCTGTACACTAGGAATTCATACCACAACCACCCAATTCGAATCACCAATTCTAAATTCTAAATCAATTTTAATTTCCCTCAGAACCATCGTGCTGAAATTGATTTTCGTTACGGTATCCCGCAGGTACATAATGATCGAGTAAAGTAAAATATAGAGCTTCAATCGGCTCTTAACCAAAAATAATCTCTTATCATTACATTGTTACTACTCTTAGTTGTTATTAACTCGAACAAAAAAAAAAGAATCAAAACCGTTTGTTTTCTAATCCGTGTAATAATTTTTGTTCTTCGTTTTGTGAGTCGATTAAGTTACACTTTTCTGATCTCTTTGTATTAGCAACCATCGATTGGCGCCTTACTGCAATATTTTTGTGTTGCTAAATTGATTAAGTTTGTTCCAAAAAAAATTATAGTTTTGTTCATCAGCGCTGTTACAATAGAATTGGCAATCTTTTGAGCGTTTCTGTTTATCTTTCCATTAAGCCTTTTTCGTCGTTTCTAATCGGTGAGGATGAAGCAACACTTTACTCGTTCTTTGTATTTTTAGTATTATAGATTAAACCAATACACATAAAATAACATTTTGTTTTAAATGTTAACACTCACATATGAACACGTCATTATTATCAATCAGTACATTTTCGTTTGGTGCTTCTTCGTTGCATTTAACACACATATTCTGCAGTTGTAACCGAGAGCAGGATTCATTTTCAATTTCATTGTGTTGGCCTCAGTGTCATCATTTTTTTTATCATTTTGGTATATTTTCGCTATGAAGCAATTGAAAATATATTCAACTTTTTATGTTTCGTTCCCCTGTCCATCTATCTGAACATGCTACCAAAAGTAGTTCATGATCTATTATTAAAAAGCATTCGTAAAAAAAGCTTTAATTTTTGATATTTTCCTTACGACTAAAAATTAATAATTTAGAGATTTAAATTCATTCCGCAAACATTCTGTTCGGATAACGATTTTTTTGAAAATATTTTTAAAGTAAATCGATCCGCTTTTCTAATATTGTTTAATTCGTCGCTTACATCGCTTCAATGTTTTATGTGTGTGGTGTTGCTGTCTTATTCCACGTTGTTTCATTCCATGACTTGTCATGCTGATCTTTCATTTAAAGCTCATGTTGCGCTCTAATCTTTGTCTGAATTTGTAATGGGAGGACTTAAAGCTTGAACAGCTGGCGGAAAACTGTCACCTAAAACAGTAGCTTTTCTAGCTTGGGGTCCTGAGCAACATAATTAAACTTTTTCTGGCATTCTTACCAACATTTATCTCGTTATTAGGAACACCGCACGGAAATCGATGCCCGTGCCGGAACTTTCGCTGCTTTCGAGCAGTTCGGAACCGAATTGCTGCAAGCCAATCATTATGCCGCTCCTGAGATTCAGGAGAAGATCGAGAACCTTGCCAAGGCCCGGGAAGAGTTGGAACGTGCTTGGACCGATCGACGCCTGCAGTTGGATCAGAATTTGGACCTTCAGCTATATCTGCGTGATTGTGAGCAAGCCGAGAACTGGATGAGCGCTCGTGAGTCTTTCTTGAATGCCGAGGAAGTTGACTCCAAGGGTGACAATGTCGAGGCGCTGATTAAGAAACATGAAGATTTCGACAAGGCTATCAACGGGCATGAGGAGAAAATCGCTGCATTGCAGGTGCTGGCTGATCAGCTGATTGCCCAAGAGCACTATGCCGGAAAACTAATCGATGACAAGCGTTCGGAGGTGTTGGATCGCTGGCGTCATCTGAAGGAGGACTTGATCGAGAAGCGATCGCGTTTGGGTGACGAACAGACCCTGCAACAGTTCTCACGTGATGCTGATGAAATTGAGAACTGGATTGCCGAAAAGCTTCAACTGGCTACGGAAGAAAGCTACAAAGATCCAGCAAACATTCAATCGAAGCACCAGAAACATCAAGCTTTCGAAGCTGAATTGGCAGCCAATGCTGATCGTATTCAAAGTGTGTTGGCTATGGGTAGCAATCTGATTGACAAGAATCAGTGTAGTGGATCAGAGGACGCCGTTCAGAAGCGTCTGACACAAATTGCTGATCAATGGGAATACCTGACTCAGAAGACAACTGAAAAATCTTTGAAGTTGAAGGAAGCAAACAAGCAGCGTACTTACATTGCTGCTGTTAAGGACTTGGACTTCTGGTTGGGTGAAGTAGAGAGTTTGTTAACTTCGGAAGATGCCGGCAAGGATTTGGCCTCGGTTCAAAACTTGATGAAAAAACATCAGCTGGTTGAGGCTGATATTAATGCCCATGAAGATCGCATCAAGGATATGAATGCTCAGGCTGACTCTTTGGTCGAAAGTGGACAATTCGATAGTGCCGGAATTCAGGAGAAGCGTCAATCGATCAACGAGCGTTATGAACGTATTTGTAACTTGGCTGCTCATCGTCAAGCTCGTTTGAATGAAGCTAATACTTTGCATCAATTCTTCCGTGACATTGCCGACGAAGAATCCTGGATCAAAGAAAAGAAATTGTTGGTCGGATCGGACGACTATGGTCGCGATCTGACCGGTGTGCAGAATCTGAAGAAGAAACACAAGCGTTTGGAAGCGGAACTTGCTTCTCACGAACCGGCCATTCAAGCTGTTCAAGAAGCTGGTGAGAAGTTGATGGATGTTTCTAACCTGGGAGTACCAGAGATTGAGCAACGCTTGAAAGCTTTGAACCAAGCTTGGGCGGAACTAAAGGGCTTAGCTGCCACTCGAGGTCAGAAATTGGACGAGTCGCTCATATATCAACAATTTTTGGCCAAGGTGGAAGAAGAGGAAGCCTGGATCACCGAAAAGCAACAGCTTCTGTCCGTTGAAGACTACGGAGACTCGATGGCCGCCGTCCAAGGTTTGCTGAAAAAACACGATGCTTTCGAGACCGACTTTGCTGCTCACCGTGAGCGATGTGCCGATATTCGTGACAACGGACAAACTCTTGTTACGAACAATAATCATCACGCCGAGAGCATTTCACAACGTTGTGCTCAGTTGGAGAAGAAATTGGAGAACCTGCAGTCTTTGGCCACTCGTCGTAAGAACGCTCTGCTGGACAACTTTGCCTATCTCCAGTTTATGTGGAAAGCTGATGTTGTGGAGAGCTGGATTGCTGATAAGGAGAATCACGTTAAGTCGGAAGAATTTGGACGTGACTTGTCTACAGTTCAAACTTTGTTGACCAAGCAGGAGACATTCGATGCTGGTGAGTTAACTGAATTTCATATTTATCAATATAAATGCTTAATTTAATTATTTTTTTAACAGGTCTCTCAGCGTTTGAGCAAGAAGGTATTCACAACATCACTGCACTGAAGGATCAGTTGATTAACGCCAATCATGCCCAGTCCGCTGCTATCCTGAAGCGCCACGAAGATGTGCTGACCCGTTGGCAGAAGTTGCGTGCTGATTCCGAGGCACGCAAATACCGTCTGCTGGCTATGCAGGAGCAGTTCCGTCAGATCGAGGACCTTTATCTTACGTTTGCTAAGAAGGCATCCGCTTTCAACTCATGGTTCGAAAATGCCGAGGAAGATTTAACTGATCCTGTGCGATGCAATTCGATCGAAGAAATCACCGCTCTTCGTGCGGCCCATGCCCAGTTCCAGAATTCTCTGTCATCGGCCCAGTATGACTTCCAGGCCCTGGCTGATTTGGATCGCAAGATCAAGAGCTTCAATGTGGGACCCAATCCGTACACCTGGTTCACTATGGAGGCACTCGAAGATACTTGGCGCAACTTGCAGAAGATCATTGAAGAACGTGATGCTGAACTGGCAAAGGAAGTTCATCGTCAGGAAGAGAACGACAAACTGCGCAAGGAATTTGCCAAACACGCCAATTTGTTCCATCAATGGTTGACCGAAACAAGGTTGGTTCAATGTTTTGTTTTCCACTAAATTTTATATCATCAGCAAATGATTTTACCTATTTTATATTTCTACACTTTCACGACACCTTCCACACATGATCGTTAGATACAACATTCTGGGCTGGGATAGATATGGGTAATACCGGGTTTGTGATTGGATTAACACGAGGTTCTTGAGCGCATTAAAAATGTACAGGCGAATTTTATGATGTATTTTATGCAAATGGAAGCTAATAATTTGAAACATCGCTCCAAAGCTTTTTAACTTTTCGTGATCGGGCTTCATAAACAAGTTGTTCAAGGGTTTTTACAGATACTAATTCAAGCTCAGCATTAACACGTTTTGCCAACCAATGCAGATGTTTAACATTAAAGCCAAAACAAAAATACTTATATTTACGAACTCTGTTTTCAGAACATCCCTTATGGAAGGTTCCGGTTCCTTGGAAGAGCAGTTTGAAGCTCTATGTCACAAAGCTAACGAAATCCGTGCTCGTCGTGGCGATCTAAAGAAGATCGAAGAGCTCGGTGCTACTCTGGAGGAACATCTCATTCTGGATAATCGTTACACAGAGCATTCTACCGTCGGTCTGGCCCAGCAGTGGGATCAGCTGGATCAACTTGCCATGCGTATGCAGCACAACTTGAAACAACAGATCCAGGCTCGCAACCAATCGGGCGTCTCCGAAGATTCCCTCAAGGAATTCTCGATGATGTTCAAGCACTTCGACAAGGACAAGAGCGGCAAGCTGAACCACCAGGAGTTCAAATCATGTCTCCGTGCTTTGGGTTACGATTTACCAATGGTCGAAGAAGGTCAACCCGATCCGGAGTTCGAGGAGATTCTGAACGTTGTCGATCCGAACCGGGACGGCCAAGTTTCTCTTCAGGAATATATTGCCTTCATGATTTCCAAGGAAACGGAGAACGTTCAAAGCTACGAGGAAATCGAAAATGCTTTCCGCGCCATCACTGCATCCGATCGCCCCTACGTCACCAAGGATGAACTTTACTCTGTAAGTTGATATTTTTATCGTTTTGTGCTTTATACTTTAATTTACAATTTTTTTTTTCATTTCAGAACCTCACCAAGGACATGGCGGATTATTGCGTCCAAAGGATGAAACCTTTCAACGACACGAAGACCGGTCATCCCATCACGGGGGCTCTGGACTACGTCGAGTTTACGCGAACCCTGTTCCAAAACTAAGCGACATTTTCCTGCATATTTATACCGATGTGTGTTTTACTATTCATCTAAATATTTAACCAGAAAAATAAACAAAGTGAACATATGTTCGTATAGGATTGCTTGAGCATCAAACATGAAACTGTTGGCTTCATTTAAAAACGATAGAAAACAAGTATTTTCACATTTACAGCCTTTGATGTCGAGCACAGAAACACGTGAAATTCATAATTTCAAAGCTGTTCCTGGACGACTTAGAATTTTATGCTTTTAATGTGATTTTCAAAAATTCTTTCAGTTTTGTTTTTGCGAGAAACTGACATAGAGTGTTTGAAAACGATTGGAAACGTTCAAACGAATCGATCGAGAAACCATTTAAATATAAAATTCAATTTTTGCTAATCAAAAATTTATATTTACAAAAGCACATATTTTGAGAGACTATCAATTATTCCAGCTTCCAGCTCGAAATCACAAGAATGCTTTAAGAAGCACCTTTACGGAACTGTTCGCAACTGAATGTTAGTACTAGAAGAGAAGATATATAACCATTACCTATTGAAATACGCATTTGCTATATTTATTCAGAAAAATAAATCCTTATTGCTTACCTTTGAAATATTTTTTCTCTTAAATTGAACTTCGAAACGTTGAATCTATTGTTGATGTTAAACTCGACAAATAATTGTATGGAGAGATTAGCGGATCAAGATTTTCTTTTGTATATCCATTAATTTTTGTCTGTTGGAGTATGGTAATTTGAGAAAATACTGAAATAAAGGCATTCAAAACCTCTGCTTCTTCAATTTAAATTTTTAAATTAAATAATTGAATTTATTTTCCATTTTAGAATAAAATGTGAATCTGAAATGGCTATTCTATTGCATAAGCGTATAGGCGTTTTGAAGATAAGATACTTGAGTGCCCTTAAGCTCAATTGATCTGAACAAGAATATCGCCTGCAGTTATGCAAGTTAAAAAGTTGGATGAGTTCATTGGAATTCCTATCGGATCATCAAATTTATTTTCGAGGTCTGAAATCCACTCGGCTCGGCTTAACCAATGCAATTCAATGGTGGTTCAAAGCTCAAATGGCAATATGTAATCATTTCTGAATTGGTGTTTTCACGAAGTTGCTCAAAAGAACGACATGAATTTTCAACAGAAGCCAAAGAGGAAAACAGATTGATTTTGATCATTTCTCTCTTGTTTTTGATTATAAAGTAATTTTGTAGAAATGCTAAGAATAACAAAAAGCACACGCATTGCGTTTAAAGTGTCTAACCACACAATGTTAAGTAGGAGTAAAAAATTATTAAATCAGATTAATATTAAATTTGATTAATTTCGGGGCTTAAGGATGTTAACTGTTATTTTTGGCTCCCCGACAGGGCACCACTTTTTCTGCTTAAATTGCATAAATAAAGGCGAAACACGGGTACTGTGAACGCCTTAATTTATGCAACTGAGGGTGGAAAGAAGAACCTTGTCTGGTCTGCAGTTTATCTGGAAACCACCATTCAAATAATTTTTGGAACCAATGATTATCATCGATTAATGGATTTTTTTTTCAGATTTGTTCGATATTCTTATCATTAAAATTTAAATTCAATTATAATTTGGATATTTTTGTTTTAAATCAGGACAATTTAAAGAGCGTTTTTAAAATATCAGGATAAAAGCGCGCAGGACCATAGTTATTTAACAAATTATTTAAAAAATCAGGAAAGTCACGAAAATTAGGACAAATTCTGAAAAATCAGGGCACCTGGCACTTCTGATTTCCTAAATGTTACTTCCGTTCAAGGAATATTTAAATAAGGTAGTGTCGAGAGCCTTATTGGATTTTTTTGTGACGTCACAAAAACGAATATATCGAAAATTTATATGCGATTGGCAGAAATTTCAAAGAAAAACATGTTTTAGAACGAAAATGAATTCCAATTTCACTTTTTTTTGGGTTGTAAGACCTCTATTTCACTATGTTATGAAATTTTCTGGTCCTTTGAAGATTGTATTATGTTTTTTTTCTCAATTTAATAATGAACGCAATGTCATCTTGAAGCTAAAAACGTTCAAAAACGAAGATAAAATCTACTTTAAAAAGATCTAGCTGGTAGTTATTGAGATGTTCAACTGATTGTCATGATTTTTATCCAATCAGTTTACCATATTCAATTCTTATGTAGAACAATTAACATCAATTGATTATTGTTAACTCGATTTCCTAAAATGCGAATAAATAATTGTGGTTTTATATCAAAGTTTGTTTTTTGATAACTTTTTTGTAATAAGGATCTTAAACTGCACTGACTTGATCGTTTTCATGGAAGACTTTGAACTAATTTTTAAGTTTTGCAAATTTGAGTAGGGAAAATCCACCATTTTTTCGAACTTCGATGGTCTATTTCATACAAAAATTACTCGAAAATCCAACTTTTTTCGTACCAATCTTGAAGAGCAAGAATCCTTCTAGAATAACAGGTATTAAAAGTGGAACATTTCCAGCAAATTCTTCAAATTATCAATGAAAAAGGCAAATTTCCTAGTAAATTAACAGATTTTTCGTGATTGTGACGTCGCAGTGTGTACTAATACTAAAGCAGAGCTGCCTCGACACTACCTTCTTTAAATATTCCTTGACTTCCGTTATCATTTCCAGTGAATTTTTGATAAAAACTTTCTCAGTGTGGCCCAGCTGTCAAATTGTGCTTTCGTAACGCCTCTGGTGTTTTCTTAAAACAGCTGATTTTTATTTACATTTTGATTGCAGGAAAGCGATAAAAGTGCGTAGTCCGTTCACTTATGTTTCCTGTTGAAAATCCCTTATTCAATCGTGAAATCACTTAAAAACTAAAATGTCGACACCTGTAATGAAAGCTGGGCTTTCGCTTCGCAGTTTCTTTATCTACAATTCACAATTTGGTCCAAAGGAAGGCGAGGTAATTTGAATTCTTTTTACTCAAAAATTTTCAAAACGAAATTTTTTTTATCACTTTTTTCTGTTGCAGGAGGAAAAGAAAATACTTTTCTACCATCCACAGGAAACGGATATCGACTCAAAGGTAAAAGATGTTGGCCTTTGTGAAGCTATTGTAAAGTTTAGCAAGTAAGTTTGGGTTCTAATTTTTTTTTTGTTATTGAACATTGATTTAGATGTTCTATGTGTTATTTATGAATGCTTTTCAGTTATTAATAGCTTCTTTGTCTTGAAACTCTAGCACTTTTACCGGTGATGATAGCGTCCATGCGATGCATACCCAGAAAACATGCCAGCTGTATCATCAACCAGAACCGGGCTATTGGATGATAATGATTTTGAGCGTTCCCTTCGAACGGAAAACGCGGGACAGCGGAGATTACAATGAATATCATGGCGATGAAATTCACGATACCATTTATCAGGCCGTGCTGAAACAGTCCTACCAAATGTTCCGACTTTTTCATGGAACATTCGAAAGTAATCTGAAGCCGGGGGACGATTTGGATGCAGTCGCCAACTTGATTGGCATTCTAGAGCAGTTTTACGGGAAATACATCAATAACTTGAAGCTTAGGGACTGTGATATATTGGATGCGCTGGGTAGTGTGCAATATCTCCCTTTAAACCAGCTGCTATTTCTGAGAGTTCAAAACTTCATCAACATGATTGAAGC
The DNA here is from genome assembly GCF_029784155.1 of Uranotaenia lowii. Lineage (NCBI taxonomy): Eukaryota > Metazoa > Arthropoda > Insecta > Diptera > Culicidae > Uranotaenia > Uranotaenia lowii. The sequence continues at coordinate 100,613,117 of NC_073693.1, read as the reverse complement.
AACATTCGAACCTATAAAGCATTGTATATTTCTTTATGACGATCACGTAATATGGAGCGGAGTCAGTCCCAAGAACCTTTACACCATTTATGAATATCTGAACAGTCCCATGATTCGACCAGAATCCAACGATCATGAACATTCCCGTAAGTTGTATATAGAAGAAAAGGGCCTCCATAAGGTATACAGTTTTATGGTGTGCAAGAAAGTTCACAACATTACGTTGTGCTTGCTTCTGGAAGAAGTGGAAAACGAACCAGCCTTGTACCACGAACTAAACGCAGTGGTCAACCCGCAGCTAACCAGTATTTCTTCAGATATAACTCAGCATCTGGCTCAGCAACCATCATCAGAAACAACAATGAACTCCAAAGACGATAGCTCATCCAATCCCAAATTTCTGTATTTTAATGAGCTAAACCACCATTTTCGGGGAACCGTTCGTCTCGGCGTTCAAAAACGCAAGAACAATTCCGGTTCCAGTGGTAACATTCCAACAGATGTAATGAATTTAATAGTGGATCTACTGGACGACGGTAGCCAGCAGCAGCTAGGCGATAAAAGCGAAGCACCGATGGAAACCATTCTCAAGACTCACGATGATTTCTGGATTGTTAAGAGAAGCAGCAATTCGAGGCACGTGTTCATTGTGCTGAACAAAAGTTCCACCCTGATAGACGTAAGCGAAGAGACGAAACGGATTTTGGATCAAAACATGAAATCTGTTTTCTTTTAAGGTAAGTTTATTTATTTGTTTTCGTTGACTTTGCTGTATGATGTTTTGTTTTATTCACATAATATACAAACCACTGTCAGAGGAATAATGAGTTGAGCAAGGTGCTGGCTTTATTGGAAAGAAAGGTTCCTTATGCATTTCCAAGCTGTTATTAACATTTTGGAGGAGCGTGGCGCTAGAAATTAAGATCTTTTTTCACACTATATCTATATTTAATCTTTCGTTTCCATGTTATGAAGGCCGCCTGGGCCTGCGCGCTTAACAGGAAACCAACCAATGTAAGTCCTCAATCCATCATTTGAGCTGAACTGTTCGATCGGTCACTAACTGACCTGCTCGGTCTTTTCGCGGCATCCTAGAATTAGTCCTTGCACCACTAAAGTGGCGAGAAATGTCATAAAGCGATCGGATATCTCCATTGGCGGCGGCTTCTTCTCCCTCTTCGGCTAGGTAGATTGTCCAGGCTCTCTCGTCTCGTCTACAAGCTCGTTCAACGGCTTTTTTACGCAGTGCTTTGGCTGACCCGGTACATGCCTGCTCAATTGCGATTTCGCTCAGTCCCAATTTCTCAAGCACGAGGCGGCTAGCCTCTAGCAAATTGAGGCTGCTTACCTTGCTGGCCAGTGTCAAAAAAAATCCAAGTTCCAATTCTAGTCCTTGTTTTCATGCTTAAAATCGTTGTCAAAGATACAGTTCGCTTATTCTTTATACTGGTTTCCGTAACATGTTAATGTCAGGAGCAGTAGGTTGTTAGCCAAAGATCCCCGTCCCGCGATGGGGCCGCCATCTTGGACTGAGCTGGCGGAAGCCGCATTTCATATATTCAGCTTCTCGATCCGAAACATACGCTGTTTGAGCCGCCCCTGGCCAAGAGAACAGACGCGTACGGACCACCTTGCATGCGACCGAAGCATCCACCGGGGTTTGATACCCGATCTCTGCAAAGATTACTCACATCCCAGCCGGCACCACGTGGAAGTTGAGATACGAGTGTAGATAAGGTGATATGACCACGATGGGTATTCGCGTTCGCACATTATGTACCTACCATTCGCCAGTCTATATCTATAGAATATTGGTGTTAATTTCTTTATTTAGGATACAAATCAACAGATCACATATTGATCCTTATTATACTTTAAAAATATCACATGGCTATCGTGCGCTCCGCCTCTGTTCGAGACCACTGCAAGAGACCAATGACCTCTCCTCTAACGACTCGAGATCTTGGCTCCGCTTGACTTGGCTCGAGGCCCTCTCCTTTTTGCGTGTCCGTGTGCCGATCGAGAGCAGCTTATCCTGGACACACGCCTGTCACAGCACGCGTCCGGGGCTTTACGAAACACTACTCGGATGGTTCCCGGCGAAGAATTCATCCTACACCGAATCAGATGACTCACCCGCCGACGGCGTGAAGTCACCCTACCCGAGAGTATTTCGCGGCGTAAATACTCTTCCCCCTACGAGTTCAACTGCGAAGAAGGTCTAGTCTTATCCCCGCAGCTTCCCTCGTATGGAGCGCGTTTACTCAGATACTCCGCGGCGGTGGAGGTATCCTACACAACGTTCGCGACGTACCTAACAGCTCGGCATACGCAGAAGGTAGAGTATCTTTGTATGCTTTACTGCCAGGATCGGGCGCACACTACTCGAATGCCCCCCGCCGAAAGGGCATTCTACTCCGACCGTGATCGGGTCTTCCTCCTCCCTTTTTGGCTGGCAACCCTAGGATTTTTGCCCGCCGTTGGCCGAATCGAGAGCAGCTTATCCTAGACTCGCGCCTGTCACAGCACACGTACTGGTCTTAGACGCTTGCGACTCAGATGAATCCCGACGGTGATGTCATCCTACCCGACTCGAGTGGCTCATCCGACGGCGACGTGAGACCACTCTACCCGAGAGTACTCCGCGACGTGAATACTCTTCCCCCTGCGAGTTCGACTGCGGAGAAGGTCTAGTCTTTTCCCCACAGCCTCCGTCGCAGAGGGCGCGTTCGACTCGGATACTCCGCGACGGTAACGTTGTAGGTATCCTACACACAGACGCACGACGTACCTAGCAGCTCGGCATACGCAGAAGGTAAAGTCTTATCTTTGTATGCTTTACTGCCAGGGTCGGACGCACACTACTCAGGTGCTCGCCGACGAAGGAGTCACTCTACACCGGTCGCGGACTGGTGCTGGTTCCAACTCCTCTGCAGGGCAGTCACGATCCGGGTGAACCCATCGCTGACCACGCGCCAAGTATTGGCATCCTCACACATCCTCCGAACGATGTTGTTGGCAGTCGTGTCTGGTCCGCAGGCGGCAAGCATGTTAGCACGTACCCCTTCGAACCTCGGACAGTTGAACACTACGTAATCTTTTCATCTGGTATACTTGTTTGAATAATTCTGTTGTTCCTGCGATATACCTTCTTGAATGTTTGCTGGGTTGTGGAACCCCTGCCGAGATTCTCACTGTTTCCAGTCCCTCGCTGGTCATATACTGTAGTTGGCGGTCACGAAAATAACACTCCACCATCCTACAGATATATGTCGGAATCCTCATGTTGATGAGCGACAACGCAATCGCTGCCCAACTGACACTGTTGAAAGCGTTCTTTGAATCAAGGGTGACCACTGCAGGTCACCGACGATAGTGGCCCGAGAAGTAGTTCTGCGGGCTTTCAGTTTGTCGATGTCGCAGCGGCTCGCGTAGCTGACCAGGCAAAACGGGTCTTTCAAATGTCAGATAGCGTATCGTATAAAGCGCCGCTGGATGGCATCAATGCGCTCGGGGCCATTTTGGTAATAGGGACACCGAACAGCTGAAGCGACTCAAAAAGCGACCGATCCAGAGTGCAGTAAAGGCTATTCAGTCAGTAGACGTCTTGGAATTCTTTCTTCGTGAGAAATACAAGACTCAAGCATCTTAAGACCATGTCGACGATATAATTAGAATCTTGATATCCAACCGTTGATCAAGAATTACACCTAGGTAGATCCTTCACGTGTTCTACACTACTCATCACCAAGGAAATACTTGGCTGATAACGTGAACGGTTTGCGTAAAATACGAAATCACTGCGCATTTACTGCGATTCAAGGGCAGGTAATTGACATCGCACCAAGTAGCGAAGATGTTAAACTGGCTTTGTAGGAAAGTGACGTCTCCGAGGTCGTTGATGGAATAGTACAGTTCCAGATCATATGCTAGTTTGGGGCAGCTGAGTAGCAACAACACATCGTTAAAATTTAATAAAAAATACGGTGAGACCTAAACGGCTTCCTTGCGGCACTCCGGATGAAATTGATCGGATTGAGATTCATCCAAAAGGTTGTCATTCCTATTGAGGTCCTCCCAAGACTGCATAATAACTAACCTCGTTTATAGGTGGACACTGAGGAAGGGTCCGTTTTGCTAGCGATGGATTATATCGTTAATGTTGATATTGATTCTCATTCAAACCATTCCTTTGTTGCTGATTCTTTATTTGTGAAGTCACAAACAGGGTTGCCAGGTGTTTTTTAGAAAATTCTGGAAGTTGGCAATAGAAAAGTCTGGATTTGTCTGGATAGTTAAAAATGACATTTTATTTAATTTTTTTTACATAACGGTTGACAACAAGCATGTGGTTACATTGTAATAACTTCCGATCATGCATTGCGACATTGTACTTAGATTTAATAAAAGCAGAAATATACACTAGTCCATTATCCTCAGAGTTAAGCTTAACATAGTTTTAAGTAGCCAATATTCCACGCATTGTCGAAACGTTTCCTTGATTTGGTCTTATTTGTATTATACTCAGAAAACAAGCGCTTGACTGATGCTGACGAGTGAGGTAAAGCTAGAAGCCTTGGAATAAACTTCCGATAAAGATGCGGGAAAGCCATTTCTGCGGTACATCTGATCTTGGTCAAGATCTTCTTCTGAACAGAACCACACTGGTTCTTTCTTCTGAAGAGTAATTCGAAAAGTCGATGTTCCGCAGCTCTCGGAATTTATGATCAATTTCTTGAACTATGGAATGACTGATAAGGTTTGGGAAACATTCGGTGAGCGGCAGAATCGGTTGGTGTTTCCTGTTAATAACATTTACAGGGTCCCAGATAGTCAAATTCTTCATGACAGAGTCATTGAAGTTGATCTATTGACCTAGCTATTAGATTTCAATAGTATTTTTTATTAAAACGTTGAGCTTATAGAAATTTCTGGACAATTCTGGATAATTTATGAAAAGTCTGGATCAGACAACATGAGGTCTGTATTTCTGGATGACACATAAAAATCTGGAAGATTCCAGAAAAATCTGGAAGGTTGGCAACGCTGGTCACAAATGACAAATTAAGTAGCTCACTATTCGTTCTGAGGCCGTTAAGATGCCATCTCGAGTTTCTCTGATCCTGAAGAGTTCCATACGTCATGCATGCAGAAACAGAGATAAAATCACAAAACAGAGTGTAAAGAGAGAGGAATGTTAGAACAAACCATACACAAATTTCTATCTGGATCAATTTTACAAAACTGATTTGCGCAGCTGTTTGCCAAGGTTTGGTGTCTTTCATACTTACTGTAAAAAGACATACACCGTCTTAGCCGATTTAGGCTTTACAGACTGAATAAATGACATGGACAACTTAAGATTAACATTTAACACCCAGTACCGAGATGGGAATCGAACCCATGTCATCAGTGGACCAGCGATTACCGTCTTAGCACGCTAACCACTCGACCACCGAGACGTACATGTAGTTGCTGTAGACTTTAACTGAAACAATTTAGGTAAATTGAATTTCCTTTCCCAGAGTAAAAGTTTTTGCAGACTCCAGAAAACACGTACAAAAATAATGACAATACAAATCGCTAGAAGAATGAATTTTATTTGTATTACAAAAATCTTTATTGTTTAAAACAGTTTTTTTTCTCATGAATGTACCTATATAATGACACAGGTATTTAAATGCACATTAGTTACAAACCACTCTCAGTGGATTTATGAGTCCTTTTTAGTGTTCATCACCAGTTATTCCTTCCCCTTGCAACATCACCGTTTCACTTGTATTCGTTGTTGAGGGCGCGTCCAATAATCATGCGACGGATTTCCGAAGTACCGGCACCGATTTCGTACAGCTTTGCATCGCGCATAATCCTTCCGGCCGGATAGTCGTTGATGTAGCCATTTCCTCCCAGTATCTGAATGGCATCCAGTGCCACCTGGGTAGCCTTCTCTGCACAGTACAGAATAACTCCGGCACAATCTTTCGGATTGGCTTTTCCCGCATCGCACGAACGAGCTACCGAATACAGATAGGCCCGGCAGGCGTTCATGGTCGTATACATGTCGGCCATTTTACCTTGAAGAAGCTGGAATTCTCCGATTCTTTGGTTGAACTGTTTCCGGCTGTGGGCATAGTCGAAGGCAACGTCACAGGCAGCTTGCATCAGACCAACAGGTGCAGCAGCAAGAACCAACCGTTCGTAATCCAATCCGGACATCAGTACATAAACACCCTTATTCAGTGCACCCAGCATGTTCTTAGCTGGCACTTTGACGTCTTCGAAGATGAGCTCGCATGTTCCACTGCCACGAATTCCCAGTTTGTCCAGTTTGGGACCTTGAGAGAATCCCGGGGCATCTCTTTCAACAATGAAAGCCGTGATGCCATGTTGAGGCTTTGCCGAGAGGTCCGTTTTGGCGTAGATGATGTAGACATCCGCATCCGGTCCGTTGGTAATCCAAAATTTATTTCCATTCAGAACGTAATAATCGCCTTTCTTTTCGGCACGAGTTTTCATCGAAACGACATCACTTCCGGATCCGGGTTCGGACATGGCCAACGCTCCGATGTGTTCTCCGTTGATCAATTTCGGCAGATAGACATGTTTCTGGTCTTCAGTTCCGTTTCGGTGAATCTGGTTGACGCACAGGTTCGAGTGGGCCCCATAGGACAGCGCAATCGCTCCGGAAGCACGCGAAATTTCTTCGTTGATAATGCAGTGATCTAGATAGGATCCGCCTAGGCCTCCATAGTCAGGTTTCACCGTTGGTCCGAGCAAACCCAAGTCGCCCATTTTGCGCCAAAAGTTTCGGAGGTCTCTGTAACGGAAATGTAACGTTTTAGATGTAGCTTATATGAGATGATAAGCTTTCAATTTAGAAGTTTTATAAAAATACTATTTATTCCGTTTACTGAAATTCGGGACTTGTTTTTAAACGAATATTGATTGTGTATCTCCCTGAATTTTTGAATATGTAACAGTCCTTAACCTTATTGTTAGATTGAGGTGTAGACTCAATTTTCAACGAAATCTTCACGAAAAACCCGGATTTTTCCCGGATCTATTCGCATTATTTGAAAAATCAAACACAAACTTCAAAATTATTATGATTTTTAATTTTTGTGTCATCATATCCGACATTTTTTGTGCAAGTTTTATTAAAAAAGATTCAACGGTTTTTTGAAGCCTAGAATAAGATTCAAAAATATGCCGATGTGTTTTGATGACAAACAATGTTGCAAGTATTTCTCTTCTTGATTTTTTAACATTTTATGCGATCAACTAAACTCAGCTATCAATAATACATTTGAAGATTTCAATGCAAAAGCTGAGCTCTGAGTCTTGCCCAAAGAACTTCTTTAATTACGTTAAAACAAAACTTAAATCAGACAATTTTCCATCAATAATGCAACTTGATGAACATGTTGGTGATAACTTATCACCATCAATGTTCATGAAGGTAGAACAGGACCCAAGCAACCAAAAGTCCCATAAAACAGGTACAAAAAAAGCTTACTCAGCCCCATCATTAATATGAAGTACGTTCTATGCAGTTCAAAAATTTAAGTTTAAGCCGCCGACCGTGGCCTGGAGGATAGCGTTCAAGTCTTCCAAGCCAGAGGTCATGAGATCGAATCCCGGTCACGGCATACATAGTACACTTTCTGTGGGTCGGTGGTTTTAGCATTTGTAAGATGCTAGCCATCTTATCCTTGAAAGATGTACGCCTTAGAGTTAAGTAAAATAGATCTCTTAAAAGAAACATGAAGTTTCAGTGAGATCCTATATGTGTGTGTTCGTTTTTTAAAAAAAAGTTCATATTGATACTTTCAAGTTCCAGAACAAATCATAATGACCTTCTATACAGCTTCCAGCGGCCTTTTAATTCAGCTTCCAAAAAATCGTAAAATGAGCCAAAAATTCTCTCTCTATCTCAATCGTACCCTTGGCATCGGTTCATATCACCATCTTTTGATTATTTATCATGTTCAGTAACATGTGTCGCCATTATGCCACGCTTTTATGTTTGTTCAATTTGCTGCTTAATTCTTTCTTTCCTACATATACACGGAAAATGAAAAAAAAAAAGGTAAAATTTACCTTTTTGCGAGGTGAATTTTTTCCACCCCTCTTTCGAGGTAAATTTTACCTTTTTTTCATTCACCTAGCAAAAAGGTAAATTTTACCTTTTTCAATTTACCTAGCAAAAAGGTAAATTTTACCTTTTTCGCATTCACCTTGCAAAATAGTAAATAATACCGTTTTCCCATTTACTGATTTAAAAGGTAAATGCTGGTTGGTTTGATTGTTTTCTTCAATAAGAATTTAAAAAATACAAAATTCTTTCAAAAATGATATTTATTGGAGATAAATAGGGACTGGTAATTCGGCTTCGCGTTCTTCTGAGCCGCTATGGCCGCTGAATCCACCTGCATTGCGTACATTCATGGCCTCCTCCGTTCGACTAATCCGGTCAGGTTCGGCTTTTCCGGCTGGAGGATGACGTGGAATACACCTCAAATCTCTATGGGCCGATCTGAAACAAAGCAAAACTTGTTCCTAGAATGACAAAACAGCTTAACCTCAATGAACGGGTTCGGCGAATAGTTACTTTTTTTTAGAAGAATTGTACCGTTTTGTTTAGCTCAATCCAGGTCAATTACACCTCGCTCCGAGGTAAGTTTTACCTTATTTGGATTTACCTTTTTTTCTAGGTGAATTATACTTTTTTATCGAGCTCAATTCAGGTGAACTTCACCTCGCTACGAGGTAAGATTTACCTTTTTTGGATTCACCTTTTTTCTCGGTGAATTTTACCTTTTTTCCAACCTCGATTCAGGTAAATTTTACCTCACTGTGAGGTGAGTTTCACCTCGAAGAGGTAGAAGTTACCTTTTTGGCTTTCATGAGCGTTCACCTTTGCTAACTCGGTAAATTTTACCTTTTTATTATTTTTCGTGTATCGCATCGGAATGGTCACTCAAGTATTAAATTACATAGGGAACATCCATAAATGACGTAGCTTTTTTACGAATTTTTATACCACCCCCCTCCCCCCTCGTAGCATTTCGTCACAAAGTCATAGACCCCCCCTAGATAATAACGTAGCTTTAATAAACCCCCCTCCCCATTTTTTAAAATCGATATTTAATTTAGAATAATGCAAAAAATAGCAAAACATAATAAAAAAGCATTTCAATCAGTCAAAAAAAATCAAGCTACCTTTCAACAAACAGGATAGCTAGTGAGTATTCAATCAGTTGCGTCGGTTCAAATTATCTCCATTCGGGACTCCAATGAAATCGTTGGGCAGCTTTCCTCCATCGTCTGTTCGGCTGGAATAATTGCATCTGTGATGTCAGCTGCCTCCACCCACTCTCTATCGTCCTCCCGAGTGATGACCAGCACTTCTTGTCCTCTTTTGCCTACAATTCGCTTTGAACGAATCTTTCTATCCGAGGCTGGGGCCTTGTGGATTTTGCTGTGCTCCTTTTGGAGAACATTTGAAGCAAAATATAAATTGCATTTCTTGCATGTACGCTCCTTGATACGCTTGAAAACACAGTCGGGCAGTAGAAGCCAAAAGCTACATGTTCAGACTAGATTGAATTAGGCATAATTTAGCTCAATTTTGATTTTTTTTTTTCGATATTTAATCAAAGCTACGTAGCTTTACTTGAACCCCTACCCCCCCTCTCGTCACACATCGTCACACAAAGTTAAACTCCCCCCCTCCCCCTCAAATGCTACGTCATTTATGGATGTTCCCATATTGAAAAAAAAAATTTTTTTTCTCGGCTTGGGGATCGAATCCCGACCTTCGTGGTGAGAATCGAACACGCTACCACAAGAACACGCCTTGATGTTGTAGTAAATCCCGTTTTGAGCACTTGTGTGCCCTTTATGTGACGTTGTAAGTCCCTTGCAACGTACACATAAATCACTTTTGCTACTTTAAAGTTCATTAATGAGTACATATTGTTCACTTTTAGAGACACATAAGCCACAACCGTGGTAAAATGTCTATAATAAATCTAAAAAAAATGTTCACTCATGGGAATTGGGCATAAGAAGTCACATACAAAGTACATATAATCACTTTTGCAACTTTTAAGTTCATTAATGAGTACATAAAGTTCACTCAAGGGAATTGGGCAGTTGATTCTCTTTGTCAGCCAATATGTAACTTTCAAAGCCTTCATTCAAGTAAATATGTGACTTTTGGTTGCTTGGAGATATCTTGAAGGGTTTAAAAAATTTAGACCACTCAAAGGAACCAGGGTCACATGGAATTACTCCAGTATTTATAAAGAACCTTGCCCAAGCCTTTTGAGGCAATTGTGAATGACAAGTTTTTTCCTTCAAATAAAAAATCGAATAACAACCAAACAACATAGATTTTTCAAAGGTCGATCAACTTCAACAAATCTTTTTGAATTCGTAGATAAAATGCAATGAACCATCCAAGTCTTTTTTTGCAAGTATTTTTATTTTAAAGTAGGTCTTATTAAGACAAATTTGATAAATTAAATAAAAAATATCTTAAATTGTGGTTTTTTTAAGGGTTAAACCGTGAATAGCTCTTCACACGATGATACAAACAACATATTTTGTTCAGCAAAGTTTAAGTGCATAAAAATCCGCATCTTTTGATGGCATTGGTATCAAAAATATTTTACGCTTGGTACACATTTTGCTCGGTCGCATCCAAAATTTTTGGACCAAAAAAAATGTTTTCCTTGGAAATAGCCTGCTTGTTTTACATTTTAATACAAAAGTGGATCATTTTTCATTTTTTAAGTGTAGTATTTAACTCAAACAAAATTAAAAAAATATAAAAAATATAAATTTTATGAAAACTTTTGGACCCAGAATTTATTTAAAATCAAATCTTTTGAAAGTGGACTTTTTTCAAAGATCACGCTTGCGGAACCTCTAAACATGATTTTTTTTAGTCGGCCACATACAAAAGTTTTTTCTGCACATCCTAATCTACCATTTAGAGGGTGAGCCCCCCAATTCCCAGAAGTTATGCAATTTTGGGACACCCTAGTGATCATGCTTGCGAATCATGGGGAGTTGGCGAGACAGTTCAGGTACTCGAACGTAAACAGCAGTACTCATCGTGTCAGTAGTCCCGAACGGCTCGGAAAGCATGCCACACTTACAAATGGCTTGCCAAAACATTGCCTTTTTAGAGAAATTTTTCGTTAAAAATTGATGTCTCCGTCTCAATACTTGGGCCATCTCGAACAGTGTAGTAACCTGGAAGCATTTTGTAATCAAAATTGTAATAGGCTTCGTCGTCGATGATAACGCACATCGATTTGCCACCAAGTAGTTGATCATATAATTTTGGGCTCTTCTTGGATTTACTGAAGCAGCTCATTTATGACTCGACTTCGGCTTTTTCCGCTTCTTATAAATATTTACTCAATCTCACCTCTTGGCACGATGGACTGTGCTAAGACGGGATCCACGTTTTTGGCCACATCCTGAACTAAGACAGTCTTCATACAGGCGTAAGCACGCACGACTTTCCGGTCCAAAGTTTTGTCCACCGGACTCGGATTGCACCCAGGTTTTTGTTTGACCACAAGGTTGCTTTCCTCTCCTTACTTCCAAACTGAATTTCAGACCGCTTCAATGCTTACTTCTTTCATTTTCGCCAACTGACTCAGTGAAATTTTGAGAATAGTACACCACTTGTCCACGATATTTTTGCGCTTTCCGAAGAAATGCTTCTAATTTCAACGAAAGTTATGAAAATTGGAGCTCACGATACACAGAGTTTTAAGTTGAACTGTAAACAACAACACCCAGTAGAAAACAGCTGTTTTATAAACGTAATCCGGAATGAGCAGAGTTGTATCAAAATCGTGCTTAGACATAATGGGACACCCGATAGTATCTTTAAAGTGAATTTTGTAAACCTCTCGTTGTATGTTTTTTGTATGTTAAAACAAATACTTTTTTTCCAATTTTCATTGATTTGAATGTTTAAAAAAAATAAATCATTAATCAGTACTTTTTGAAATATTCTCTGATAGTTCAATCAAACCACGTAAGTTTTCAAAAGAAAATTCATCGTTTTTAAGTAATTTTTATAATTTCAATAACAGCATGTGATCTAAACAACTAAAAAGTTTTTATTACTCTGAATATATGTATGTTCTTAAAAACTTAAATCTAGCTTGCTTCTTAAGAAAAGAGTTCTTGGGGTTTAGATTAAGGTATGTGTAAGTGCGCTTTGCGACTTAAACAGGTACCGTAAAAAGGGGTAAGATTGATCACTTTTTTCAATATTTCTCGATTATCTTTTCTGTTAAGGGGGATGTGACATGTTTTATATTTTTAAAACCAGTTCTGGACTCCTGTGAGCGTAAAACAAGGTTGAAGAAATTTATTAAACTACTTTAAATTTAATTTAAAGATATCGTCTTTGTTTAGATTTTGATACTTTGGGGTAACCTTGATCAGTGTCTATTTTGACGGTTTAACGAGTTTTCTTGATCGTAAAGGACACAAAACATCTTCATAATATTTACAAATGCTAGTTTGTCAATTGCTTAGGCTGTTCGGAACAAACTCTAATGATATAAAAATAATCATGAAACTCTACAAAATTGGACACAACACTTTCGGTGGCTCAAAGAGACTATATTTGTAACTTTTGGTCTAGTAAATTCTGAGATATACAATGCTGAATTTTTGTGTTTCTTGGTTTAGATTTCTTCGTGGTAAAAAAAAACAACATCGCAATTCTTAATGTGTTCAGGCCGAACAACAATTAAATCGAAAGATGGACAATGATTCTGCATAAATTAAGTGGCTAAATTTTTTATCATTACTTATAAAATTTTAACTACAGAAAGAAATAAAATTTTGCCTTCATTCAATTCTCTACGCTCTCGCAATATTCTTTAATTTTTTCCTTCAAACTTTACAATTTAATAGGGTTTCTAGCCTTTTGTCCTAGTCTTTTGAAAAGAAAAATAGATATTTCAACATTTTGAAATAACATTTTTACTTTCATTTGAAATTTTCAAAAACAAACCAAGCTTTTCCCAATTTGAAACTCAACATGAGGGTTATAAAAGTAGAAAAAAGTTTTGAGATATTTTAACTTTAGATTTAGTTATTGATGATCATGTGGAAAAATTCCATGTTGATCAAAGCTACCCCGGTGATCAATGTTACCCCGTTTTACGGTGTTAAGAATCTTTCATGAAATACCCTCATTTGTTGATAAAGCCTTATGGTATCGACATTGATTGATTGACAAATAAGAGTGTTGATCTTCAGTGTTTGGTTTAGTATGTTCATTCTTTAGTTTGTCAGAATTGTCATTCTATATTCTAAATTCCATATTCTGTGTAAGTGTAATGTTTCCAAATCCAGAATATACATAAATCTAAAGCGCAACTTATGCGTAGTTAACCTTCGGTCAACCACCTTCACATATACCGTACATTTGTTTTTGTCATTTTTTTTTATTCTACTCACTTGAACTCATTCTGCTTGTCAATTTCCTGAGCGAACGGTGCCAGTTCTTTCTGGGCAAAATTGAACACCGTCTGACGTAGCTGAAATATCATGAAGGAATGAGTTAGCAAAACAACAAGATAACAGAATCGACTAAAGTTGCAAAAGGCTATGGGGAAATAACCTATCTTCTGATAATTTCTATCCTTGCTAAATTGGACTCAAGGTTGGTCTAGACTTGTTTTTTTTTTCTCTAACGATCCTCAATGATCGTCAAAACCTACCTGTTGCTGTTCCTCAGTCAGTCCGAAGATGCTTTCGTCAATCGGATAGTGGGATAGGTTCCGAGAAGTGACCGAGATCGCTCGACTGGGACTGGTCAGACCCTTGCTCAGGAATTTAGCTGCACTGGTGAGGCCGCGAAGTGACATCTTCTAATACAGACACTTTTTTCCTAATGTTTTTAATGACTTCGATCACTTGGAAACTCCCCCAGGGCTGGCCGATGACTTTTGGACGGTCACAAATTGTAGTGTTTTAATAATATGCTGATTGATTAGATTGTGGGGAACGGGTAAGCACATTAAGTTGTTTTTTTCGCGTTTCGGTACGAACTATGGCAACAAAATACTTTTGATTCGATCAGGCAGGCGTACGACAACTCACTAACTTAAACGACTTGAACAGAGAAACTCGGACACGTTGTTTGTGTTCATCATGGTGATTTGTTTGTGCAAGTGTGCGAAATCGGTGGAATCCTTCTAATATTTGTGAATAAAAAAAATTGCCAAAATATGCAAAAATCTATATAAACATGTTCATGATTTATTTTTAAAATAAAATTTTTGAAGCAATTAGTAGCTGAAATAATCAATAAGCGTCAAACATGCAGGCTGATTGTTGAATGAATGAAGAGAGCAACCTTGAGCACGTGGTGATTCGGCTCAAATTCGCATAGATTAGGTAGATGGGTTTTGAGTACGTTGTGTTGAAATAGTGGTGGAAGCTTAGATCAAAACATACTTACGTGTGTGTTGTACTGGCTTCGTTGAATGGAACTTTGGAGGCTCGGCTAGTCGGCATTACGCAATAAAAATGAAAATATGTCAAATCAATAAATAAGACTTTATTCGAAATTCCGTTTTAAAGGAAACTTCAGAAAAAAGCAACATTTGTAATTGAGGCAGGATGAATTCTGAATTCAAAATTGGAAGTCCAGAATTCAAAACTAACAGTTCAGATTTAATTATTAAGAACTGTTCACGAAAGAAAGTGGACACCTGTTTTTAATGGTAAAAGTTAAGTTTTTGAAACAAATTAAAAACTCATCTTGAAATATCGTGAAAAGTGTACATTTCAACAGATGTATGATAATTCAGAATCTTACGATTTGTTTTTAGAGCATTGATAATATTTTTATTAATACATTTTGTAAAATTCCGCACAACTTTGTTTGTTGCCTTTTGCATGAATTTACAATGTTTCTCAATGCGTATGTTGATAACCTCAAACGGGGCATCATGCAACAGCAGAGTTAGATGCAACATTCGTATCCACAACACATATTCAATTAATGATAACAAAATGATGCTGATATAGTTTCTCACATCCTGAGATAGTTTTTTTTAAGTTTTTGATTCTCTTAGAAAATTTAAAAATCGAGCAATAGATGAACAAATTTTTACATTTTTCAGTTATCAGTCTGGACTAAAATGCATCAAAATGCACATCAAAGATTCGCCTTTAAAAGCTCGTTTCCATATGCATCACGTTTGTTTTGCATCTCGTGTTCGTTAATTTCAAATTTCATCCATCCATTAATTTTTATGATTTCAGCTAGTATAATTTTTTACTCCTAAATGTATGCAGCACATTTATGCTTTTTCTTTAACCCTCATCCGCATTAGAGTGTCATTTTGACACTATTTCAAGTTTGAATGCTTGTAACTTTTTTCAGAAGCTTCAAAAAACAAAATTTTCTTCGGGGACCCTAAATGAATTCAAAAGTTCTTTAATTTTGCATCTTTACTTTATTTATG
The DNA here is from genome assembly GCF_029784155.1 of Uranotaenia lowii. Taxonomy (NCBI): domain Eukaryota; kingdom Metazoa; phylum Arthropoda; class Insecta; order Diptera; family Culicidae; genus Uranotaenia; species Uranotaenia lowii. The sequence continues at coordinate 100,597,593 of NC_073693.1, read as the reverse complement.
GACGAACCCTGGAAGCCTGGACAAAAAAACTCCCTTTTCCGACTTAGAGTGTCATTTTGACACTCCAAAAGTAAAATCCATTTAAGTCGTTTGAATGATTATGAACTTCATATAAAACTTATATCAAAAGAAACCTTGTAATGTCAGTAAAATATGTTTAGAACATTATATATAGCTAAAGCTTCTAGTTTTCTCGTTATTCAGCATGAAAGAAACAAAATCCGAAAAAAACATGCCTCAGGAAAACTGCTGTAGTTCATATATTACACGTCCAAAAAAATATTTGCCTGATACATATGAAAGCTGAAGTTAATGTCTACTTCATGGAACAAAGAAATATTTTTTTAAATTTTTTTTAATGAAATGGTCACAAAAAGTTCAAAAAAGTGGTCTGAAAAACCTACTTTTCATTCGTTTGCTAGTAAATACTGTTTGAGCGATGGTAAAGTTTTTTAAAAAATATGACTACAAACTTGATTAAAATTCTAACATTTTGCTGTCTTTAGATTTTCGATGCAACAAAAATTGAATTTACTAGAATTTTTCAAAGTTGACTACTTTGCGCGATTTTTTCACTAATTGAAATTTCATCTTTTTTTGTGGTCCTCCGTCAGATTGTACCCGGATTTTCAGTGCTTTCTCGCCGTTTGAAGCAATCAAAACTATATCCATTGAAAAGGGAATTTTATCTACATTCTAGTGAGGTGCAACAAATCACGCTGTGAGATTTCACAAAAATATGAAAATTATAAACGTAAAATCATTCCTGAATTTCTAGAACTACAAGCAGCGCGTCCAGCAAAACGTGTTTGTTTGCTCTCCGAGTAGGTACGGTGGGTGGTGATTTGGTCAGAGAGCGAAGCCGACAGACGAAAAATGATGCGTGTCGTGACAAGCAAACGTGAACTCCTGTCAATAGAAAATTTCCAACCAAGAAACGTACGACACGCATCATTATTTCGTCTGTCGGTTTTGCTCTCTGCCCAAATCACCACCCACCGTACCTACTCGGAGAGCAATCAAACACGTTTTGCTGGATGCGCTGCTTGTGGTTCTAGAAATTCAGAAATGATTTTACGTTTATAATTTTCATATTTTTGTGAAATCTCACAGCGGAAATTGTTGCACCTCACTAGAATGTAGATAAAATTCCCTTTTCAATGGATATAGTTTTGATTGCTTCAAACGGCGAGAAAGCACTGAAAATCCGGGTACAACCTGACGGTGGACCACAAAAACAGATAAAATTTCAATTAGTGAAAAAATCGCGCAAAGTAGCCAACTTTGAAAAATTCCAGTAAATTCAATTTTTGTTGCATCGAAAATCTAAAGACAGCAAAATGATAGAATTTTAATCAAGTTTGTAGTCATATTTTTTAAAAAACTTTACCATCACTCAAAAAGTATTTACTAGCAATCGAATGAAAAGTAGGTTTTTCAGACCACTTTTTTGAACTTTTTGTGACCATTTCATTAAAAAAAATTTAAAAAAATATTTCTTTGTTCCATGAAGTAGACATTAACTTCAGCTTTTATATGTATCAGGCAAATATTTTTTTGGACGTGCAATATATGAACTACAGCAGTTTTCCTGAGGCATGTTTTTTCGGATTTTTTTCTTTCATGCTGAATAACGAGAAAACTAGAAGCTTTAGCTATATATAATGTTCTAAACATATTTTACTGACATTACAAGGTTTCTAGTGATATAAATTTTGTTGTAATCGGTTAGATATAAAAAGAGTTATGACGATTTTAGCTTGGAGTGTCAAATTGACACTCCTAGTGCTGATTAGGGTAATGAAATCTAATGCGAATGAGGGTTAAACACATTTTTGACAGAAAAAAAAAATGTAAAATTTAATTCGAACAATTCCAAAAATAACTCCAATTAATGGTTTATGCGATATGACATCACAAATATCAGATATAATAAAAAAAATTATAAATGTTTTAACGGTTTGATTTGATTTTTCATTGGAAAAAGTTTTTTGCAATTTACACCTTTTCTTAGTGGGGTGAAAATCGCATGTTTTTAAAAATAACTGGGGAAACCAATAATTTTTCTGACTATGTCAATTTGACGTCCCATCAACCTTAAAACTTTTGATGCACAAGCGGTAAGATTATCTGTGGACATGAAGTTTTCAAAAGTCATTGAAGTTGAAAAATGTTGCATGATGCCTTGCCAGCTCTTGTTTGGTGATATGGCGTGTGGAAATTTTAAAGTTGATCGATTTTGAATCAAATCGATCCTTGATAAATAATGAACCTAAATGAAAACGAAAACTGATTTTGAATCTATTCACATATCTCCATTCAATTAACCCTTGAATGCATGGCTTTTTTTTTGCGAAGGGAAAAAATTTTTGACCTATCAAATTGTCTTCATTCAATTCAAAAACATAATTTGAAATGATTTCTTGATAATACTTTTTATATCTTTATAGTATGTTGTTTTAAAACAACATGGTGCACTCCATGGAGATTGAGGGTTCCTTTCAAAGAAATGTATATAAAATAAAACAAATTGATTTTTTATTATTAAATTGAACATTTATTTGATGGTACTTATATTATGGGTTATGATAACGATAAAAACAGTTGTTGGTGGTTGTGTCGCAAAGATACTTGGCATTTCTCGCAAAATCTTTTTGTAAACCCTTTGCAATCGGAATATTTGCATCTTGCTTGCTTGTTTTTCCAAATTGCCCAATGAGAAGTTTGATCAAATTTTACGTTTTGAGGTGGACCAGATTGGAATGGATCACGACGTACTCGTTTGAGAGGTTGATCCTTCCGTGGGCGTCCTTTTTTGGAGAGTTTTCACCGATTTTACACAAAACTTCAGCCAACTCAAACCTGAATTCCCGTAGCATTAGTATTTTGGTATTTTTCGGATCACGACGAATAACTTTCTTGTAGACCAGCCAAGAATTGATGATTGCCATATCCAAAAAATGATAAAAAATTCAAGTGGTCCATTTGCGACTCTTAAATGAAATTTTGTATCAACGAATCAAACTGTCGAGTAGGTCTACACCGCCCATGTGCGCATTGTACTCCTGAACTGCTTTTCAAGGAATGGAAACTCGAATATGCTGTTTCTTATCAAATCGGCTTACAGTACCAACTGGCTCTGCTCCAACGTAAGAAGACAGCAAAGTGACCGGATTGTTGTCCTTCCATCCAACAACACTGATATCGATTCCTTCAATTTTACACGTTCTTTCTTCGAAATATCCTCTAGGAATCTCCTTTTTCATCAATTTTTGCTTATCCATAAGCTGACAATTTCTTAGACGATTATTGCGCACGGTACCTAATGAATAATACCTTCTTTCGCAAGGTATGATATCAGTGGGATAGACGTGTAGTAGTTAACGAAATACATTATGTGGTTCATATCTCTTGGAACATTCCGACACAATCGCACTACTACGTTTCCAGCTTCACCCAAATTTGGTTCTACCGAGGGCGACGATTTTGACCCAGATCCAGTAAAAATTTCGAATTTGTGGGCGAATCCATCCATTCCACAAAGAACGAACAATTTGAACCCCCATTTGTGGGGTTTATTTGGTAAATATTTGGTAAATATGAGCTCATTTTCGTGGCACACATTTGCTCATCTACTGAAAGCTTCTGCTCGAAAGGTAAATGACCGAAACGTTCGTTAAAATGGTGAATCAATTATTATATGTCTATCTCGTCCTCTTCAGTATCATCATCCGTAGAACAATAATTTGCGTCGTGACATGCCTGAAGTTGCTCATAGTCTGGATCAGAGTCCGAATCATCGAATCCATCTTCCGAATCGGATAAATTCTCTAAATATTTCTGCAGTTCTGTATCACGCATCCTTTAAATAGAGAACAAGAAAAGCATATGTGACACGTTTTAGTCATTTGTCAATGAAACTCAATGGAATGCATAATGTTGTTTTAAAACAACATCAGGATTTCTGCTTACAAAATCGACATAGGGAGTTTTCGGTCCAATCATCTACCAAAACGCGTTTTTGAAATTAAAACAAACAATTTAATATATTTTTTTTCCATTCTTACCTGCTGAATTGAACTAATACGTTGAACTTTACGAGCGGGAAAAAAATGTTTACTACGAAGCACAATTTTTCGGCACTTAAAGTGAAATTTCTCCGATGTAAACAACAAATAAGTGCTGTCAGTGCCTCAGCTAAGCGTGTTTTAATCTCAGAAATAACTTTTAGGAATAAAAGATATGAAAATTTTCAATACTTTTAGAGATATTTGAGTTTTTATTAGTGTTGTTTTAAAACAACACTATGCATTAAAGGGTTAAGAATCCAGATTTTACTTAGATAATCTAGTTTCAGAGATACAACGCTTTAAAAAAATATTGTCACAATTTTTAGAAATTTGAAAATATCATTACAACTATTTCTGACATCACCAAAGAAAGTCTTTGAGTATTTGATATGAAAAATTATAATTCTTTAAAAAAAGATTTGACCTATGCTTTAAGAAATATCTAAGATTTAATGTGGTTTAAAACTACTTAAAAATTTCGTCAAAATTCTCGTTTTTTGCAGAATTAGGAAAAATAAGCAGTAAAAAAACTTCTATCACTTTTTACTCAGAAGTCAAAATTACTCGCGGTTTTCGGGAATGTTGATCATTGTAATGTTGTACAGTTTTGCTATAATTGATTTATCCTTTTTTAAAACATATATATCTCAAAAACAAGAGCTGTTAGAAAAAAAAAAAACTAATTGCAGAATTGGAATCAGCGCCTTCAAATTAGTTTTAATGAGCTCTTATTTTTTGCATTGAGGAAAAATGTAAATTCTGATGCCTTGTGTTATAGGCCAATTCCTTTCAATATGTTGCAGTTTGAGACATTTTGGTGAATTTCGATATTTCTCGATAAAATGTGCTTTTACTTGGTTAAGCCGATAAACGGTATAAGTAGTAGAGTGATAAGAACACAAATCGGGAAAATGCCATAAGAGATTCCTCAGTTAACAAAACTGAGCTGAAAATAATATGTTATTTAATTTTTTTTCCAGTAAGTATCTTCATTTATTGTGATCAATGTAGAAAACGCAGGGCGCTTCAAGCCGTACATACAATTTTTGTGTACCAATCCCACTTATATTTCTATTTTCTTAATCAAATGCATTGTAGGTCATCAGGGATATCCTTTATTCAAAAAAGTTAAAAAATTACAAACTAGAATGCCAACTCGTGTCCAATTCGGTAAAAGTTTCAACGTTTTTCATTCCAAGGTCTTCAAATTTTTTCTGCTGTGATGACTTATGACTTATGACTTATGAGCAACTTTTTTGGTAACTTCTTAGAAAAAAGACGCCTTTACTATAATTTAGGAATCGAGCGGCAGCTTCCCATTTTTTCCGGTTTCTTGGTCTCTTTCCTCAGCTAGATATCGGTAGATCTTCAAGAAAATAAATTTCCCGAAACATCCTTATTATTCTAAACATTGAAAACTTCGCATCCTTCGAAATTTTAACCCGTTTAAGGAAAAATATCTTTGTCGCGCATAATTTTTGCAGAATTGATTCGCCAAACGATGGGCTTACTCCACCTTTGTCAACTTCATTCCAACTTTTTCGATATTTTTTGACGTGTGTTACTTAAAGCAGAGTTAAACACTTGTAATATTAATCAACTTGTGTCCACTTTCTTTCGTGAACAGTCCTTATAATTCAAAATATAAATAATACAATATGCGATCACTGATATAAGATTTTCAGAATAAAGAATTCAAATTCAACTCAAAATTAAGAATTCCACGATTAGAGCTTTATTCAGAATTCCTATATAAACATAAATTACAATTTAAAACTTCAAAATCCAGAAAAAGAAAGAAATAAACACACATTTGTTCATTTTCGGTATCTTAAAACAGTTTTAAAAACTACAAATCAATTCAGCTAAAAAAGTGAAAATCGGAATAAAGATGGTATAAAAAAACTATATCAGAATCCTGTCAATGAAAATTGATTCAGGAATTCGTAAATTCGGAATTCGAATTCTAAATTAAGAAATCTGATTTCAGAATTCTAAATTCGTAGACCTGAATTTTAAATGTGGCTTCTTTTGAGAATTCCGAATTCAGATTTCCAAAATTTTTATTAACATTCTTGAATTCTAAATTTCAAATTCTGAATTCGAAATGTGTTTAAATTACAGAACTCAGAATGCCGACTTGAAATTAAAAATGTGTATTTAAAACTGGAAACGAATAGAAAATGAAAAGTATTAAATTTTGTGTTAAAAAACGAATAGCACATGTTTATTCAGAAAATTTGTAGAATTTATACAATATCTACAGTTTGAAGTACAAAACATTTAATCATGGAATCACAACTATGGAGGTCATAGAGGTTTCAGAGCATGTAAAATGCACAATCAGACTGCAATGGTCAGTTTCCTGACATCAACATGTTGCTAAGTTATAACTCAAGGCATCGAATTTTAAATTTTTCCGAGGTTAAGAATTCAAGAGGTTTTTTTTGACTAATTGCAAATATGCAATCAGTTTTTTCTATATCTAATAGAGAGATAACTCTTGAAAATAGGTAAAAATTCATTAAATGAATTTTAACACATTTTCGGCAAAACTATAGTACATTATGAAGATTTTCAAAACAAAGGTGCACACCGCGAGTAATTTTGACTTCTGAGAAAAAAATTATAAAAGTATTCATTTTGTTAATTTTTTCCTAATTCTGCAAAATACGATAATTTTGACGAAATTTTAAAGAAGATTTAAATCAAATTGAATCTTTATTATTTTTTAAAGCATAAGTCTAATCGTTTTGCAGTCTTTAACAAAGTTGAATGAATTGAAACCTTCAATAACAAAGACTCCAAAACATTTTTCAATGTCAGATATAGTTATAATCTTAAATATTCTAATTTTAAAAATAAAATTGATTTTTTTTTGGTTTTAAGCGTTGCGTTTCTAAAACAAGTACATGCAGGCAAGATTTTAGTCCTTGATTGAATAAGGATAATTAAAGTATCCAAAACCTGTTTTCAATTTTCATGCAGATTGAAATGTGTAGAAATTTTTAAATTGATTAGTTTAAAGTAAAATCGATTTTCGATAAATAGTGACCTAATACTTCAGTTATCGAAAATCGATTTTACTCTAAACTAATCAACTAAAAATTTCTACAAGCCATATCACCAAAACTGGAGTTTATGGACAAAATCTGACAAGTAATTTGAATTTAGTGCGTCAAAATCTTCCAACTGATTTGGAACGTTGGCACCGAAATTTTCTTCCCTTCGTCCTCGTTTTATATATATATTAGAGTGGCAATGGATGTATGGGAGAAATTTCATGATCGACTTTTTTAAACCGACCATGTGTATTTTGTAAATTGCCCCAAAAAACTAACCTGTGCAAAATTTCAGCTCGATCAGACTTGATTTAGGAGTGCCTCAAAGAGTTGAAAGTTTTGCTTTTCAACCCTCACAAATCACCAACCGGAAAAATCGAAATTTCATTTTTGATGCAAACGACTTAAAAATTCTTTGAAATCTGGTGTTGTCTAAAAAAAATTGACAAAAATTGACTTCATAATTTTAAAAATTGCGTAAGAGGGACCAAAGTAAAACTTAAAATTCGAATTTTTAATTTTTATGCCAAATGACTTAGAAATTCATGTAACGTCGAAATATGGAGAATCGAAAAACCCACCAAGCCCCAGAAAGTTAAGTTTTTTTTTTGTCGGGATAACATTTGATCCCGACATTTTAGGCATTATTTTAAGTCATTTGGCATTATCATTGATTTCCATTTTTCCAATATCCTTACCTCCAGCGGAGTAAACAATTTATTGTCCGGAAAAATAGTATTTTTACCTGCGTGCGTCTTCAGCAACAACCGAGATCTACATATGAACCGTTATCAAACACAAAGGTGAAAGATTTGGACTCAACTTAGTACATTTTAATTTTACTATTTGTACTAAGAAGTTATTGAAATCGATTCCAAAGAAAAATAAAAACTGGTTTGAGTTTTATGACATAAATAAAGTGTATCACTTTCAGGTTGCTACCCTATACTTAATTTAATTTTAAATACAACATTTTATTCAGTTTTTTTGTCTTACTTAATATTTTTACAATGTGTTCAAATGAAATCATGCTTAGCATTGCTAGAAATTAGAAAAATAATGACTTATAATTATATTTTCACTCAACATTTTTTTGGCTTTGTGAATGAAATTATTGCGCTCCGGCCACGCCACTTCCGATGGCCAAAGCCTTTTTGCTTATTTTCTGATTTATGAATCTAGAATAGAGAGATCCTCCTGGATTTCGTCTTGTTGGACCTCTCGGTATGTGGTAGTTATTCTGAAATATTCAGAACATCAAAATATAATTAAACAAAAATCTAGTCGATCATCACACAAACCTTATTCTCGTGAGGGAACAACGTAGTTATACACAGGCAATAGTTTTCCAGCTGCACGGCGGTAATTTTGGTATCGTGGTCCATGTGGTAGTCTATCACGATGCCCGTCAATTGACTTTGCATCGACTTCTCCAAGCTGCCTAGCTCGCCACAGCTCAGAATCATCCGGCCCACGTTGCTGCTCCTGAGGATATCTTTCAAAACCTCCGGACTCATCGGCCACGGGTACGATTTGTAGGATGAATCCGAAGGATGGGTGCCTTTCAGAATGTCCTGAAGCGTTGCAACCACAGTTGGTTTGCACTCTGGGACGTTGAAGTTGGGATACTTGGGAGATCGCGTAGGATATGGTTCCGAGTCGCTTGATCTTTTTCTTCCGCAAACCATTCGGAGGCTTTTTATCGGGAGTCCAATTTCCTCTCTCCACAAGATAAGAGCTTCTCGAAAATTTATTTTCGGTCCCAAGATCTGTCCCTCGAATAGGGTGTCTACATCTTCCAAACGCATCTTTTTCAAACAATCGACATCGATTCGTTGAGCTACGCCAAGAAAGAATATCACATAAATATTTGAAAGATAATGAAAATGATCCAACAGTACTTTTGGAAAATCTGTATGACTGTACAAAACCACTTCCTACACCGATTGTTCTTATAGAAGAAGCGATATCGATAGGTCAATATGACATTGATCTACACAATTATTCATGGATGTATTGAAACACGTGTTTCGCTCTTTAATTCATTAATTAAAATCGATATTTTAATGGCATAGCGGCGAGATAAAATTCTAAAGTACAAAGTTTTAAGACATTGTGAAGAATATATCATAAATCACCGGTGATGAGCTGTTTACATGATATAAAAGCTGTTTGGGATATGGGATGAATAAACTCAAGAGGCTTAAAATCCCAAATAAAACAACAAAACAAAATATAAAAGCTGTTATTTTTCGGACTACAAACCTTCAAGGAGCGCTATCGTGTCATCATCGATGCTCAGCTTCTCCGTGCACAGGGTTCGCAAATTGGATTCATTCGGAAGATCCGCCGAGATCCCATTCAGTAGATCCGAATCGTCGACGCCGTAGAACGAGGGCTCGCTTTTAATCATCAAATCATTCAACTTTTCCACCATTATTGTTGACAAAATTCAGAACAGATTCGGCCGCATCTGCCGTTGAGGCTTGTAAACTGAACCGTGTGAAGAGGACGATGATCAAAACAAAAACAACGTTAATCTAGAAGAAGGTATGTTCAGTTCGTTTGTAGCTGTGTGAGTTTGTAAAGGGAAAGGGATGCTCGATTTAAAATATAGAGAGAATCCTCAAAATTGTCCGATTAACGAGCGAGTACTGTATTGGATATTTTGGATAATCATGCAGAATACCTAATACACGCTCGTTTTCATTTAACCAATTATGTTTATAGAATAACCATTTTATGGTGTTTGCTCTAAAACTATCAATATGGTTATTTTTTTTAATAATTTTTCTATGTTAAAATTCAACCATTTATCAAGCTCTCATGTATGAACCACAAAATGGTTGAAAAACTTGACGTTTTTTCTTCGCCATATTGAAAGCTACCGTGAAGCGAACCGAACGTGTTTTGTTTTTCATTTCGTCCGTACTAATAAAACAAGGCTGGAGAGATTCTAAAGGTAATTGTTTCATCATTATGAATATCCAATTAAAAGTTATGAGTTTATTTTTTACTATTTTTGACGTGAAAAAGTGGTTGAAAATAAGCAAATCAGTTCGATTAGAAAGTGGTTTTTATTTCCTTTCTAATAGTATAAAAGTCTTGTTGGAAGACATAAAGTAAATGTCCTAAAACTTTGGATAAAGTTCTGTTGATTGATATCACTGTGAGAAATATAAATATTCAAGCAGTGCAAATTGATAGCAAAGCGCGTGGCCGGCAGGCCTACACTCGCTGCCGAGATGTCGTTGAACTCGACGTGTAGTGTGTGCACAAAAGCGATTCGAGAAGAAACTGCAAGAGTTAAATGCTTTGGGACGTGTGGCTCGATCATGCATGTGAAGTGCTGTGATGGGTTGGATGATAATGGGCTGAAGTACATGGACAAAAACCGTGGAATGAAATTTGTGTGCAGAGATTGTCGTGATGATCGAATAGGCCACGATAAGCTTATGATTAAATTAAACGAGATTATGATGTTTGTGAATGAGAATTTTAATACATTAAGAAACGAAATTGATGCAAAGATGAAGGAAAACGTAGAAAATTTAAAATCAGTGTTAAAATCAGAGAGCGAGAATATTCTTGATGAAGTCAAAAGTGTTTTGGAAGAAAATATTAAAAATCTTCCAATACAATCGAAAAAAATAATAAGTCTTGATACTCCATCTGGCCCTAGTGCTAATTTACGATCTAGGAAGAGAGCTCGTCTGGAAAAAAGCGCTGATGAAAACCCAGAAGATGATCCCATTTTAATAGAAAGCAACCAGACTCCAACCTTTGCTGATCTTTTAAAAGGTAAAAATCGATTTTCCGAAAAAACGCCCCTGAAAAAAAGAGAGCCAATGGTTATAGTTAAGCCTAAAGAGGGAGAACAAACATCTAGAGAAACTAAGGAAGCTTTACGTGCCAAAGTAGATAGATCTGCTGCTAAAATACAAACCGTTAGAGAAGGATATAATGGTAGGGTGATTCTCGGTGTTAATAGTTCCGACAACTTAGAATCAGTAGTCTCAAACGTACAAGATTTATTAGGAGAAAACTATGATGTATCCATGTCTATGCCGATCAAACCACGACTCAAAATAACAGGATTATCGGAAAAATTATCGGCCGAAATCCTTCAACAATGCCTAACAGACCAAAACGAATATTTGAATATCAAAAATTTAAAGCTTGTTACTAGTTTTGCAAGTAAGTATATGAATTACACACAATATACAGCAATCATTGAGGTCGATTTGGCCTCACAAGAAACTATGCTTGAAATGGGCCGTGTAAACATAGGATGGGATAGCTGCAGAGTAGTCGAATCGTTTAGCATAATGCGTTGCTTCAAATGTTGTGCATATGGTCATAAGAGTGCAGACTGTAAAAACATTGAAATCTGTTCACGTTGCGCTTTAAATCACAGAACTTCCGATTGTAAATCAGACTTTAGGATCTGTATAAATTGCAAAAACATCAACAAAGAGCGGAACATGAACCTGGATATAAATCATTTTGCTTACAGTGAGGAATGTCCCGTTTATAAAAAAATGGTTGCGAATAAGCGTCGTTTCATAGATTATGCTCAATAGCAATCCCACAAACTAAGCAAAAATCATCCAGCTGTTATTTATTTAAACTGTGGAGGTATGACTACAAATTTTGAAGAAATTCGTTTAATGATGCACACGATCAAACCGAAATTATTATTGCTATTTGAGACACATGTAACACAAGCACTGGGAGAAAATCTTTTTCAAATAGCAAACTTCCGTTCCATAAGTTGTTATTCTGACTCGAGACACACAGGAGGCGTGATGATGTATATACACACAAGTATGAAATACAAGGTCTTACTAAATGAACAGAAAGATAAAAATTGGTTCCTTGGAATAGAAATTTACAATGGACTAACTGCCGGACGATACGGTATTCTGTACCATTCGCCAAACGAAAGCGATGCAAATTTTCTGAAGGTTTTAGAAGAAAACTGGCTTGATGATTTCGTAGATTTGTCTAAGTTCAACTTAATTGTTGGAGACTTCAATATCAATTGGTCTAATTCGGTTAATTCTGCAAACTTAAAGAATGTGATGTCCTCGTACAACTTAAATCAACATGTCAAAGACTACACTCGCATAACACGTACTAGCCAAACAATAATTGACTTGGTATTTTCGAACTGTGATATCAGTGTTTGTGCCGTCAATGATTTTAAAATATCTGACCATGAAACTCTATGTATACATGTTGCTAGCAATGTTAATAATGTTGAAGATACTTTTGTCCGGGTAAAGTGTTGGAAAAACTATTCTCGAGAAAATCTACTCACTTTATTGAGAAAACACAAGCAAGAAACAAATTTAGATCAGCTATCCAATGATCTACATGACAAAGCAAATAATCTTGTACAAATTGTCAAAAGATGTGTTAATAACCTAGTGGTTTATAAATTAATAAAAGCCAAACAATCAAATAAATGGTATGATTTCAGACTTGTTGAAATGAAAAGAAAAAGAGATAAAGCATATACAAAATTTCTACAATGTAACTCTGATTTTACATGGTTGGTATATAAAACGTACAGAAATGAATACTCCTGTTGCTTACGGAGAAAAAAACAAGAGTGGATTCAGCGTACAATTGAAGAAAACAGAGATAATAGTAAGGAGTTGTGGAAAACTCTCAGAAGGCTTTTAAGTCCAAATGCACCTAATCCAAGTCTAATTGAATTTGGCGGAGAAGTTGAACTAGACGAAACCAAAATCGCAAATAAATTCAATGATTATTTCATCCAAAGCATTGAAGAAATTAGCAACTCTATTAAAGCAGAGCCCGAACCAATGCAACTTAGAGGAGTTTACACCCAAAGCAAATTAACTCGTTTCTCGCCCATCACGCTTGAAAAACTTAAGAAAATTATATGGACAATGGGATCATCTTCTGGTGCGGATGAGGTTAGTTGCAGAGTTTTAAAAGATGCATTTGATGCTATCGGTGAAAATATTTTAACCATAATAAATGAGTCACTGCGGACTGGAATTGTTCCCCGCTCTTGGAAAGAATCTTTGGTTGTCCCAATAGAAAAAGTCAATGGTACATCGAAAGCAGAAGAATTTCGTCCAATTAATATGCTTCCTCTGTACGAGAAAGTATTGGAGTTAGCAGTTAAGGAACAATTAATAAATTATATTGACACGTATAAACTGCTTATCCCAGAACAGAGTGGCTATCGTAAGAATCACTCTTGTGAGACAGCTTTAAACTTGGTGTTGGCCAAATGGAAAGGAATGTTGGAGAAAAGGCAAAAGATAATCGCAGTATTTCTAGATTTGAAACGCGCATTTGAAACAATTTCACGCAGAAATCTTATAAAAACTCTATGGAAATACGGTATAGAGGGCACAACTCTGAATTGGTTCCAATCGTATTTAGAATGCCGTTATCAACGAACGAAGTATGCCACTGTGATATCCAATACCAAAGAAACCAAGGTCGGTGTACCACAAGGAAGTGTGCTTGGACCCTTGCTTTTTATTTTATACATTAATGACATGAAACGAATCCTGAACCACTGTGATATAAATTTGTTTGCTGACGATACTGTAATATTTATTGCTAATGACAATGCTGATGCTGCTGTTGTACAACTGAACTGTGATCTAGAAAACTTAAGTAAATGGCTGAATTTTAAAATGTTGAAACTGAATGTCTCGAAAACTAAATGTTTGATTGTCTCCAACAAGCCTGCAAACTGTGATATAGTTAATGTTAGTATCGATGGTGTGCGTCTTGAAATAGTTCACGAAATTAAGTATCTTGGTGTTATAATTGATGAAAAATTGAATTTCAAAAACCATATCGACTATGCTGTTAAGAAAATAGCACAAAAATTTGGAATTTTATGTCGGTTGCGTAATGATTTGACTCAATGGAGTCTTATTTACTTGTACAAGGCAATAATATCACCGCATTTTGATTTCTGCCCCTCAACAATATGCTTTGCAAATGATCAACAAATGGCTCGTCTACAGAGGCTTCAGAATAAAATAATGAGACTGATTCTAAGATGTGACCGAAGAACCCCTATTCAAATTATGCTGAGTACATTACAATGGCTCTCAGTTAAGCAGCGAGTGACGTATCATACCATGATCCTGATATTTAAAATTGTAAAAGGAATAGCGCCAGAATACCTCCAGGAAAGAATAATCAGAGGAACTGACCTGCATCGCTATGGAACTCGTTTTGCCAGTGAGATAAGAGCAGCTTCATTTTTATTAGCATCCACACAGAATTCGTTATATTATAAAGGAATAAAAATGTATAACACTTTACCTATGGACATCAAGCGAGAAGAAAACTTGACAAATTTTAAAAATAAATGTTTGGCGTTCGTGAAAAACAATATTAGGATATAGTACGTGTTAAAATAAGCTAGTAATTAAATTACATGATGATGATGAACTCAACTGAACAAACGTCTCTGGGCCGCACATGACAAATCTCAAAAGCAACGCGATCTGGGGCGCGGTAAAACCCTGAAAATGGACTCATGTGTGTGTGGGATGGGGCTACACCCCAAAATGTCCCTTTTCCCAGATGGTCCCTGTTCTTAAGTTGAAAAATTTGAAGCAGCAAAAGAAACAGCAAGAAAAAAAAAAGCAATAAATAAAAAAGGCAATGATGGACGTACATGGGAACAAATCCAGTAAGATTCAACGAATCAATTGATCAAAGACTAAATGAGACAATTTATAAAAAATATCTATTAAGATAATCCAGCCCAATTTCCCATGTACGGGGGATAGTGGAGGGCCATCATCATCATCAAAACCCAACCAATCATAAGAAAAATTAAATTGCAGTGCACCAATTGGACGACTCTCCGGCAGTCCGGATTCAGTTCCAGTGAAACAACAGCACCGAACGCGGGACTACTTACTTCCGAAACGAGCAAAGTGCTTCAAAAACTGACCATCCTGACCATTCTTCATAATATTAGGATGGAGCTGAGATTGGTTGGTATACAGCCCAAAAAGCTCCACCCACCGGAGTGGAATTGCGGTCAGCAAAGATTCTGTGCTACAGCTGCCTCCCAGTTGCATTTAGCACGAAGCGGCAGAAAAAGGAACCGGTAACTTTTTTTTGTGGAACGTTTTTGTTTTTCATTTATGTAATAATTTCATTTTTTCAGCCTGTCCAAATGCCGATTTTGGTTCTCCAGAAACATTCTCTGCACTAGAGACACTTTTCAAGGTTAACTTTGAAGCCGCAGCTGAGGAGGTCTTGAAGTTGGCTATACACATTGTTGTTCCGGCGACCGAGATGAGCTATTTCCCTTGCTGCAGCTATTTCCTGGACAATGCTCATCTGTTCCTGACGAGCGAAATCGGCTCTCTGATTTTTCTGAATCACTAGCAGAGCCAAAAGATCGGAACTTTCATCGGGAAAGTGAAAGTAAGTAGCTCGATGCTGTTTCGATAGGCCCACTCAACAAAAATCGTTGCATTTTCCCCCTATATTTATCATCAAGAAAGCAGAGCATCTAAAAAATAAATAAAAAGATGTAAAAACACAAAATTGTTAAAATTTTATTTTTTCTTCTCCCACATTTTGCATTTTGATTTAAAAACAACCATATTTCAACTTCTCCTCGAGAATCTCATTCGGTTGAAAAATAACCATATTCGAACTTCTCCCCTATAAGTCATTTTATGGCTTCTCATGGAGAACTCATAAAATGGCATTTCCCGGGAAAAGGTCAAAAATTGTTATTTTTGAATCGTAAATGGTTTAATAATTTCTAGCGTGTACAGTATTCGCTCGTAGGGGAAAGGTTTCCTAAATGGGCCTATCGGGTTAAATTACCCTACGGCTGTTTGATAAAATGGCTGACCAGACAGCTTATCTGACCAATGCATTTTGAGGGTGATACGCTTAGAACATAAGGCAAGAATTTATAAGGTGACAAATTTTTGAATGTCATAAATTCTCGGATTGAAGCCAATTTTTACCTACAGGAATCATACAAAACCTCCTGCAAATTACAGGAGAAAAGCATTTCGATCCTCCAGGTGAATTCGACAGCTTTTTTCCTGAGCAGTTTTTCTGTCCTGAAATCGTCCTGTAATTTCAGCTGTTGAAAATACAGGACAAAGTCGTGCCGACCACAGGCAAAAAGATTATGTGTAACAGTGACGGACAGAAAGAACTTTTTTTGATGATTCTCACCAAATGTTATATTTATGTAGATACATTTAAATTCATGTCTAATCTCTATTATCTTAAACTTATTGCAGAATCTGAAAAGGTTTTTAAAGCTTAAACTGTTGTTTTTGCTTGGGTGATTTTCATTAAACATAAACAGTTAAATTACCGTTTTCTTAGACAAAATCTGTCAAAATTTGGCAACGTTGTGCTTTCAAAATTCCTTTAAAAAAAAGATGGCTTAACTAGGAATCAAATTATTTTTATTGATTATAATATTTGTAACATGTAAATATGTCCCATTAATTTAATTTGAGTATAAAGAGCGTAGATGGTCTGGGGTTAATAATGGCTTGATAACCTCTGGCAGAGAACTGCTTTGGCGTAAATGAAAAGAGTTTGCGTTCACTATGGAGTTTGCGAAATCCGAAATAAGGCGAAAAACCCCGGAAACGAGGTGCGAAAGGGTTGAAAGGCTCTCTTGCTTGTGAGTCGTTGAAGAAGCCAGACGTGTCGGCCCAAGCGAAGTCGATCGGTTTTGAAAACGAGAAAAAAGCCCCTTCGGTTCATTATTGGCGTTCCGCCCTGTATTCCGCGATCCGTGGTGCTTCGGGTTTTGAGTTCCGACGTGGTCTCCAGTGTCGTTGGAGATAATTCGTCCAAAAGCGGTTGCGCACGTGTCTTGTGTCCAAAAAGGAGAGGAACAGACCGTAGTGTGATAAGTGGAACCCCCAAAGAAAAAATCTTCGATTCAAAATGCCTCAACCACAATCGAGGTGAACAAAAAACCCGTTCCCAAACACCTCCAGGCCAACAGTTGCCCCAAATTAGGCGTAGGAGCCCCTGAGACGGAGTTAAGCCGGTAAGTCTAATTAGACCCCTTAAAAGGTGTAAAACCCCTATATTACATATTCTAATGGCATTGCCGCAAGATGAAATTCTAAGGTAAAAATTTTCAAGACATAGTGAAGAATACAGCTGGATAGATGAATCAGCGCCAAGTTTTCGCATTGTTTCTCCTTGAATCGGGAACAGTTTACCGAATTCCGCTAAAAGACATAATCTGGTGCAAAACTCAGCTTTTTTTTAATTTCTTTTAACAAATTTTCGATTGAATCAAACTGATCTTAGATCTGAATCTGAATTCTTAACCTCATATTTTGAATGTATAGCTAGATCTGCAATCTGAATTTGATTTTTTTTCCGAAACCTTAAACAAGAATCTAAATCATAAATCTAAGATCTAAAATCTTTGGAATTCTAAATTTTAAATAAGCATTTCTGAAGATTAAATCTAAATATTATTTTTTTAATCTGAAAACTAAAATTTTGATTTTAAATATGAAATTTGAAATCTGAATTCAGAGGCTAAATCTATATTCCTTATTCGAATTCTGATTCTATGTTTTAATCTGAAATTTGTTATTGAATCTGAATTTGAAACTTAAATCTGGAGTCTGAGTTCTGAATCTGTATGTTAAGTTTCAGTCGAAAATTGAAATTTGAAAACTCAATTAGGCAATGGGATCTGAGTCAATCTCAATCTTATATATAGGTGATTATGTTACCTGTGTCTGATGCCTGGATTTCAATCTGAATAACAAACGTGAAAAGTAACTTGAAAATTTGAATATTAACTTTCGATTTTAAATCTGAACCTTTCGATTATACTAAAATTTAAATCTGAAATCAAATTATTAAAACCTCAAGTTAGTATGTCAGATCTCAAATCTTTATTCAATATTATGGTTAAGAATCTGGATTTGAATGAGGTTTCTGAGTTGATTAGATTGATGTTTGAAATTATTAATCGGATTTCGGAGATTTTGTTTTCAAAATTCGAAACAAAATTTGGTACTGATTTCAGTGATTTACTTGAAGATTTTTTTTAAGTTGGTTGTGTAGCTCAGGATTTCGGAAAATAATAAAAAATTTACACTTTGTTTTGTATATTTTTTGAATTTATTTGCAAATTCCATTGCTCTTTTCACAAAAGCCATCTCTTAGGTTCCTAAATGTTGGCCGTCGTTCCGACGCTTCTGAATTAATGTCTATACCTAAAGCGTTTTTCGATTCCGCTGCCAAAGTTCTGAAGACGGTGGTTTGAATAATTTTGGTTTTTGTTGATTATTTTGAAATAATTTCACAACCCAAAATTGAACCTTTTTGCAGATGAAAATTTTCTGGTCGCTACTACTAACAATAAGATTTTCGGAATATCGTCAAACCCCAAGCCAACATTTTCAGGAACTTGATCCTTACTGATGAGGTAGAATTTGACGACCCCTTGACTAGAACATGCACTCGAATTTCGGTGTCTCGCTTCACGAAAGACACTCGGATAATGGTTTTGACACGTAAGTTTAAAAATAAATATTAAAAAAAAAATAACAATAAAGCTATACCATTGATAAATATATTGTGTTTCTGATCTATTCTCCTCTTTTTTTTTTTCAAAAAGTATGACTAATAAATTATTTCGTTTAACAACGTTGCTGCGAGAGCAGTTTTATTTACATAACTGTAAAAGTTCATTGTAACATGTAACGTTTTGAGGGTGTTTTCTCCACTAAAAGAAGCTCGTTTGTGAATCGCTTTGGTAATTGTGAGATGATTAGACAATGACGTGAGCATAAATGGGTTACAATAATGGGAGGTTTTCGATTTGGACAGGCTAGATACCTATTGGGGTATCATTCATATTTCAAAACTTCAGCGCTTGGTTCTAAAATTCAAAACAGTAAGTTCTCGTTTGTTCATTTACATTCAACTTAAACGCTAATAAGTGTGGTTGTGTGGGTGTGTATGTGATTATTACAAACATAACGTGAATTCTGGGCTGGTTTCTAATATTCGGCATCTGCCAGTACGTGGTGCATCAAACGTTTGAAAGATCCACTCTGGTGGATGTTTTCGTTCGGAACGCCCATCGAGTTGACTGGATGAACGAATTCTGGCTGGGGAGCTGGGTGGTTGGCGTTTGGTTTCTGTGAAATAGATTAAAAATTTAAGTAGAAACCTTGAAAAAGACAGGGTGCATTCGATTCGAAACGTCAACTGCGTACCTTTCCTGGTATCAAACGGTTCGCGTGGAAGGTGCGTGGCTGGATGGGTGTGGCCACTTCCTGAAGTCCTTCGCCGGAGCCCTCCTGCAGAAAACGGTAGGTCTCGCTCTTGCTCGGATCGAAGACGACGGTTTTCTTGTAGCTGTGGTTTTTGTATTTTTATTGGTTGGAGGTGCGAAATTTTTTTTTTTTGAAGCGAGGATGAGGATGGCGATTTTTTTCCGTTCGGATTGAAATGCAGGGCAGTGTGGCAAATGAAAGCGCGCGCGGATTTCGCGATTTCATGGCGATGGAATTTTGTTTTTTTTTTGTCGGAAAGACAGTTTTGTTGGAGTAAATTTTTACGAGTTTGGAGTGTAGCGGCGACCATTCGAGAAATGGGAAATTCGTGTAGGTTATGCGGAAAGTGTGATGTACGGAAACGTGAGAACAGGAAAAATAAAATCAGAACAAATTCACATTAGCAGATATTTTTTTATTTATTTCGATTGAGGGATATTTTTGACAACATTTTGTTAGTATTAATACAATATTTTTTCCTATTAAAGCGTAACAGAATAAACATGCATAAAATAGGTAGATACATCCTTTTACCACAGATAAACTTTTACTATAGATTACAATTCAAACAGTCAGTTGCTTTATTATTTTTAACTTCAATGTTAAAACCTCCGGAGAGGTTCAAATATGACTTATATTCGTGAAGAAACAAAAAAGGATAGGCACTCAAATGAAACCAAATGCAAACGTTACAAAGGACAATTCTTTGCAAATCCTGGCCGGTGCAGGGAAGAACTTTTGAACTAAAAAACTGGTCAACTGAAATTCACCGTATTTTTTTTCTTATCATTCATTTAAAAAAACCTTAACACCTCTCATTTTGTACGTTCATGTTTGTAGAATGATGTTTCTTATTGGATTTTGACATTAGATTTCATAATGGCGTCCAAGCAAGAGGAGCTACAAATCAAAATTTTGTACATGCGTGTCGTAAAAATTCAAACTACACGCTCACAGAAATAGCAAATTCGTTGAATGTAGCCAAATCAACCGTCACCAAAGTAATAAAAATGTTTGGGGAACGTATGTCGACAACTAGGAAGCCTGAATCTGGGCGAAATCAAAAGCTGGGAGCCGCAGTGACGAACAGAATTGTGACAAGCGCTTTCAAACGCAACTCCAATCTCTCCGGTCAACAACCGTGCATGAAGCATGAAAACGATCCGGACTATCGACTTATAAGAAGGTGTATAAGTGACTCCAAATCGCAACGATAAGCAAAACCTTACGACAAAAAACAAGATCTCGGAAGCTGTATTCTATACGATATTGTTGACAAAATTTGATTAGTGGGACGATGAAACCTACGCCAAGGCAGACTTTATACAGTTTCCTGGACAAAAGTATTATACAGCAACTGGAAGGGGAAAGGTGGCAGACATTTTCAATCAAATTAAACAATCATAGTTAGCCAAGAAATATATCGTTTGGCAAACTATCAGTACCTGTGGCTTAGAAAGCGACATTTTAGTTGCAACCGGGACCGTCAACCACGAAATTTACGTGAAAAAGTGTATTCTAAAGTATTTGCTGCTTTTCCTGTAGAAACATGACTTGTCTGTGCTGTTTTAGCCGGATTTGGCATCCTGCCACTATGGAAAAAGGCCATAAAGTAGTGTGCCGGTACATTCAGGTTGCGCCAAAGGATAAGAACCCTCCCAACACACCAGAACTTCGCCAAATCGAAAAATATTGGACGGTAGTTAAGCAGAATCTTAACCCTTTCCTTCCCATGGTAGCACAGGTGATCCACAACTTCGCACAGCTCGCATTTGAACTGGGCGCTTTGGATCAACACAATTTTTTCACCGGATGTGTAGATATGAGTGAAGAAAAATTGCATGAAATTTGAAGAAAATCGGTTCGCTAGGTTTTGCTTGGAAGGTCAAAAGCTGCTAAAAAGTCGTTTTTTTTCGAATTTAAATCAAGTCGTCATTTGTTGTTCAATAACTTGTCAAGTTTTTATAATTTCCTTCAAATAAAATTACTGACGTGCAGAAGGTTGCTTATGCAAGCAGAATCAAATGATGGTTTACTTAGATTGCAACTAAAACATATAAATTTTTGTGTAAGTAAAGTGGATCACTGGTGATACACTGGGAACAAAACGTACTTTTCTTCTTGTGAAGCTTCTTATCGATACTCAAGAAAATCATTTCGTCAACAAAAAAATTCGCTTCAGGATAGTTATTTCATCTGCTCAAATGACCACATGTCTCGAAATGTTTGTAAAAGTTCGTGATTTTCTCGAAAAACTGCATGTTTTGTTTTCCTTGCGCAAAGTGTCATGGCGGCCATTGTTCAAGGCAAAAATGAAAATTTCAAATATTTCAATAAATAGACTATCGAGGGATGCGTATACAAAAGAAGTTTTTTATCAAATAGGATCGTTTTAGTTTGTGATCAATGAAGTGATGAAATTCCGTGTTTTTTTGCAATTATTTCCTGTTTTGCATTTGCACCCTATGTGTTGTTATCTTCTCAATGGAGCACATATGATCCACCTCAAAACTCAAATTTATCAAATGGATCATTAAAGTAGGCTTAAATTATGCATCTTTTGTTCTAGAACTTTAGCTGTAAATCAATATTTCTATTTTTAAAACGTGAAAAACCTCGTGGGAAGGAAAGGGTTAGGAAGACCCGAAAAATTGTTAGCTGCTCAAAGCAAACAGAAAGTGAATAAGGTGACACAAAATCTGATGGCAGGCGTCAACGAAAGGCTCGCTAAATTGGACTAGATTGACAGGAATCTTAACTAAGTATTTTTTCCATCTTTTCTAACTTAAAAAAATATACTTTGGTTTTTTTTTAAATAAACAAATAATCGATTTACACGCAATTTAGTTTGACTATTTTTTGATCCGAACACTCTTTAGTGGAGGATGTCTATTGCTACCACGACAATGGAAGGCCCACCGTACAGAAACAAGCCAGGGTGGTCTAGATGTCCATGTGGAAGCAGCTGTGGGAAGGCTCTGAGAGAAGCTGTACTTGAAGCAGTTCCCGACTAATCATGGATGTTTCATGAAGTATTTTTACACCGGTTTGGACACGTGGTCCTGCCACTCTACAAGAGTTGAGATCAAACGGACAAAGCACTCGAATAATGTGGTGTTATACTGTCCAAGGTTCGAGAAGGTGCAAAGACTGTAAGAAGCGCAGGGTCTCTGTATCAACAAGGTACTCGATGGTCAAACCTTAAGACGCCCGCACAATAGCCCGTCAAACGTCGCGTTGGGTCAGCGTCGCGTTGACATTTCATTTTGGGGATACCATTTT
The DNA here is from genome assembly GCF_029784155.1 of Uranotaenia lowii. Classification (NCBI taxonomy): domain Eukaryota; kingdom Metazoa; phylum Arthropoda; class Insecta; order Diptera; family Culicidae; genus Uranotaenia; species Uranotaenia lowii. The sequence continues at coordinate 100,574,853 of NC_073693.1, read as the reverse complement.
CCGTTTGAGCCACCACAATGGTGCGTCGCGTCAGTGACAGGATTGTACTAAAACGCAAAACTTGTTCTAAACAGCAGCGTTCTCCAGCGTCGACGTTTTTGTTTTGAAATAAATCAAAATTCCAGCGCGTCAGCAGGGTTTGAATATTCCTTTTTAATGCTTTTTTGTTAAAGTTCGACACAAATATACTCAAAAATATAATTATCGCCATTTTTCTGTGTTTTGTAATGTTTGGCACCCCGAGTTTGGTCTCAAAAATGCTGGAAAACCTTGTCAGTGAACGCTGTATTGTGCTGCAAATAAATTCCAGTGCGTCGCGTCAGCGCTTTAGTACTCAACGACAGCGTTGACAGCTGACGCGACGTTACTTCCGACGTGCTATTGTGCGGGCGCCTTTACTGTAACTACTCCGAGGACCTTTACGCTACAAGCAGGAACATTGACGTGATATTCCATCGTGAACTTCTTACTCGTAGCAAAGCGTTCGTTCCAAAGTGTCCGGTAGAGTTTCTGGAGCTCTTGTCCGAAAACCAGGGTGGTTTTCTGAGTTACTACGACGAGGACCTCATTCCCCCATTACGAACTTGAAGCGTATCCAAGTCCATGAGTTGGCAACGATTTATGTAGCTTGGCAGACGAAACGGGTCGTGCCAATTCAAGTGACGTAGGGCATACTGCAGGAAGCGCTGCTGGATAGCCTCGATTTGTTCAGCTCCGTTGTGATAGAAGGGGCACCAAACAGCTGATGCGTACTCGAGAATGGAAAGAACTATGCAGCAATAAAGATATTTAAGGCAGTACACGTCTTTGAAGTCTTTGGCCATGCGAAACAGGAATCCAAGGTTTCTAGAAGCTTTGTTAACAACATAGTTTAAGTCTTCATCCAGCCGTTGATTGAGGATAACTCCTAGATCGTTGATGTGGTCCACTCGGGTGATGGTTTTGTTTCCAAGGGTGTACTCCACATGTAGAGTGTGTCGCTTACTGGAAAATAATACTACCTGGCATTTGCTGCGGTTCAACGGCAGGCAGTTAATGTCGCACCAGTGAGCAAATCGGAAAATTGCTGCTGTAAAAAGTCGATGTCGTCTTGGTTGTTTATGGCGTGAAAAAGTTTCAGGTCATCTGCATAAGCAAGTTTTGTGCCGAACTGTGTGGGATTCACCAGTTCGAACGGATAACTTCCGTCCCGTTAGATAACTCCGGAACCAATCCAGTAGAGATCCACAGAATCCTAAACGTCCGAGCTTTGCGATAGGAATATCATGGTTCACCTTATCGAACGCAGTAGAGAGAACAGTGTAAATGGCTTCGGTTTAGGCCTTCCTGGCAAACTGACGCCATTCTTGGGAGTTGTTGCGGTTTTCAGCATACAAAAACATTCTGAATAACGGTTTTGATATGAAAATGTACTACAGAGATATCATCGCTACTCTTTCTCATCGTAATGGATGAGATCTTTACTGGATCAATTGACTGTTGACCACACCGAGGATTGCCGCGGAATCCCTCGACAATAGAGCAGCTGGTCGACTTTGACCTGGCGGACGATATTGTTTTGCTCGCCCAAAGACAACAAGACATGCAGAGCAAACTCGACGACCTCACCGAAAGCTCCAAGGCAGCAGGTCTCAAAATAAATGTCGGAGAGACCAAGCCGATGAAAGTCAACACAAATCAAAGTAAATCCTTCCAATGCCATGGTAGCTGGGCAACAAGTTAAGAAAGTGGAGTGCTTCCAGTAACTTGGTAGCCAAATTACATCTGATGGTGGTAACAGAAAAGACATCGAAACCCGGATCAGAAAGGTCCGATTTGCGTTTGCGAGTCTCCGGAACATCTGGCGCCAGATCTCTTTACGAACGAAAATTCGAATCTTCAACTCGAACGTCAAATCCGTATTGTTGTACGGGTGTGAAACTTGGTTTACATAAGCGGTGACGACGCGAAAACTGCAAGTATTTGTGTATCGCTGCCTGCGGAGTATCATCCGCGCTTAGTGGCCTGGCAATTGGATCTCAAATGAGGAACCACATCGCCGGTGTCATCAAAGGGCGCTAAAAATCGAGATTCGGGAACGCAAGTGGAGATGGATTGGGCACACGCTGCGAAGAACGAGATTTGCAGAGAGGCCCAGAAACTCGTGGCGTGAAGACACTGGCTCCGGATCGTCAACAGTGAAGGTCTTTCACCATAGCCCTATGCACCGGGGTTCGGCGCGGGAACATTAAGTCAGTAAGTAAGACGTAAAAGGAAGTCGAAAGAAGGTTGGTAATTCTGAAACTATGGAGGTTTTCCAAACCAGATCGAGTCACAACTATTTGAAAATCATCGAGAAAGAAAGTACGGAAAATCTTCGGGCCATTTAGGTCGTCTAGTCGGATCCATCGGAAAGTTATCTGACCTTACCCGTAAAAGGCTGTCAAGTTTGTTTGAAACCATTGAAACGTCATGTACTGGTTCCATGCTCGGTCCTCGGACCGGAAACCATGAAAGGTCATCGGTACTGAGTCTTCAAAGGTATTAAATTTGGATGAAGGTTCGTCGGACCAAGAGGATGAGAGCTAGTGCCAGTGTCTTCGGGCAGGAACCAGTTGAAAATCGTGACAAGCAAGCTATGAAAGGTCGTCGCATTTTGGTGTCGTAGAAGTTCTTTGAGCAGAAACCGTTGAAGGTCGGCAGGAAGAAGGCATGTCGAAGTTGTCGACGGCCGATGGTCGTCTTCATTCTGTCGACCGTTTTCAGGTTTCTCTTCCGACCTTTCTCGACACCGCTAGGATTGGGTTCGGTTGGTTCAAATTTAAAGGACGATTTAATCCCAATTTGAAAAACTAACCGGATGCAATTCTAGGATTTCAAATTTGTGTTTTGTGGAGGAATCGAAGCAATCGATGACGACGGATAACAGCGAAACACGAGTAAACATGAGAGTAAACGTAACTCTAGTAATCTATAATTTACCTAAAGTTATCTAGGAGTTTCCAGGAAGGAAATGTCTGATATTAAATCAATCCATCGTTTATAGTATAGTTTCTTTTTCTGGTTTCATTCGATGACCTTATCCTTTATTAAATTTCACCAATAAACATCTTCAAGTTTTATTTGAACACCATGTAAAAGGTTTGATAATATTAAACAGTTAAAAATAAAATGACACCACATAACCAACGAACGTTTAAAAAAATTGGAAATCCATTTAGAACAATAACCGCACACATATCGCACACACTTGTAAAATGGTTGGTTTGTAGATTCAGTCCTTGGTAATCTTGGATTGTTGATTTGGGGTAATATTTCATTGAAGTAAAATTCGACATATTTAGCTAGTTGTTATTCCTCTTAGTATATTAGCCAGTTTAGAATCCCTCGGCTGATATGTTGCGTTTTGGAAAATTCTTTCTTTCAAGGTTTTATGCGCCGTTAAGTAGCAGGTTTAGGTTAGGTTCGGCTTCGGCTTAATTTTCCACTACACAATAAGCGGTGTAATAAATGTCCGTGGGGTTCATTTCCGGTTCGAGACTGCAGTCGTTTAGTGCATTAGTGGGAAAAAGAGACAACACAGTTTTTGTTTCGTTAGAATAAGCTTTAGCACTCTGTTCTGTTTAGATCTATCTGTTGGAGCTCGCCTTTTTTCCTTTTTTTCTAATAAAATACTCCGACAAAATCTTTTCACAAACCGAGCTCCACAGATATTAGACGCAATTGTAACGTGTTTCGCAAATATGTTTCTGTATCGTGTTTAGATGGGAAAAAATGTCTAAGTATGTTATGAGCCGTTTCGAAAGATAGCTGTCTCTAAAAAAATATGCTATTCAGTAGTAATGGATTAGTAGTAGTGCTGAGACGATGATGGCTGGTAGTCGCCCGGAAGTGGCGGAATCGGTGGTGGGCTCTGAGTTCGCTGCCTGCCGCCGCCGCCGGCTTGCTGGGGCCACTGCTGCGTCGCTGATGAGGATGGATGATGGTGAAGCGCAGATGCGGATGCAGATGGCGATGGCGATGGAGCGTACGCCGATTGGAAGGGATATTTATGCTTGAGCTGAGCTTCCTGATCGAGACGTCGTTGTTGCTCCAGAATTTTTTGTTTTTGTTGCAGGAAAGAGAGATCAATGAAAATTCTAAAATTAACAGTGCAGCCGTGATCTGATTGCGGTGGAATGGTTGAGATATTTGTTTGGCGTTTGAAATAAGATTTTTTCCTTTTCACTTTTACCGTCAATTTTTGTACAGGGTGTGGGTTAAGTTTATAAATTTTTGCAATTGATTTTAATTTTTGGTTTATAGTTTAACAACATTGAAAGCTTGTTTCTTCACAGTTGTGCGAAATTGTTTGAGTGGGTGTACATTTGTGTCTTGTTTCGGTGTACTTTCGAGTGCTCTGATAGTGGCCATCTCAAATCTAAACTAAAAAAAAATACTGATATGTACATGGACATCAAGTAGCGTTTGTGCAGCTGCGGATGTTAGAGGATTTTCAATTATTGATTAGAAATTAGAGAGAGAAAAAATGAAGCTTTTTTTGTCGTTACAACAACAAGTGCCAGCGCCACATCAACATCAACTTAGGATTAACTCTCGATTAAATCGCTTAAAAAAGGGCGTCTACGATACTTGGTTCGGTTTTGTGAACTGAAAAAGTTGATTTGATATGACTTTACCCTTCGATTTTGGTGGGCCGATGGCGGCTTGTGAATCCGTTTGATCTGATTGTGTGTATACAAAAATTTATAAATTTTCGATCAGTTTGTGGGTTCAGATAAAGTTGAATGGATGGGATAACCTTTCAATATTGCCTTTTTGAGTGTGTCACTCCGATGAGTAATTCAAATTGGAATATCGTGTATATAATGTTAAACTTGACTTTGGGAATACATAGTTTTTCACAGTTGTCACAACGAACACAAAAGCAACGGAAGACCGTCTTGAAAATTAAGACATAACTAGGAGTAATATGTGGAGTAATCTCTGTTTCAAAATCTAGAAGTGGACTTGATTAGAAAAATAGAAATATTTATATTTAAAGAATCACTCATAGGAATTCGCAAATCAACTAAGAGAATGTTTTGAAGATGAATATAAGTTTAGGATGAACGGTCAAATGGAAAATGATATGCTGAATTCAGGATATTTACTCCAGCAAAGGATATTTTTAAAATAGTATAAGACTTTGGTTCTTTCAGCTGAAAAAGTTTCAATTCGAATTTCATATTTGATACCGGATTTGGAATCGAAATTCAATAGAGAAACTCACTATTGCCGATTGGTCAAATTTTAGCAGCTACAGCTGTTTTTTCATTCATGTTGTTTTTCTCAAAATTGATTATCAGAAAGAGGGTACATACTTTAATTTTGCATTATTTATACTCATATTTATGCTTTTAAAGTAAGCATTCTAAATAGCCCGTTTATTTTAATTTATTTCCAGCTAAGTTTTAAAAAACTCATAATTTCGAATGATTTTCAATGATTTTTCACTTTCTTTGATTTTTTTTATTTCAATGAAACCTGATTTAGACCCGGATATTGTCCGGTTAAAAATCGGAAGTGTTTATTAAAAAAGTATTTAATTTAATTTACGTAAACTGGATGCTTTCTAAAAATTGCATTTTGTAAAGTTGATCACATATAATGTAAGTTTTTAAGTTATCTTGTAATTTCACAAGACGTTTGTACTTGATAAAAATGAGAATTTTTTTTTTAAATTAACATATTTTTTCTGGCAAACCTCATACTTACTGTTTTTATCCAAATTTTGACAAAGCTAAGAAAAAGTCAATTCAACAACCGCAGAATCCATAATTTTTTTATTTTTATGTGTAGAAAATATTTCAAAATCAAAACCTAATGTTTGATAAGCTGGAACCTCCCATAGTATATACCTTATTCAATTATTAGGAGAATATTGTTAAAAAGTCCGTGTTTGGCTGGGATTGTTCACATTGAACAGAAACAGAAAACTCAAATTGTGCTCAGTTTTTTTTAACTAGGTTTCGGTACCCAAGCTTTATCTAAATTATTTTTCTCGGGAGTTTGAAAAACGATACTAAAGTTACTGACGTGTTCAATGAAAAATGAAAACTCGTGGTGTTTTTTTCAGAAATTTTATTCGAATAATCACAGGATTCTGCTTGATTTTTGTGTTGAAAAATTCGAAATCATATGTCCAGATTTAGTTTAAAAAAAAATGTCCCGATTTGATTAGCCCACTTAAATGAGAGTAAATTCTAAAATTTTTATTCTAGGGGGGGGGGGGGGGTGTTTAACTTATATTACAGTGAACTATTCGAGATATTGTTTTAGAGAGGCCCCCCCTTGGTGTTCTAATTATAATTTTCTAGTTTTTTCCTTGATTTCTATAACTCTAAGGAACAATTGCCCCCTCCCCATTAATCCGGCGTTGCTAAACAGCTATAAATATTCATAAAACAAGCAAGCACGGTTAAAAAATTTTAATCAAAAAATCCGGGCAATATCCGGGCAAATTTGGTCAGAACCCACAAATTACTCAACAGAGAACACTTGAATACATTTGAAAAATAATTTCATCGGAAAGTCCAGCAGATTTGGATTCCAGAAATCTGTTTATAATTTTTCTGATAAAAGTTTCCCTTTAAATTTCATTTTGGACGCAAAAATAAAGATTTTTTGAAAAGACGTCTTGGACGTGTCGGTCCAAGTTTGGACTTACACAAATCCGCACTAAGTCCAGGCTGTTTCTAACAAAATCCGGGAAACCGGGCCCAAAATATCCTGGCAAGTTCTTGCAATCTGGCAAGCTACGCCAACTAAAAAATTCTGCTAAAATCATGGATAAGTATTGAACAAAAACGAAGCTTCCTGAACCTAAAGTTATAAATAAAATGACCCAAAATCGACTCAGTCAAGTAAATATGCTTTTATTAACCACTTTCTAATAATTTTCTTACCTTTTTCATTCAAATATTTTGTTATTTAGTATTTCTATTTAATAACAGTTTTTGTCATTTTTGCAATGATATTAAAAAAACCCTGACTTAAGGTAACAATGTCTAGAAAATGCAGTCAAAAACTGAAAAGTTGACATTGTTATTCACTGATAACAAAATTATTTTAAGGTTATTCTTAAAGTGAACGGCACAAGTAAAAATTCACCATTCGTTTTAATCTTAAAATGCCGATATTTTCAGTTTCTCAAAGTGTTTTCAAATTTCCATGAGTTCATTGGAAAGCTGGTAATTTCAAGAGAATTTTACAGTTAATTTTTTTTCAATTTTTTTCTTCACTCAGTATCAATCAGTTTACTCAATTGCATACTTTTTGGGTATGACATGAAAAAAATCCACTCTTTGCTTTATTTGATAAAAAAAGATTAAAACAAATAACAATGAGTGAAAATGATCTGTATTTACCTCGTTTTGCATACTTTTTTGTAAGGTTTTGGTGATATTTCGGGGATAGGGGGTCCAACCAGGCCCCAAAACAGTAAAACAGTTTTTTTTACTGTAAACATCATTTTAATTTTCCTTCTTGTTCAAATACGTCTACAACTTCTTAATAGAATTAATTTTGGAGCTAGGTATGGCCACACGATTGGATTGGACTTTGAAGATCAAAAAAATGCTGCTGTTTTCTTCACTTCTTTTTTCGGGTCATTACTTTTATTTTTTCTAAACAATGTATTTGCTCTCCTGTCCCGTTTTTAGCATGGATTCATCCAGGTTCTCGTTCAAAATGTCGATTTTATCATCAGCAATTACAATACTGTTGATTCGCATAAAAAAATTTACTACGCCTCATCACCTCATCACCATCTTCAGCATGCATTTCCGTTCTACTGCCTTATACGTATCATATGCCTGAAGACGCTCTTCCACCTCCCTAAGAGCTACTTTTTCTTTTCAATCAGCTCGATCTTGTACATCTGATACTGTCATATTCAATGCGAATCAACAGTAATATGATTGCTCAAGATAAAATCGACATTTTGTGCGAGAACCTGGATGAATCCATGTTAAAAACAGTACAGGAAGACAAACACATTCTTTGGAATAAAATAAAAGTAATCACTCGAAAAAGGATGAAAAGAAAACAGCAGCATTCTTTTGATCTTCATAGTCCAAACCGATCGTGTGGCCATACCTTTTTTATTTATTTACATAGTATTCCGTCTCACGACATAACTTGACGAACATAATTCCTAAAATTCACTCGGTCCATGGCAACCGTTCTCCAATTTCTAGGGCATCCCACGTTCGCCAGATCACGCTCCACTTGGTCTAACCATCTCGCTCGTTGCGCCCCCGCTCGTCTTGTTCCTACCGGATTCGTAGCGAACACCTGTTTTGCAGGATAGTCGTCTGGCATTCTCGCAACATGTCCCGCCCAGCGTATCCGGCCAGCCTTCACCACCTTCTGGATACTAGGTTCGCCGTAGAGTCGCGCGAGCTCGTGGTTCATCCTTCGCCTCCACACTCCGTTCTCCTGTACGCCGCCAAAGATGGTTCTTAACACTCGTCGCTCAAATACTCCGAGTGTACGCAGGTCCTCCTCTAGCAATATCCATGTCTCGTGCCCGTAAAGAACAACCGGTCTAATGAGCGTCGTATACAGGTTACACTTCGTGCGAGGGCTAAGTCTTCTCGACCGCAGTTGCTTGTGGAGTCCATAGTAGGCACGACTTCCGCTGATAATTCGCCTCCGCGTCTCACGGCTGGTGTCATTGTCTGCGGTCACCAGTGAGCCGAGATAGACAAAGTCTTCGACTATCTCCAGCTCGTCGCCGTCGATCGTGACCATGTTATTACTGGACAAGCGGGTTCGGTCGGTCTCGGATCCGCAGGCCAGCATATACTTCGTCTTGGACGTATTAATCATCAACCCAATCCTTCCTGCTTCGCGTTTCAGTTTGCGGTAGATCTCCTCCACCGCCGCAGATGATCTGCCGACTATATCAATGTCATCGGCAAAGCAGATAAGTTGACTGGATCTGTTGAAAATCGTGCCCCGCATTTCGCCCACCGCTCGTCGAATAACACCTTCTAGCGCCACGTTAAACATCATGCAGGATAGACCATCACCTTGTCGAAGCCCCCTGCGCGATTCGATTGAACTCGACAATTGTATGTATGTTGGTAATCCACCATGGTTGCACGGATTCACCGCAGTTTCTGCCAAAGTATGGGTTCACATACATTCCTTAGATCAGGGGTGAGCAACACGCGGCCCGCGAGACCCTTTTGTGCGGCCCGCGAAGCTTTTTTCAAATTTATATGCCTTAACTTTTTTCTACAATGGATAGTTAGGAAAACTTTTGGCATTTTAGGCGTTTTTATGTTATGTTTTAGGCTTAAATGCTGAATAGTTTTTTTATCCAGCATACTTTTTCCTTATTACTTAACTCCTACCACTTTGAGAGCAAAATCCATTTTAGTGAGTCGAAAGAACAGCCATAAATCGGAACCTACACATGATCAAAGGAGTTTCGTAGCCCGTTTAGTGAAGTCATTATTTCCATTTCAAGCAAAAATAAAGATGAATGATAAAAAATGTGCTCAGCAGATAATTTTTTTAAAAATTATTCTATCCAATTCGACAAAAAGGTTTGTTCTGTTAGCATTCAAATACTGCCAAAAAAAGTTAAACCAAAAACTTGAGATATACTTTTTATTTCTGAATATTGACGAAAATTACGAAAGATAAATAATAAAGTATGGGTAAACGATTTTAGATTGTTTATCATCATGAATCAGCCGGCATCAAAGTTACCCACAAAAATTATTAGTTCTTGAATTACAATAGATATCTGAAATTCTCTGATGCTACTCAAAATATCTTTGACGATTATCTGTGATGCTTATTTCAGAAATTTTCAAGAAAATTTATCACAAACATCGAAAAATTGAGTTATTTCTCTTATTGTTCGCAATCCACATTACCAGTGTCAAAATATTGCTCTAGAAATCCTATCGCAATGATATCTAAATAAGATTAAAAATGATAAAAAATGTGAATAAAAATTCTAAAATCAAGTATGTAGTTTTGAAAATAGTTGCCTTAAAATATGTGAAATTGAATTTTTCAACCTTGCTCAACATCTGAATGCAATGATCCAATACATAACTCAATTTAAAAAACGGGTTTTTTAACGTTTGTAGAAAAAAAATTCTAGGCTTTGAGGACAAGTATTCATTGTGGAAAAAAAATAAAAGAAAGTCAAATAGCGATCAAAAGTACAACGCTAAGAAGACAATGATTTCTTTAAAAATATTTTTATCACACTCTTAGTTATCACTGTGGTAGGCTCCAGAAAATTTTTAAATGGAAGTGATGACGAATAGTGTCATCTGTTTAAACAAGAGTGATGTAAGAACGAATGTTCGCCAAGAAGTACTATTAAAAAATTGAGAGAATTTAAAAATGGCAAAGATTAAGCGAGGTACCTTTTCAATATCGGGTATTTAAAAAGCCGTGGTGAATTACTGTTTTTGAGCACGTGAAATCGTTTCATCTTTCCTTTTTCAGATTTGTTTTTTTTTTTGCAAAAATTTGTAGTTATTTATGCGTTTTTGAATGTTATGTTGTGAAGCTCTGATAGTTATCACAAAAAAATATGTGCGGCCCGCCGGCAAAACTTCAAATTAAAATTGGCCCGTTGGTTCAAAAGGTTGCTCACCCCTGCCTTAGATTATTAGGTTCGACAAATCTCCAATGCAGCGCGCCACCATACCCGGACCCCATGGCTTCGTATGAACTGTTATGTGGTGAATGTATTGCGTGTGTTGATGTAGGTATATTTTGGAAGAACGAATCAATCAGGAGGGCTAGTTTACTTACAGGTATTCCGGCATCCGTGTATATACCTGGCCAGCTGGCAACTGATTGAACATTCCAATTATATAGTCAGTTATATAATGAAACACATCTTACCTGTCGGCCCGCTTATGGGATTCGAACCCAAAAGTTTTTCTTGCCGATACCGGGAATCGAACCCAGTACGCCTGGCGTACCAATACCAGACTCGCGCCAGCCTATCCACTAGACCACATCGGCGCTCAATCAATAAATTAGTTATATTGTAAAAACAATAATCTCACCTTCTTACCAATCTTACCTAGAGAAACTTGAAGCTTATCTGAAGCTGTGACCGACCGTATTCAATATCCATAATTAAGAATCTGTCTTCAGGAGTTATGGTGATGAAGTGATCCCAGACAAACAAAATGTCAAATGGAAAATGGAATGGAAATAAAAACGGACCACTAATGGAAAAAACGGATAAAATAATCAAATTTACGCACTCAGCAATCCATGCTGCTTTGAATTATTGTAGCGGGACACGTTCCCATAACTAAATATACGATCACAAATCGTGCAGGTGCAGCCCGCGTGAGTTGAATAATCAAAGTAGGCAGCGTTTTCACTGATACGTTTCATCACGCACGATACCTTTGTCTTATCAATCAAACAGAATGATCTTATCACCACCACGAAATAAGTTTAGAATTTTATTTTAATAACTTATTTTTTCAAAACATTAACACTCCTTGTCAATTTTTTCTGCGATTGAGCTCGAATAAAGTAAAAAGTTCAACCAGATTGCATCTGTCGCACTCATTTGTCATTTTACTAAATTTAATTTTAGCTAGCGCTTATGAATATAGCCCATTACTGATAAAATTCGGACAAATGTTTTGAAAATTTCTGTCTTCCAAGACTGCGAATCATCACACGCGCGAGTCGCTTATCTTTCTTTCAAATATATAACTTATTTTGCATTATACTAGGGTGGTCGGATTTACCGGTTTTTTTCAAATCCGGTATTTCGGTATTTGTAATTTATAAAACCGATAAAACCGGTAAAACCGGTATTTTTCAAAGTATATCGAATTCATGAAAAGGTTCCGTCTTATTGCAGTTGTAATGGCATAAAATGCTCAGAATTTACAACGCAATAGATTTTGCATCATTTTCAATAGAAAAAGAAGATATTGTGCCTATAAATTATCCCTTTCTCATAAATCTATCATAACCCTCATGATAATCCTAATATTTATCATCTTCTTTTTCTTATTTAGCATTGAGGTTGCAGAAATTATAAAAGTTTTATATCATTTTCGACGATTTTTTTTTCCTAAACTCTGTAGAACAAAATTAAGATGAAAATATGGAAATAAAAATCTATTGAAAAACCAGTCAAAATTCAGCAATAAATATAGTTTTTTGACTCTATTGAAACATTTTATGTTTTAAAACAAAATAGAAAGTTTCTGTTTCAACATTTTTGGTTTGAAATTTTTAACTTGTGAAAGCCCAGCACCGTTAAGAAGAATTTTGATAAACTTGGCCTGTTAATAGATAAACTATTTTTGCATCTTTTAACCAAATTCCAGTTTTTAATCAAAAATACAGTGATTATTGTGAAGCAATCTTAAATTTCGTGTAGCTGTATCTTTTTTCCAGTCATTGTTCACTTGTACAGTCTTTAAATGTTGTGGAGCGTTAGTTCGATAGCTGACCAGAAATGTGTAAAGTTTCATAAAAAAATGTCATCTGAGAGAGAGATGGAAGCTTGTCAATGCTGTTTTAAACGCCACTCTAGCTTAAGGTTACCAGATTGCCCGGTTTTATCCGGATATTTAACAAAAATTTGGAAAAAGTCTGGTTCGGCTCGGTTACCTCGGATATCATTGGAAATGCCCGGATTTTGCCCTCATTTATTCTCATTTTAATTCTTAAATCAAACTAAAAAAAATGTGTTATAAATTTGTTTATTTATGCGTCCAAAACGAAATTTTCTGAGAAAATTTCATAAAAATAATCATGAAAGGTTTTTTGAAAGCCTTTAATACGATTTAAAATCTGATGATAAATTTTGATGCATAAATTTTTTTTTTCAATTTATTTCTTGATTTTTTATGAGTAATTTCTAGGTTTTTACCAAATTTTCCCGGATTTTGCCAGGATCTTGGTCTGCCATTTTGAAATCAAATGCTCGGATTTTGTCAAATTTTCAGATAAAAATAGCCCGTTTTGTCCGGCCCGGATACGTGCTGAAAAAATTTCTAGCAACCTTTCTGTAGCTTTTATTAAAAAGTTACTTACATCGGCAAGTTTTAGCAATAATCAAATGTCACATAAACCTTGTAGTTAGGTTTATTGAACTTAGAGTCAAGGTTGCCGAAATCACAGAAAAATCTGTAATTTCACAGAATTTTTAGAAAATTTTCATCACAGAATTTTGAAAAATTCACAGATTTCACAGAATTTTTGAATTTGGAATCGAATTCCAAAATTATGATTTTTGAGCCAATACTAAATTTAAATTTTTTTACTTAAATTAAAAAAGTATGATGAGATATGTAATTTTAATTGATTTTGCCAAACTTAAATGTAAAAATGATAAAATTTATCATGAATTTTCTATGAAAATAAAGGATAAAGCATCGCAGAAAACCATCACAGAATTTTTGGGTAAAATCACAGAAATTCAGAATATTTTATCTCAAAAACGCAGATTTTTTTTTCGGCAACTTTGCTTAGAGTATGAAACTGATTGATGATAAAAAATGAGTATTTGTATTCATACATATTTGGTAAAAAAAAAACATTCAGCTGTGTCAATTTTTTTGCAGTGCCTAAGAATGTTGAATAATTTACCGGAACTACCGGTTTTTTACCGCCCCAAAAGTCGGTATTTCCGGTATTGGAAAATGGACGGTTTTACCGGTTTTACCGGTTTCGGTAAAACCGGTTAGACCACCTTACATTATACAAGCTGCAAACCATTTTCAAAATTCTTTTTATCAAACAAATTCTGCTCAACCTCATTAACTTCGCACTTTTTTATTCAAACACACGCGAAAATACTCATCGAGCGCTCGATGCAAAATGCCATATCGGCGATTCGAATGAACTCGACAATTCACCCGAAATCCGCACACAGCACTGCGTTCCATGCATCGTCGCCTTGATCAGTTTAATCAGCTTCCCGGAAAAGCCGTTCTCGTCCATGATTTTCCATAGCTCGTTACGGTCGATCGTGTCGTATGCGGATTTGAAGTCGATGAATAGATGGTGCGTAGGGACTTGGTGTTCCCGGCATTTTTGGAGGATTTGCCGTAATGTGAATATATGGTCAGTCGTAGACCGTCCCTCCATGAAGCCGGCCTGATGACTTCCCACGAATCTGTTTGCTTGTGGCGTTAGGCGGCGGAGTAGGATTCGGGACAACACTTTGTAGGCGGCATTGAGGACAGTGATCGCTCGGTAGTTCTCACAGTCCAATTTGTCGCCCTTCTTGTAGACGGGGCATATTACCCCCTCCTTCCACTCCTCCGGTAGCTGTTCTATGTCCCAGATCCGGACTATCAACCGGTTTAGGCAATCGGCCAACTTGTCCGGGCCCATTTTGATGAGTTCAGCTAGCCATACCTAGCTCCGAAATTAATTCTATTGAGAGTTTGTGGAAGTTTTCGAACAAAAAGAAAAACCAACATGATGTTTAGAGTGAAAAAACAGCTGTTTTTCTGTTTTGAGGTCTGGTTTAAGGAATTTGACAGCAAGCTGTCATTCTTCCCCGGATTTTCCCTGGATGGAGTTATTCTTTCACTCCTTAAGAAAAACCTGTAAGATCTGTCAAAAGTTAGGTGACATTTTAGCTGCATCCAAGGAAGTGTAGTGCCAAGGCAGCCCTGCTTTAGTATTGGTACAGCCTGTGTCGTCACAATCACGAAAAATCTTGTAATTTACTAGCAAAAGTTTTCTCTTTTCGTTGATAATTTAAAGAATTAGCTGAAAATTTTTCACTTTTAAAAGTTATTCTAGATTGATTTTTGCCCTTCAAGATCGGTACGAAAAAAGTTGGATTTTCGAGTAATTTTTATATAAAATAGACCATCGAAGTTCGAAAAATGGTGGATTTTTCCTACTGAAATTTGCAAAACTTCAAAATTAGTTCAAAGTCTTCTATAAAAACGTTCAAGTCAGTACAGTTTAAGATCCTTATTCCATAAGGTAATCAAAACACGAACTTTTTTACAAATCCACAATTATTAATTGTATCGCATATTGAACATTTAATCGTGATTGTTTTATGATTTGACAATTGTTTAAACATATGTAGGTGTGATTCGAGTCATTCATTTGGTATGGATGATTTTGGTTTTTACAATTCAATTTATCTGTTTTAGTATATTTTGAATCAATTCATCCATTTATCTTAAAACTTTTTCTATATTCGCTAGTTACAATCAAAAGGCAATATTGAAGTGTATCCCCTGAGAAAAACGAACGTGTTTACAGTTTAACCGGAAGAGAGGTCGGTATCTAGCTAGGGAGGGGGAACGATCAACTTACGGCACGGCCTGGGTCTGGAACTGCTGCTGTGGCTGTTGCTGCGGCTGGTGGCTCAGCGGGGTGGCCTGTCGGATGGTGTTCTCAATGTTCGAATCCGAGTACAGTCCGATCGGGGAGTTGAATTGCTTGTGGACAATCTGGGTGAAAAAGGCAGAATTAGGTCAGTAAAGTGGAGAAATCGTTTTCCTGAACGCACAGGAATTCAAAACATTAAGCAGGTCCATTCGAACACCATGAATGGAATACAAATGAAAACAGAAAGATTTTATAACAATCAACTTATGCAGAAGGGGAGGAAATTTTGAATAACAGTTGCAGTGCGATGATTTTCTTTCGAAAATTTCCGTATTGGATACCGAGATATTTAATGTGGTCGATGAGCAATCATCACGTGTGTAAGCAATGGCATTGGTAGGTGGAAAGTCCAAAAATGTCGCGATGTTAAGGACTTTGGTTCGTATAGAAAAGCAATTGTGATAGCATAGTGTTTTCGGAAAAAGCAGAAAGCATTTAGTGATAGGCATAAACAAGAAAATTTTTGTGAAACATTTTTCATTGACAAAAACGACCAAAATTCAAAATAAGCATCCGATTTCAAACGGAGAACCACACAATATTTGTTTTCTGAAGGGACAAAAACCTTTGGGCCGGTCGGTGGCTCTTCTCCTATGACACGATGAAGGACAGTTTCGGCAACCTGTAGCAAGGGAGGAGTTATAAAGAGTTGCTGTAGTTTTTAGGGTAGTCAGAATCATAGTATTATTGGCACTTGTAAATTCAGTCCTTTAAGTCAGTCCTAGTCATGCTGTGGAATGTTATCATCATTTTTATTCTCTATCTCTCAAGTGTCTTTATTTATCGTATGTTAAGTTGAGTTGTCGTATAACTTACTGATTTTTTAGAAAAAGCTCAATGTTAACACCTTCAGGAAACAAAACTAAATTTGAAAATTTTAGGATTTAGGTTGACCATCAGCCTATCTTTTCAGGAAGAAAAACTCCTTTTATTTTTTAGAATTACATTCTGGTTGTCCAAAATTTTCCAGAATATATGATAAATTTCAACAGGATTCTAATAATTCATAATAGAGCATTTTGTGCATAATAAGGCAACATTATTCCCTACTCTAGGATTGCAAAAGGAGGAAAGTTTTCAGGTCCTGATCAGAAGAGAAAAACAATATTAAATCAAGGTGAGGTATTTCGACATTAAATTTTTTTAGATTAAAATGAAATATAATTTAGTACTTGTGGGATGTTAAAATATTTCAAATCATAACTAAAAGGTGATAAACTACTTTTAACATTATATCAAGATTATAACTCCTTCCGATAGAATATTGACAACTAATAAAAAAAAACAGTATTGCATACAAGGTTGCATGCAATGTTTGTTTTGGACTCAAGTACTAGTATGTAAGGTTGTATAGTCTCCTACCTTACACTCTCTCTTTCTTTTTATTTTTTTTTTGCATTTTAAACCAATTGGTTTATTTATACCCAATGTTGCCTTGCTCAACTCTTAAAAAGTTTGGATACAGCCAGCCAGCCAGGAGGTTCGAGAACCTCGACCTGCC
The DNA here is from genome assembly GCF_029784155.1 of Uranotaenia lowii. Lineage (NCBI taxonomy): Eukaryota > Metazoa > Arthropoda > Insecta > Diptera > Culicidae > Uranotaenia > Uranotaenia lowii. The sequence goes on along the minus strand of NC_073693.1, from coordinate 100,557,944 downwards.
GGTTGAGGGACGCGCACGCCACCTCAGAACCATACCTGATGCATTAGAATAAGAGCTTCAAAATGAATAAGATAATAATATAATAATAACTTATTGAGATTGGTTTGAGTAGTAATTTTGAGATGCTCTTCTGATCGGGGTATCAAACCTTAATGTAATATCAAAGTAGAAAACTATAGAAAAAGTTAAGTGCTTTAAAGATCCCGCTCTTTGGAACATTTATTTACATAACTTTGGAGGGGATTTGAAGATAACATCTGAATCTGGTCAAACCTTCAGTAAAGTTGGAAGAGTAATTTAAAATTCATTACAAATTTAGTTTCAAAGAATAAAAATTATCGGAATCGCTCCAAAGTGGCTTTTATTCCCAACTTACTTTAAAGTTATAAATGCTTACTCAACCGATCTTTTAGCTGCGGAACGTTGAAAAAAAAAATAAATGTTCTATCAGCTATTTTTGTTTTCCTTCAAAGTTCATTCACCCCGAGATTTGAATAGCAGCACTTGGAGAAAGAGCATCTGCATTTCCTTAGAGGCAAAATTTTTTTTCGTCGCTTCCAATTTTATAAAAGCCTGAAAAAAAGCACAAATGTTTAATCTTGGGCTGTCTTTCCAACTGAGCTATACCACAAGCCCTTGTGTTGAAAAATTGTTCCGAGATCTTTTCATTAAAGAAAATTGTCTGAAATGAGTCTACCAGGAAGGTAAGATTGTCTGACTGTACTGTACTGGATTTGAACCCGCGATCTCCGGCTTTCTAGGCTAACACATCACCGACTATGCTGCAAGAGTCGGAATTCGGATTTGGGGCAGAGCAACATTTTCCAAAAACATTATTTTTTTCATTTCCTTCAACTTCTCTGACAATCTCAATGTCTATAGCTTTGCGGATTTTGCCAAAGTCGAAGTCAAGTTTAAGTTTTTCCCAATGAGGTTTTTATGGACCTGTAATTCTATGCATTACAAAACATATTTCCTTTTATGGACCTTTTTTTAACGTAATGAAAAATTTGAAAAAATCAGAATTAGGTTTTAAAATTTTCAAAGCGTAAGGGTTTCTTTTAAATTGGAATGAAATGAGAATAGAGACAGTGTAGTGCGTAAAGCATACTCTGTCATGAGTAAAAACTTAAGTCATTTCGATTTGAACATATTTGTTTTATAAATTAACTTTGAAGGCTTCCTAGTATTCCAGACCCTCTGGACTATCTGATATAGGCGTATGTTCAAACAAAGGCCTGTGGATCCTCTCACCCAGGTGTCGATTCTCTGAAGGCTTCCTCATCTGAGGCGCGGACATCAATATCAGAGGCTTATGTATGGAAGGTATGTTCTCGATTCGTTCTTGGTTATCCACATACCTGAATGAATAAAACGGTATTTAAATCATGTTAACATCAACATGGGTGTTTTTTTTAACCTTGATTACAGATTTTCCCTTATTTTGTTAAAGATCATACCACTGACCACACTGACCCCAAGTAACAATTTTGGCTTTATTATGGTCAGCAAAATTTTTTTTGGACTATAGCATTAATCTTCATAAAAAGCTAAAGCGCATTCTATAACATCACCTGGACTCTAATAAAGCCAAAATTAGGCTATTTGAAGGCTAGAAACGTCATCATGACATATCATTGTTGGTCATCAATGTTGGTCACCAAAGCTTTTAAAAAGCTATTATTAAACATGTTAGAAATTTTTGTTTTTTTCGATTCTTTGAGTTCTCGGAGTTTTTTTTTTGTTTTTCCAGCAACCATAATGGTTGATGAATGATGATTGCATTATTCAGATATGATCTGGTTAAATAAATAGCCAAAAAATCAATGTTTTAATCATAGAATGAGCATCTTTTCTACTGCCGGTCAAGATTTTAGGTAAAATGTGTATGAAATAGTATCTTAAAATAAATGCGCCTCGTCAAATCTGGTGGTCAATCATGCTGGAATTTATGGAAAATGGGCCTGAAAAATATTTTCCAATGCTTGCATTGTGAATCCATCAACATGGCGTCATTTTGTGCCCTTCGATTTTGCAACCAACATGGCGTGAGTCAATTCATAGTTTTATTATGGTTTAATGATTACCCCAAAAAAAGCTACGATTTGACGTTTCTCTCGCAAGCCAACCAATTACACGCTTAAGATGAGTTCCTCATTTCTGAACTGTTAATCATTAATACAGCAAATGAGGACAGACTTTTTTAATGAAAAGGGATTGGTTGTGAATGACCCGTGGAATAAATCATGAGTTGAAGTCAAATTTCGTTGTCTGACGCCATCTTGAAATCCAAGATGGCGACTTCCGATAAACTTTAAAATGTTGTAAATGACTTGTAATCGCTTGAAACCCCAACAAAATGGGTATTGGGTGAAAGGGCTAAACGAGTAAAAGTCGAATTTCGCTATCAGAGGCCATCTTGAAATCCAGAAGGCGGCATCCGCTCAACTTTAAATGCTGTAAAATAACAAAAAGTCGCATTAAACCATCCCCGATCAGGAGAGCATATCAAAATAATAACTCAAACGTATCTCACCAAGATATTTGCATCTGATTCAGTTATAATTAAGTACTCTAAATTTTCGATTTAAAGTTTCTCCAATCTGAATTATATCTTGTTCTGATTGACAAACTTGAATGTTGTTGAGCTCATATTCAATGATCAAGATTTTTTTCGGATTGTCCTAAAATAAAATGATTATATCTTATTTTGATATACGTACAACTTTTTCTGAAACACGGACATCGAAGTCAACGGCTCAAACCTTACATTAACGAGTTTCGCTCAATCGATTCATAAAATTGAATCAAATTTTTGGGAAACCAAAAATGGGACATGGTTTTATCAAATAATGTGGTTTATTGACCTTCCACTAGAAAATTTTCTCGAAGCACTTAAATCTTGATAAGTTATAATTTTGATATAATTTGTTCTGTCCAATATCAAACTATGCTATCTGAACGAGATATAATCTTGATAGGAGCATATAAAAACTGATATAATTTAGCTATGATCGTATAGATTTTTTGATATAATTTGAGATATTTTAACATCCTACGAGTACTGAATTATGACTCATTTAGATAGAAAAAAATAAGTATCAAAATATTTCATTTTGATATAATTTTGTTTTTCCCTCCTGATCGGGTCACTATACGGGTATTGGGTAAAAGGGCTCTACTAGAAGAAGTCGATTTTTTTCTTTTCGACGCCATCCTAAAATCCAAGATGACGGTTTCCGCTGAACTTTGAAATGCTGTTAGTCACTGAAAATCGAATGAAAGGCCTATAATATTGGTATTGGGTGAAAGGGCTAGAAGAAGTTGAATTTCGCTATCAGGTGCATCTCGAAATCCAAGATGGCGGCTTTCACTGAACTTTTAAATGTTGTAAATCACTGAAAATCGCATGGAACTCCCACAATATGGGCATTGGGTGAAAGGTTGTTGTCAAAATCAAACGATTTTTTTCCCAACTTTGTTTTTACATAGTACTACATTTTTTATCAATTTTTGATGCATTTAGCACTTTTCGTGTTTTGTTGATAGTTTTTGTTTATTTTTGAGCCATATTTGCTATTTATGTCATTATATAATGTCTATCATGCTATTATGTCTAAATTGTATTGGTCCTATTCTATCGAAAACTATAAGGTAATGTTGTTTCTGTTACTTGTTCGATTTAGGCGCATGTGTCAAAATCGGATGTTGCCAAAATCGAATGTTGCCAAAAACGATCGGGGTCTGTATTGTGGTTGTTTAATGCGATTTTCAGTCACTTACAGCATTTCAGAGTAAAGCGAAAAGAGAAAATCGACTACTACTCGATTAGCCCTTTCACCCAATACCAAAATTGTTGGGGTTTCATATGATTTAAAGTCATTTACAACATTTTAAATTTGAGCGGAAACCGCCATCTTGAATTTGGATGGCGTCAAATAACGAAATTCGACTTTTACTGGTTCATCACTTTCAACTAGTACCCATATTGTAGGGGTGAGGTGATTTTCAGTCATTTACAGTATTTTCAAGTTGAGTGATAGCCGCCATCTTGGAATTTAAGATGGCGACGGACACCAAAATTCGACTTCTACTCGTTTATTACTTTCACCTAATAACAATATTAAGAATGTTTCATGATATTTTCAGTAATTTACAGCTTTGAAAATAACAGCAGGAGCCGCCATTTTGTATTAACGATTGCGTCAAGCAACAAATTTTGTTCCTCCTATTTGAACCCTTTCACTCAATACTCATGTTGTAGAGTTATTCATTCCACTTCCGGAAATTCAAAGTTTTCATAGATTTTTATAATTTTTTATTATTTCAACTCAAAATCAACACACAGAACTTATCAATAATGTGTAAAAATGGGAATTCCAATTCAAATATGTGCTTTCTATACTGAGCGTGTCCTGTTTTGACATCTTGATCGAGAACTGTCACTAAGTTTTATGGCGGTTTAATAATCAGGCACTGAGTTCTATTATAGAACATGCAAAAGAAAGCTTTGAGCAAACTTCTAAGTTTGTGTTTTATTATAGTTTAAACATAGCATTCCTAACTCTTTCTAAATAACTTAAACAGTATGGAAGATTTATGAGCGTTTTCAAAACTATCTGAAAACAGATGGTCGATTCAAGAATTTGAGCATTTTGTATGACCATAATTAAACCGTCATAAAACGAGCTGCACAAAAAAGCCATAATAAACCATAATAAAACTTCGAAATGCTAGTTAGCTTGATCTGTGTTACTTGGGACATGACACTTAGAACAAAAATTCAACCACTTTCTGTCTAATTTTTTGTTGTCAGATTTTGTAGGTTCGCAATACCGACGGCAGGTGGCAAACCTGAAAAATTTGACAAAAAATGCCCTGTATAAAAAATGGTCCTGTTTAGTCCGATTTTATCGTAGAAATTGCGTGTTTTATTTTTAAAGTTGGGTGGCGTTTCCTTACTGGGATAGCATTTCTTCAAATCGATCGATGCGCACTCTGGAATCGACATTGCGTACTGTTGGAAAAAATATCCAGAAAACGAAATCGAGTGTCCAGTCAGTATGGTCAGTGGTCATACTGTACATGTCAATAGATTGATTTTTGTGGTTTCGCTCCAACGAATTATACACCTGTTAAACAGCTAATAACTTTTTTGTCTAAAAAGTTACGAAGTTATGATATTCGACAAAGTTGTTCAGCGGAAAATTTTCTGTAAGAAATTTATAAATTGGCACAAAAACCATTAGCAGGCTCGGTTCCACAGAAGAAACAAAAATGATATTGATTTTTCAGTACAAAATATTCAATTTTCCCATACAAACCTAAAAGTTCAAATTTACTCATGTAAACGTTACTTAAAAATTCTGCAAAAAATCATGGATGAGTTTTGAACCAAAACGAAGCTTTTAAGACCCCAGGGTTTGAGAAATTCAAAAATGACCCCAAATCGACTCAGTCTAGTGCCCAGTGTAGAATAAAATTATACCTTCAGGTACCTTTTAAAAATTATTTAAATTTTTGGGTAAAAAAAACTATAAATATAAATAAGTTGCTTCAAAGTAGCATTATAAATTTGATATTTTGGCAAAGGCCAATGCCTTCGGGACATTGCATGAGTTTTTAATCTAAATTCGAAAGTTTCGAAACAAATTTGTTTCTTAGGTGGTTTGGGTCTCGTAAAGGTCCGGTCTTTGCTGCCTGTCGTTAGATATTTAGAGCATCCACTACTCTCCGCTGTCGCTGAATTCTACTGTAACTGATCGTTCGCCGGGTTGCCGTTTTTACCTTCTGTTTCATCAGTGTGTCAATAATGTCGTGTGGTGCAGCGCGCATCGCTGGATTTGGGTGGTGTCTGAGGTAGGACTCTGTCGGTAGAGCATCCTTTTTCGGCACTTTGGCACCGGGAAGGACTAGCGGTGTGGTTCGGTATGGCTGGAATGTGGTTTGTTGGTTCAGGTTGGTAGGATCACAACGCGCGTTGGATACACAGATTGAGAATGGAAAGAGAGAGAGAGAGAAAAAGACAAAAAACACAAAAAAAAACACAAGAAAAGTTGTAAATCACACGGTTTGTTCTCGATTGCCAAAATATAAATGGTCTGTGAAATAAATGTGGTCAGTTAATAACGAACGGTTGTTGTTTTTTATTATTTTACAAGATGGTGTTGTGATGATATCGTATTGGAAAAACCTACATGGAATTGGCCATTCGGCGCTGATTTGCAAATTTAATGCTACTCGTTGAAAAAGAAAACCCATCATGAGTGACCAAAATAACCTTAATATACACAACTTGATACTCTTGGCTAGAGCGGCCAATGGCCAGCAAACAGAGAAGAACATTACGGAGGAATTCGGGGAAAGTTGTGCGATTTTTCTTCTTCTTTCGAATACACCATTCATAGAATTCGAGAAAACATTGAATAACAACAACAAAAAAGCGGACGGATGCGGCTGCCTGTTGAAAATCGCGCACATTTGGTTTATGTAAATTATCGGTAAATGCGCGCGCCGGATTTTCGGAAGGTTTTTACCAAAATAGATTCGGGGCATGATGAAAATATTTATACCCATAGCTGCCGGTTGATTGTTGTTGTGTTCAAGCGTCTTGTTCGAAATGGAAAGCAGCTGACCAGCCAATCGAATCGGCATGGAAGTATAAGTGCGACATGATTTCTGAATTTAGGAACATCCATAAATTCTGGAGATCATTTGGAAGCAATAGAATCTGGCAAAATTTTTTGGAGGCGAATACATAGCTTAGTCCTTAGTTTTTTGGAGTTTTTGACGTTCCCTCTGGCCCAATTGGTTTTCTTGCGCTTCTGAAGAAGTGGGACGGATGTTTTATCTTACGTTTAAGTCCTTCACCGTACAATTTTATATGTGAAGCTATAGCCTCTAAATAGCTCATGATCTTTCGAATGAGATCAAAAGATGCCATGAGATGGCAAATATATGACCGAACGAAATATTCATGTTTTTGACGGGATGATCCCAAATATTTTGCCGGAATATTGCAAATTTCACATTTTAAACTGTCAACTGCATGAGTTATTATAAAAAAAATCGCAATGAACATACCTTCATTGAATTCTCATTAAGAAATTTATGCCAAAAACATAATTTCTTTTGCGATAGCCATTATTGTTGAAATGTTATATGAAATGAGATATATTTTTTAAGTTTAAACATTTTTTTTTACATTTCTAATTTCTTATTGTACTTTTGATGAATTAAAATAGTTCAAAAGTTTCTACAGTAACTGAATTAGGCCATAAAATAAAAAAAAAAGGCTTAGAGATCATATCTGGGCTCGAATCCAGTAGAGGATTAAAAATTGTTTAAAAAAAATTAATATTTGATTAGAAATAATTCATCTAAGAAGGTAACTTCACCTTTCTGTTGACTTCAACATGTCCACGTTAATTATCAGCTATTCAAAATAATCATGTTTTGCTGAATGAACGGTAAAAACATTTCGTCACACAAATCCACGTCATATCAGGGGTCGAATTATGAATCCTATTCGATTCGAGTTACCCGTTTCGAGTTGAACTCGAATCGAATTAGCATCAGTATTACGAATCTCGTTCGAGTTCTAAATTTTCACGTACTAGATTTCGAGTAAATCGGGTAGTAGATCATCTCGAAATGTTCCATTCGAATCGAGATCGGTAATGCCAAAGTTGGTCGAATCGAACGAAACTCGATTGTTTCGAGTTCCATAATCCCGCCCCAGGATTCAAGCGAACACTTTCTTAGCTTAGCTTATTTGACTACCCACATCCATTTGAAATCATGGAGTCCGAAATATTTCATACAATTTCTTAGTTATGAATGCAAAGATATTTTTGAATTTTTCCTCAATTTAATATAAATAAAAACAAACAGAAAATAATTAAATATAAATAAAAAGAAAACAGAAAAAAACAAAAAAGCGCTCAAATGTCAAATTGATCTAATTAAATCACTGACAGTGAGCAGGTTTCAAATTTTGTTTCATTATAATGATCACTCAACTTTTTTTAAGTCTTTGAGTGAGTTTTGCATTGGATAAGTCTACAAGTTTCACCAAACTGAGCATGCCTCATCTATGAAACAATAGCAATTTTGTTTGGTTCCGGCACGAATTTTTATCATAAACGATCAACAAAATTTTCAAAAAGTGCTCATTTTTCTCTCGAAAAGTAAAAAAATGCTGCAGCGAATTTCTATTTGCCTGACCTAGATAAAGATTACTACATTTCGAGTTCATGATTGCTGGTGTGGCTCAGTAGAACAAGTTTCACATCGCCAATGCACAGTGGTTCAAAACACGAATCTAGCTCTACGAAATTAATAGCGCCCAGGGATGAAGAGATAGACATTTGATGCCTTCAGCAACATAGTTCAGTTTTACATGGAGCATATTCTGGTAGAAAAACTTTTGCCGAGAGGTTCACCGATAGCGAGAAAATTAGCTAACTTTTCTGTTGTTCAAATCAGGGCTTTGATCTGTTCGACAAAGTTGTTCATCTGATCAAAATACAAATTTTTTCGAATGTGTAAAAGTCATATTACATCACTCTTAGGAGCTACAGCTCTTAGAAGGTTTTTTATTGAAAATAAAATATTTTCAACGTTTTTCTTTAAGTAAAATAGGAGATTTTTATAGAAAAAAGAGTATTTTCAATCTTTCAAAACTCTGCCACCGATTTCCCCTCTAATTTTAAATGGAAATGGTATTGCTTATCACCAAGAATAATCACAAAAATGCTGGTGTTGCGAAAATGTGCACTTTTTGACGGACGAGCCTTCCAAAATTGACAATAAAATACACTAATTGCTATCTTTAGAGCTTCAGCAACTTCTAAAATCATTATAATGTATGCGGCAATTGTAGATCTTGGCTTGTTACAACTATGTTTTGAAGACAGCGAACTATTTTATCCAATCTACAACGTGTCATAATCAAAAAACTGTTTTTTCTAGGTATTTTTTGACTGTAACTCCTGAGGGTGATGTAATGTGACTTTTACATATTCGACAAATCTATGTATTTTGATCAGATAAACAACTTTGTTGAATACATCAAGGCCCTAATTTGAATAACAAAAAAGTTCAAGTGGCATATCGAGTTGACGATTTACTTTTTCTTTATTTGAGATCTCTATATTAACAACATATCCTGGTTTGCAACAAGTTTAGCGAAGATGAATGAACATAGATAATAAATTTTTAAAAAAAACCCTTTAATGCGATCAATTTTAAAGGCATGATATTGACCAAACCAGCTTTTAAAATAGTGTTCTTCAGTTCAAAACGCTGATCATGATGATAAATAGCGTTACATGATGATAATTAGTTCTGGATTGGAAATTAATCTTATTGCCACTAGTTGACACATTTTTAAATCCAAGTTCTTATTTCAATTTTAAATACATCGAGTTCCAGAATCTTGAATCTCAATTGCCAATATCAATTGGTATTGTCAAAAGAAATAGTCAAAAAAAGTGTCAATCCTAGAGTTGAATAAGATCTCTTGGAAAACGGATGCATTCATCATCGGTTTACGTTCCGATGGATCCAGTTTCCGGAACAAGAATCAGCATTCCGGGAAAGTTTTTTTTACGCAGCGAACCTTATTTGGAACTTGAGCGACGGCTAATAACAGCTGAAGGAACCATGAGTGTTAAGAAATGACCACATTTCCAATTAAATTCTTATTCCACTTTTTCATTTTTCTGGAAGGATAAAAAAAATCGTGGCCGCTTTTCAATCGACGCCTACTCCAACCCGTCAATCTTGGCTGACCCGCAGTTATATCGAAAAACAAAATTTAAATATCATTTGATGTGAAAATTATCACAGGTTAAATGGGTTAAGCAATTTTAGTATAGATTTGTTTTATGTTCTCATCATTTACCTACAAAATCAGTTGTAATTTAGATTTTTTTTTGAAAATCCATCAATTCATTTTCAGGTACGAAGATGCACTAAAACGAAGTCACAACATTAGTATTGATTTCCTAAAATTTCGTTCATTCGACTGATACTCTGGTCAGTATTTTAGACCACCATGGACCACCCTCGGGACCAATTTTGGACCTACCCCTAACTAAAGATCGTTCGAGACCCAATGGCCGCGCTTTATCAATCGCCGCGCATTTTTAACTTTGGTCTTATTATCTCCGGAAATCATGAACTAATATTTTAAAATTCCACTTTTCTGTTTCCTACACTATTACCAAAGTGATTGCCAGAGAGAATACAAATTACCGTTGTTTTCAGATCTCAGGAAAAATTAAAAACAAACATGGGTTTTTTTTTTAATTAGGTTTTATTATTTTATTAGAGTTCTCGGTTGTTTGTACAGTTTAGCGGGACGCCCTGAACAAGAAATATACATATATGTGCATGGCCGGCCACTCGTACATCGACGCTTTTCCAAATTCGCGTTGCATGTCACTATGCGATAAAAATTCAAATGTTAAAATTTTCCCTAGAATTACGTTAATCACACTACATACGTTTGAGCGCTTTTGTTTTAGAATCGCACAAAAATGGATTTTATACAGCACAATGAATATCAATCACTTCTTAAATGCGCATTGGGTCTCGCACGGTAAGATAAGTTTCCAAATTTTGCTACGGTATCGACAGCGATTGATTTATGTGTAGGTATTATTCAGTTAACCTTTTAAATTTTGTTCAGTTGAGGTCTTTTATCACGGTCCTATGCCCCGGAGAATCGACGCGGGATTCTTAAGTAAATATTGTAAGTAGACAAAGTAGACGGTAATTCTTTCGTTAAACAACGTTATTCAACTCACCCTCAGCCTCTTTTTACACTTTTTGTTAAATATTCCGTACAGCATACATCATACATCATGCCATCTGTTATTGTCGTTTACGTGATAAGAAGAGGGTATCTTCCGATGGAAAATTCAAATATAATTGAAACAATATTCACCACACTTATTTTCTTCATATAATGAGAAGGCGACACCATCAGCATCCTCTAGCGGACAAAATGGAAGCATTAATTCGAGAAATTCGTCTAACTTGTGAATAGCGTGTATTCCGACTCGACTTGATCAGGGATGCCAGTTATAATAAATGAAATTGTTTGTTTCTATTCTTGCACCATAAAAATTTTAGTAAACCAACAAACTTCATTGTTTCAAAAAATATATAGATTTGGATGCGCATAAAGTGTTTTTTAAGAAAAAGATTTTGAATTCAATCGGTCAACTGCTTAACTGTTTATCAAAATTTTGCTTACTAATAATAGTTAAGGAAAAAAATATCACGAAATTAACGTAGAAATATCGTTATTTTCTCTTTACTAGATGACGGGTGTCGCTTTTCAATTTGGCAAAAAATGGGGTTTTAAACGATTCGTATTTAAAGATGGTATTGTTATTGTCTCATGCTAGATTTTTCTTGTTAATATTTGAATATTTTCAAACAAATTGGTTTATCATTATCAAACTATAAAGTTTGTTATATCATTTATCAAATCCAGATCTTAGGTCAAAGGACATTATACCGAGCTTTTATCCAGCAATAACATGACAATAATATCTCTTCAATGTTTATAATTAATGAATTGATTGAAAAAATCAATGCTAACAAATCGTTTCCGAAATGCCAGTGCTCAAAAAAAAAAAAAACCAAAAGCTAACAACTAATATCCTTGTTTTCTGATTATGGACTTGGAATCATGCCTGAGAGACTTGTGAGATATCTTCTGAAAAATATGAAAGAAGTAAAGGCTGGTAGTGCGAATTTTGAATTCATTTCTTAAATGAGCGGAATTTATTTTTTTATGTGTTCCTAAACTAAACAAAAAAAGTGATGAAAATATGTTCGGACGGCATCCCTGATCAGCATTTTGACAACTCCAGATTAACATTTTGAAAGGGCACAGAATGATTTTTTTTTATTAATTGAGACAAATGTATGCAACAGAATTGTTTATTCTTTTAAATTCAAACCAATTGTACTGAAATAAATAAAAAAAACTCTTTCGATTCGCAATGAATAATCGGAATGCGATATATTTCTTAATGTTTTCCCATCATTTATTTGTGCACGTGAACGCAAAACAAAAATCTAAACAAATAAAAAATCACAGCTGAAATAGTTTCACAGAAACGATTATCAAGGGGAAAACAAAATTTAAGCACATTTTTTTAATTAATACGAAAACTGTGTGCACATTAAGCATCATGTCATTTGTTATTACCAAGAAGGAAAAATTCTGTTCCCGCCATATAATGTGACGAAATTATATTGGTATTGGCATGTATAATGGTTTTGAAATGAAACGTTTTTATTATTCTTTACTATTGCAAAACAAATGATATTCCAAAACACAAAAACTGTTTAAATATAACTAGGAAAAATTAATAATAATCATTTTTGAATTTCAATTTTTTTTTATTACTTTATCTAAATTTAATTTTCGTCTCTTAGCTAAGCTTTTAAAATTTGTATTAAGCTTCCGCTTATTTTGATTTGCCGTTTTGTATGACATATTCTAGGTAACGGATCGTTGTTAAAACTCGGAATAAAGACAAAGATGAAATAAAATTTATGGAATTTAATTTAAAGAAACTAAAAGGCGCAAATGTTTGATTAAGAATATGTAGTTTGTTTGCTTTCTCGTTAAGTGTTGGCGGAAATTTGCAATGCAAAAGTCTAAAATCTGTGCAGGCAGATTTTATCGCGAATGTCGTAAATCAATGTATTTTTAGTTATTTATGAAGTCATAATAAATTAGTCATTTATTACGAATTCTTGACCTTGAAGTTTATGATTCTAATAACATTCCCTTTTCATTCTTTCTTTTTTTAAACATTGCGCTAAATCGATAGGAATATTACAATCACGATGTTTAAGAGTATCAGCAGCGGTCAGGTGTCAAAGCTATAATAACACTCAATTTTGACACTTGCTCCTCGGTATTGGAAAAGCAAGCCAGGAGCAATATTTGAATACCGACCAGCTCCTGATTTGACAGATGCTAACAAAAAGAAATAGCATCAAAAAACAACAACACCTATCGGAGCGTCACCAGTGGCTAAAATGGAAACCAGTTTAGCACTTACCGGTGCGCAAATGTACTGCTAAAGCTAAAAAAGGACCTAGAATGTGTCCGGGGTTAACACCTGGGATAGCAGTCACTTACCGCTGCCGATGCTTTAAGGGTTTAGACAACGTTTTAAGAATTGTAAGAATATGCGCTGTTAATAATTCATATTTATTCAAATAGCACTCATTTTACTCCCGCCTTTTCTATATGCTACGCCACACTTTTTGCGATTGTCAATTGAAGAATCAGGACACCTGGCATCTCTGATCAAAGCTCCGAAAAAATTCACAGTGTAATTCACAGTTCCATTTCTGTCGCCAGATAGCGCTATTCGTGTCTCCCGATTTCTCGTTAAGTGGTGTATATCGGTTCTAGTATATCTGGAAAATTCTTCAGTTTATAAAGCCCACTTGAATCTCGACGCAACTTGTAATGCAGTGTGAAATACTGGTCAGTTTTCTGTAGCCATTTGGCTTGACTACAGGATCAAATTTGAAAACGTGACACAACTCTCCTTGAGGCGACTCAATAATAATTAAAGAAAATCATTTACCATCAGCTCTGCGACATTAATTGATGTATCTTGACTTCAAAAATCTAAGTGGATTTGGTTTGGCTTTAGTACTGAAGCATACATAGATTCCAGCAACCTATATTTGTGTTAAAATAATGCGATGCTTTTAGCCCTCTAAAGTTCAACTGTTTTTCGCTGAAAAGTTCACAGCTTTTATGATTTCAAACAACTTTTGTTTAACAAAAATCTTAAACGTTGAATTAAATTTAAAAAAAAAATATTTTTTTCAAAAATTGCGTTACCACAGGGACTAAAAACAGCTCTTTCCGTACTTTTTCGGTTGTAGTTTTTACACATTCCAACAATATTCTCCTAAGTTTTGAACATTCTAGGATTATCTCATAGCTTTAATATTTTTTGTCAAAAATGTTCCACAAATGAACTGAAATATTTTAATTTATACAAAAATCAAACGCCGTATCCCTTTGATTCGTCTTTATTCATGAATGCTTATTGAAAAGTCGAGAAATAACTTGCCACATTAATTGGCTACTGCACATAATAAACTTACGCTTGTAAAACTATTTTCTATCATAAATTTGTGACTCCAGTTCTCTAGTTTTCAGAGATTCTCCGGATGGGGATCAATTATTACTCGAGGAAAAAAAATTCAAATCCTGGACAGAAAACCTCGAGTTCTGTAGAATTTTTACGATGCATGGGAAAATAATGCAATAAATATCCGTTGAAGGTCAATGCGAACAGAAAATTGGATGAATGAATCACTAATATTTTGAAGTTGGTATTCGTTAATCTCCGGTTTTGATTTCAATACAAATTTGTAAATAAATTGATTGTGGTAAATATGATTTTTTATGCGAAAACTATGAAATTTACCGTGCTTAAAATATGATTCCTCCCATACAAGTTTACACACAACTTTACACATGTTTGCTTTATTTTTATAAATCTTAGTGATTCAGCAAAATGTGTTTTGTCGTATTTGACATATCATAGTTTGAAAGAAAAAAGTTCGAAAAGCCGAATTTTGGCTTGGAATTACTGTAGCTCAACTCCCAAAGATATGAATTCAAAAACTTGGATTTGGCTGATATTTTTGCAACATTAGACAACAACGAAGCGTAAATTTCCGAAAAAAAACTGTTCTCGCTTAAAATTTTATCGCTCGTAAAAAAACTCGAATAGATGAGCTGATCAACGTGGCGTTACTTTGTTTTAGTATCCTTAGTCAGAATACAAGTGTTGGCAAAACGCATGTGTGATTTTGCTTTTTCCCAAATCTCTTACAGTGCACACTTTTATTATACCAAAATTATATGGGAGAGTGGGGAATCATGGTCCACTTTATTTCTATGCTCCATAACTTCTTTATTATTAAAGATACAATGAAAAAAAAATTATGGTAGGGTTTTTTGCATTTCAAACGTATCATAAGTCTTTTTTTTTAATTTTTCATAAGTTACTCTCCCCAAGTTCTGGCTTTTTTTCTATGCTATAATTTTTGGATTTGAAATAATGGTGGGGAATTGTGGGTCACTAAATCCAAATTGACCGAATAACATGCACCGTTTATGAGTTGACCCAAAACTGTAATTTCATAATTCATTTCGTTATTTTAAAGTAATTTCAGTTGAAGAAATTCAAAAGAGAGTTGTGAAAAAACTTTACAGAAAGGAAAAACGTATTTGAAGTTCTGAATGTGTATAAAAACATAAAAATATAGGCGGCCAAAGGCTCCTCACAAAATGTGGCCCACGATTCCCCACAAGCTACGATTCGCAAATTGGTTGTCTTTATAATAAAGGGAAAAAATTGGTTCCGTTTGTGTGACTTATTGATATGTCATCAAAAATTCCTTCTCCACGTGAAAGAACATGACTAGACTAAGATCTTAAGCGTATGAGCATATTTTTGTTATGAACTTTGGGTTCCTCATCGATGCAATTAGCGGGTGCTTGTTAAATAATGTAATTATGTTTTTAATTTTTTTTAAGCTTGATAAATAAAAGAAGCATATGATGCGTATTTAAGTCAACAACATTTAGAAAAATATGCTTACTGAAAGCGACGGCGATGATAGTCGGATTGAGATTTTTTTTCATCTCAGCACACATCTGATATATTGAAAGTGGCCCACGTTTCCCTATGGGCCTCGTTACCCCACTCTCCCCTACCAAATTTTACTGCATGTCATGAAAGTGAAATTTTGTATTATTTCGCCCAAATAAAGCTCGATTATGCCAAGTGAAGGTTCTACTGAAACCTTAATGATGACTCGTTTTACCACAATTTCTTAAATGAATTTTGAGAGCACAGCGATGCCATTTTTCGGTGTCGAATAAGATCAAAATATCAGCATTGTTGCGCTTGAAAATGGCTAACAAAACGAGGTAACAAAATACTTTCAGTGAGACCAAAATAAGTTTAATTGCAATTCCCTTTCTATGAAAGTTAAAATTGGATGAATGATGCTTAATTTAGCTAGATTTTTTTCAAAATTCATTGAAAAATAGACATCATAAAATATCTGGTCAATTTAAATAAATTTCGTACACAGCAAGCATTAAAGCTCATTTCTACATTGGGTAAAGCAAGATTATTTGGCTTTGATTACCCAAAAAAAAACATTTTTTTTATATGACTCAACAAAATGAGATTTTAGGTCTTTACAATTTCATAAAACGAGATAATCATTTACAGATAACAAGATCTTATGAAGTGGTCTGATTTGCCCTCTTCATCCCCTTTGAAGATTATGTCATTTTATAAAATAATTACTTTATATCTCACTTGAATGTTGTTCGATTTTAACAAGATGAACTTAAAATTAAATTTTAAGAATACATACAACAACGCTCAAAATTTGAAATCGATCGACTAATGTTTGCCAAAGATATCCACTTTTGTATAAGAATTTAACTTCTAAAAAACTTTTTGATCAAAATAGTAGTTTTTAATGGAAAAGGGCTCATTTATAAGGCTTGTAACGCATCAAACACTTCCTTTTTCCCATGAAACTTTCACAGATCATAGGAAAGTTTCCCAAAACCGGTTTACCTGATTTTTTTTTGCTGAAATTCGTTTTCACGACGTTATGAGTGTTTTTTTAGGGATACAAAGGGATACACATCACTCAGATGTCTCCGGTCTAATCTGACAGATTTGAACTCCAGAAAAAAATTTACATAAGACACATAAGACATGCGGCTTCGTTTTTTTTTGGATTTTTGGTCTGAATTTCCAACTGTGCAATGATTGACCTTTGTAGAATAAAGCTAATTATTCTTGTTTCATGTCTTATTGCGACTGTTTACTTAAGAGAAAGTTTGCTGCTATCCTGTGTTGTTGATCCGTACGAAGTTAGTTAACTCCTAAAACCAATTACCAAATTTTCAATTTCTCCCTGAAGAGTTCAAAAAAGTACGTTATACATTGATCTATTTCCTGTAGAGTTTTCTTTAACAATTTTAGAGAAATGTGTCAATAATAATAAATCAGTATTTGAACCAACATGGAAGCGAATTCTATTAAAATACTGAAAACAGTTTCCTTTTGCCGTTGTCTCAGGCGTCTCTACCTCAACTGAAATTTGTTCTAAAATCTTGTCAATATTAGGGTGAGATTAGAAGATGTAGGGGAGAATGAGGATGCTTTATTCCTCTGCTATATCTCGAAATCGGAATGTCTCACATAGATCAAATGTTCTAGAAAAATTTGTCAAATAAAACAAAACAACAAACCTGTTATTTTAAAAGAAATTAAAAAAAATATTTTTTGAGTTATTGCACTTTGTTTGGAAATTCTATCTAAATGTGAATTTAGGATGTTTTTTTTATAATTTTAAAATGTTTTTCACACGAAAAAATTATAATGAAAATATTTGTTTCAATATGTCAATCGTTAGAGTATAGTAGGGACTTTTTAATGCCATATTATCAAAGCAATAGTAAACTCTCGGTTTTTTTTAAGGATAAGTTCCCAAATGTTTTATGGGT
This sequence comes from Uranotaenia lowii, assembly GCF_029784155.1. Lineage (NCBI taxonomy): Eukaryota > Metazoa > Arthropoda > Insecta > Diptera > Culicidae > Uranotaenia > Uranotaenia lowii. Next base: position 100,540,333 of record NC_073693.1, on the reverse strand, counting down.
TCACTTGATCATCCGAGTCCTAAAAGATATATTTTTCTGAGTGCAATGTTGCAATGTTTATCATTTCTAAGCACGAAATCATAAGTATTTATCCAATGACTTATTTTTTTCCAAAATTTCCTGATAAAAAGGACTCAAAAATGTGTTGTAATCTAAATTGCAAATTGCGCATCCAAGTATGCAATGCATATAGGGTAGTAGTCAAACATTTGGAATCATTTTTGTCTAACACTTATGAACTGTGAAATAAAAACTAATATGGTCAAAAAAGTCAATGGAACTTTTATCCTTAGATTTTGCATGATTTTTGCCAAAGCTTAGGGAACCTTGATTAAAGGATCAAGTCTCCTTTAACTTTCAAAATATGACAATTTTTTAAGTCTCACGAAAATGCTTATTGTTCGTCTTCGTTTTATCGTTCTAACTTTTGCAGCAAATCAACTTGAAATTACACGATTTCGGAAAATGCAAAAGACGGTGATCTGCTTAATTTTTTATAGTTAAAGCTCAGCTACCTACTCTGCTATCGAATTCATAATCTTATGATTAAATACAAACACTATCATTAGCGCTACCAAAATGGAACATTTTTCATCTATTTTAAACCAAAGATCAAGTTCAAACGCCAACTCCATTCGTATGGATTTATTTATACAAACACGACTGCGAATTCAGCTCCCCTATCGGCCAAAGTTGAGGTCATTTAGTGGTTGGTTCATTTTTAAATATCTACTAACCGCCCTCATGCAGGAGCACGTAAATTTAGCCTAGCCGAAAGAAACATCCACAACAAATGTTCGAAAATAGACACGTAAGACGTTCGCAATAGACCATTTGATGACGGATTTACTTCTCAATGTCGTTATCTGTAAGCGCGGGATCAACTTTACTTCAAAGAACAGCGTTTTATCATTGACGGTCTGCGTTATTCATAAAGAAAATGAATAGTTTTATAGCATGTCATAACAAACAAAGGTTGAATTGATAAAAGTCGTAAAAACTTTCAATCCGAAAAAAGCTTGAAGTATTCTTTTTTTAAATTAGTAGGTAATTTTATTTATCGTAAAAAGACACGAATTCCCCAAGAGTGGTAAAGTGTCTCTAATAAAATAAATAATAAAAATTAATCATCTTAAACCTTCGAGCTACCTCGGCTTAAGTTCAAATTGTCGGAAAAATTCTCGAAGCATGATTTTTCGTTGCAGACAGATTCTCCAATCAGACCGAAGCCGAATTTGTTAACTACTAAATTAATTTGGCAGGAATTGAATGCAGGTTAACGTAAACAAGAACGCGCGTTTACTCACGTAGAAAGTTCCGGAATGAGCGTCGGTGTTTTTTCAATTAATGGGTAGCACATTTAGTAACTGTTTACATAACGCAAGATAAACTGAGCTCCCCGCAGGGGTTATGCGTCAAGGGAAAAATTGAATTAAACTCGAAAAAGTAGCTTACATTTAATTTTACACTGAAATTGTTACTTCTTTATAGAACAGATGATTTATTCGCATTTTCCTAAGATATAAATTGAAATACTTAAAAAAGTTGAATAAAGACTTAAAATTGTTTGATTTTAAAGATTTTGAAAACTATCGACTATCTTTACCTGTTCTAGGAGAATATAAGATTTGTTTTTTCATATTTAAAATTTAAACAGATTTTCGTCACAGAATTTGGAAACTAAAATCTACAATCTGTGCTAAGTGACCCATAATGATTTGTCCAGGTAATTGTTTGATTGTTTGGGAAAGAATTCATCCAAGTTTAATATGAAACGTATAAAATTTAAGAAAAAGTTTCACGTAGAAAATGTTAAAAACCGAAACTATCTTTATCGTCAGATTTTTTTTAAAATTATTTTTGTTTTGTCTGTTTATTTTGCTTTATTTCTCAAAATTCAAGAAAACTCTTCTATTTGTAGAACAGATATCTATAATTCGTATAAAGATCAATCTATTACTTACTATTTTTACGTAATTTAAATCAGTGACAGTGTGTCCTTTATTAGTAAAAATATTCTAAAGAACTCTGAACTCTTGAAAATCGAGTCCAATCTAGAACTCAGAATGCTTAAATCACAAAAATTCTAACCTCAGTAGGTTCAAAAACAATCTATTTTAACTTCTGGAAATCCAATTCGGGAATACTACATTCAAGATTCAAAATTCCTAAATTTTTATTCCTGGACAAATGTTGAAGTTTTGTCAGTACAAAAATTAGGAATTTTGAATCTTTAATGTAGTATTCCCGAATTGGATTTCCAGAAGTTAAAATTGATTGTTTTTGTGTGCCATCAAAGGTAATTTACCCATCCTTAGTACTTTGGTTTGGATATTTGTAGTTTAGTGAGTACACAATAGATTATTCATACGAAATCGATTACCTGTGTATTTAATGACCACAAAAATTTCAACAGTTGTCCAGAATTCAAATTTGACCGAACCATCTTACCTGGAAATCGATTTGAGCTTCGTCGTAATTTTCATTTCGGTGCGCGAAATGGATGAAAGATGGAGATCGGTTTCTGTTCTGGTACATTGTGGCCATCACTGGAATTGATCACACAAACAAGAGCTAACTTTCTTCTATCAACCGAAGTTGAAACGGTTCACTTCTTCTTGGAGGTTTCCTTTCAGACCTTTTAAGTTTTATTGATTCACAAACAAGATCCTTTTCACTTAGCTTCGCTGATTGATTCAAGTTTATGAAATCTTTAATCAAACTTCACTTGCTGCTTCTTCTTGGAAGAAAGTGTTCACTGCTGGTTTTCAGCGCGTTATTTGGGGGAAAACCCGTTTCGGTGGAAATCTCGCGAGCAACTAAATAACTGGCACGCAGATGTTGACTGGCCGGAAAAATTTTTCCCAACCGGACATATTCTGCTGCTGACCAGCCAGCCAGTCCGGTTTTCTTAGTCTTCGTTCAGGTTTGTTAGTAGATTCGGTTCAAAATCGTACACTCATTAGGTAAACCAAAAGTAAGTATACGCCAAATGGTCAACAGCTAACTTCAAGTTGTGGTAGTGTACAGTGAGTTTTCCTTTTTTTACTGTTTTCAACAAAAAAAAGTTTGCGTATATGGACATAGTTCCACGGATGGTGGGAGGGAAAATTTCAGGATTAGGGGTGTGAGTGATGTTTTTGACCATTGAATGGGGGAAAAACGATTGTAACTCTAGAGCTTCGCCGCCGTCAATCACGAAAAGAAAAATGTTGACCAATGTTCTACTTTGATAACAAAGATTAGCGAGGATAAAAACCTTCTATTTTTACGAAAAGAAAAAATTACAAAGAAAAAAAATGGATTTTGTAGTATTTAGTATAGTGGAGTAAAAGTACGAACTTAGTGCAGTTAGCAGTTGTTTTTCCAAAACTCCAAGAACAGGATTTGATTCCTTAGACTTTAATCTCTCTTTTAAAAAATTACGAAGATAATTGATCGACTGCTATCGAAACGTACTCTTACCCTATTCTGGGGCAAAAGTTCGAAGGATGTGGAGTAAAAGTACGACCAATTAAAATCTCACTTTTCTGTATGAAGTCAAGAAGAAAATTGTTTTATATCAATCTTTTCCTACAGCAGCATCTTTTGTGTTCGCTTCTGATACAAATCCTATACATGGGCGATCAACTTCGCGAATCGGAATTCATCACTAATTCTCCAATTCAACAGGTTTATGAAACTCAGTTCTCATCGTATTTGAGCAATTTTTCGTGCGAGGAGGTCTTTGCAGAAACAAAAATATGCGCTGATGTTTCCAGTGCTTTAAAAAAAGTTAAAACTTTCCGTTCAGATTTAATTCAGTAGACCCTGTATATCATTCGTAATTTTGCCCCATTTGCAGTATTTTCTCCCCTTCAAGTTTTCTTGTGATTCAAAGTTTAATGTGCAAAGCAGAGACATATTAATGAAATTCTTTTTTCGGCATTTGATAGTGGTTGGAAACAACTAAACAGACACATTAACACTTTCATTGAAAACAAGCATTTTGTTTGCTTAAACATGTTTGCGTTATTTCAACTATCTTTTACTTCATTTATGCAAAAAAGCTACTTTACCTCATTTTTCAGGGTACTTTCAACTTCTACGAAAAAAAAAATATTGAATGGATGAAGGTTTTCTGAATCATTGTCACTTCACGCCGGGGTTTTGAATTTTGCTGTTCTCAATTTGTGATAATTTCAAAACGTACTTTCACCGGACTCGTACTTTACCCCACCTTACTCTAACATTTGTTTTGAGGAAATTGGGACATGAGACAATTGAGAGATATGGACAACTTATTCGGCATTATCCCAACCATTTTAAGAAATCAGAATCAGAAAACTTTGATTCTCGTTCAAAAGCTTCGCCTTGTTCTTGCAATAAGGGTCTCTCTAAGCAATGAAGGCCTAAAATCATTCTATTCAAATTCAACCACACTATGTTTTCTATTTTTTTGTAGATATATCGTTTTTTCACTCGAATTTTTAAAATAAAGTTTCAAAATTACTATATGACTACTTTATATTGAACACCTTCTTTGGGATTCAACGTATTTGTGGCCAATAAATAATAACGAAAGGTTTTTCGGATAAAGTTTTGATAGTTTAGCTTTAGATTGTTTCTCAGCTTCGAATCTATATAATTTATTCGCGAAAATATGTTTAAAAATCACCCTTCAAGGTTTTTTGATCAAAATTGTTTTTGTCCCAATTATTGAACACAGTGATCTCTAATATTGAACAGAGAATGTTCTAATTATTGAACACGTAAATATTAAATATCATTGTATATATTTAGGAATATTTCGCTTGATAGGGGGGGGCAATTTTGGGTGAGCTAGGAACCAAGAAACAATTTGTTTATAGTTTTAAACACCATCCAATGTTGGTTATATTATTGGTTTAAGCATTTCTTTACGAAACGAGTTTTTCAAGATTGAACGTTCAATAATTAAAACATTGGCGTTTTCTGTGATCCAAAGATTGAACACATTAATTTGTAAAATTTAGAGAAAACAAAGATAATAAAGGGAGACACACTTCCAGAAATCATCTAAAAAGACTTAGTTCAAAACACCTCTATTTATTATTATCTAAGAATTTTATTCGTCTTTAATCCAATTTTTCTTGCAATCACAATAAGCCTGTTTTCTTCATCCAGTCGAAGAACCAAGCCAAAATTTGATCACATTTTCTAGTTTCGGAGATTGTGGCTTAAAGATTTCTCAATTCTGGTTTGATACAAATTTGAACAAATTTGAAATTTTTAATTTATTTTTTACTGTACATTATTGTTATAATTGGTTAGTGTTTTACTAGTGTTCAATATCTGGTACCTGTTCAATAACTAGTGATTTTGCCCTAAATAAATCGCTAAAAATTTTGTCCTAAGAAATCTATTTGACTTTCATTGAAACTCACTATTCATTCGTCTCAATTTTTCATGCGAGTTGATAACTTTTCATTCAGAAAATCAATAGCTCCAACGTAAAACTTCTTGTTACGTTGTTCCTTGTTCCATTTCCCTGAATACAAACTATAACCAGTTGTCTGTAAATGAAAAATAAAATATTACTTAATAAATAAAATTTCAAATAATAGGCGATGGAAGCGGTGCCAAATTTGGTTGATGGTTTTCTAAAATGGTTCAACTAAAATTTCACCCAAGTTTTAACAGATCTTACGGGTTTTTCCTAAGGAGAGAAATAATAACTTTTCGCTTCTATCGCCTATTCCATCACAAACGTAAACATCTAAGTGACTTTCGAAAAGGTTACTGACACTTTAGCCTTTAGGTCTCAAATTTTGTTTGACTTACGATAACGTTAGACTACAAATTTGAATTCCAGTGAGTTTTCTAGATTGCTTCCTAAATTCAAATGGTTTGGCAATTTTTCTAGCAAATAATTCTTGTTGATTCCTTATTAAACTTGTTTACGTACAAGAAAAAACTATAAGATAACTGTACAAATTTGTTAATTTACTTTAAGTGGATCAGATTTTCATTCGAGATTACGTTGTCATTTTATTTCATGTTACATGGAGTTGCTCTCTGGAGCCACTACATTTTGATTTTTTGTCGGTTTGAGAAAAAAGTTTTTCGTTTTGTTGTTTTCAACGAATTTTTATCAAACTCCTCATTTATATTTGTTCATGATTCCTTCATTCTCACAGGAATGGCACTTGAAGAAAGTGACCTGAAAGGACCACTGAAATCAGATGTTATTGGTACTTACTGTATGCCGATTTCACTGATTGTTTACAAACGCATGGAAGATTCCCACTGATGGCAGGGTTGCCAACATTAAAAAAAAATCAAGGAACTGGTGAAATAAAAATCAGGCAAAGTGGTCATCGCTCCACATTTTCACTCTAATACGTGTTGTTGTGTTGTGAGCCTACTTGGTTGAATAATTAATACCACTGAATCAAAGCTTCCCTTTTTTCAAATAAAAATCAAAGGGAATCTTTCGATTGCTTTGATTCAGCCACATTTTCACTTTTCAACTTCAGCCATCGTTACCTAATCCAGCAGACATATTTTCAAAAATCAGGGAAATTCAATGGCTTGTTAGGTTGTCAAGGCTTATTGTCGAAAAATCAGACAAATCCTGAAAAACCAGGCACATTGGCATCTCTGACTGGTGGTCTTAGATTGTAAGTAAGTCGTTTCGTTGTCGGGTAGTAATCCGTAAAAATGATTTTGGGTTGAAAGCTTTGAAATTAAATGTCAAGACTTTGCCAGGTTTTTAAATAAACTATTCCGGATATTCTTTACCCAGATTCGCAAGGTAATCTTATACTCTTTTGACTCGAAACGCCCCACATGACAGTTCTGTTTTAAAACTATAGATGAGTTAAGTTCAAACTTACACCTTTAAACAATCTATATATATAAAAATGAATTTCTGTCTGTCTGTCTGTCTGTCTTTCTGTCTGTTCCCTATAGACTCAGAAACTACTGAATCGATTTACGTGAAACTTGGCAGGTGGGGGTATTGGAGGCCGGGGAAGGTTCTTATTATAGTTTGGGACCCCTCCCCCTAACAGGAAAAGGGGGAGGGGCCTTCCACACAAAAGACAATTTTTTGCATAACTCGAGAACCAATCAAGCAAATGTTATCAAATTTGGCATGGGGTGGTATTTGGGAATGGAGAATATTTCAATGAATATTAGGTACCCCTCCCTCCTCTCAGTGGGGTGATAGAAAGGGGGGAGGGGGGCTACCTTACAATTTTTCATGTAACTCGAAAACTATTCAAGATATTGGATCCAAATTTGGCATGGGAAGGTATTTTGATAAGAAAAATATTTCAATGATTATTTGAGAACCCCTCCCTCTTTCCAGTAGAAAGGGGTAGGGGGCCTCTTTCATATTTTTACACATAACTCAAAAACTAATAAAGCAAATGGAACCAAATTTGACATGGGAGGGTATTTGGATACGAAAAGTATTTCTATGATTATCTGGGACCCCTCCCTCTTTCCAGTAGGGAGATGTAAAGAGGGGAGGGGGCCTTTTTTATAATTTTTTACATAACTCAATAACTAATTAAGCAAATGGAACCAAATTTGGCATGGGCGGGTGTTTGGGAACGTGATATATTCTTATGATTGTTTGAGACCCCTTCCTTTTTCCAGCGGGGAGAAAAGAAAGAGAAAGGGAAGTTTCATACAGTTTTTACTGTATAACTCAAGAACTACAACAGCAAATGGAACCAAATTTGGCATGGAACGATATTTGGATACGAGAAATGCTTCCATGAATATTTGGTATCCACTCCTTCAAAGAGGTGGATGAAAAGGGGGAGGAGAGGTCTCCCTTACAATTTTCAGTATAACTGGAAAGTTGATCGATCAAAATGAACCATATTTGGCATATGAGGGTATTTGGATAAGAGAAATGTTTCTATTATAAATTGAGGCGCCATCTTTTTTAGCGGAAAAATATAAAGGGGGAAAGGGGGGCTTCCATACAATTTTTTTGCATAACTTGAGAATTAATCGAGCAAATGAAACCAAATTTAGCATCAAAAAGTATTTGAGTATGAAAAATATTTTTTTCTATGTGAAACAATTCCTTTCTTGCAGTAGGATGATAGAATTGGGAATATAGGAAGGGAAGAGGAGACTTACATTTATCTTTTTTTTTTTTTAAGGGGGGGGTAGGGTCTAACACTTTCAAAAAATCGATTTTTTTATTTTTTTATTTTCTTATTGTAAAACATTTCAAGAATGTTGTGTCAAATTTTCAAGTCAATTGAAGCAAAACTGCAGAAGTTATAGGCCTTTATCTCCTCCTATCTAATACTGCAAGAAAGCAAGAGCAGAAACTTCAAACGCGTTTTTCTCGAGAGCACATTTTAAAAGTCCGTGGACATCGTCATTTGAAAACTACTTATCCGATTCTTTTCAAATTTGGAACATATTTTCTACATATAAAATACCAGACCCCAACGTTTTTCTTTTTTGATTTTTTTACTTTGGGGAGATTTTAGAGGTGAAAAATGGCGGATTTTTAAGTGAAAAATCGTAGTTTTTACTTCAAACAGCCACAAAAATTTCATAAAAATATTTTTAAGTTAAATAAAAACGTTGGGGTCCAGAAAAACATCTATTAAAAATATTTTGCTCGGATTTTTTGACTTCAGATGATTCTGTGCTGAGATACAGTGTCCACCGCAAATCTTGTTTTCTAAAAGGCATCCTCGAAAATGCTCCGTCACCGGCTCATTTTTCAATATTTTTCTACGAAAAAATTACTAAATGTTCTTTTAACAATGCTTTGTATAATGCAAAAAATTTGAATACATTTGTTTGAACGATAGCTCTAGAAAAAAATCGTTAAAACGGTGTTTTTTTATGCCCGTTAGACCCTACCCCCCCCTTAAAATCCGAGAAATCGACAATACTTAACATGGAATATCGTTTTGGTAAGATTCTATGATTATCTGACACACTTACAGTGAGTAGGCAAAGGAGAAGGGAGGTGAGCCCAATACAATTTTGTTAGCATAAGTTCTTAATTTATGCTAACGAAGCCAACAAAAGGAAACAAATATGACATGAAAAAGTACTTGGTTACGAGATATGTTTCAACTATAGTTATAGACCCTTACGCTTCTCAGTGTAGAGAGGAGAAGAAAGGAGGAGGCTCCATATACATTTTGTTGTAAAGCTTAAAAACTATATTTGATATAAGAGGATTTTTTGGAACGAAAAAAAATGGGTATGATTATTAAAGATCACGACCTCCATTCAGCAGGAGGTGAAGGGAAGGACAGGGGAGGGGGCTCTCTTATCAGTTTTTTAGCATAAATCAAGAACATATCAAGCAAAAACAACCATATTTTATAAGTAAGATTGTTTGCGTACGATTAATTTGAGACCCTCCAGACATATTAACATTATCAGATCTTTAACACAAATTAGAGCAAGATTCAGAATATAAGTTTAAGTTTTCTTTGTGTTGCAATTCGAAGCTCCAGCTGCAGCTCTCATTTTATAGCGGTTGCTTATGAATTATGTTATAATTTGATTTAAAATAATGCCAACAAACCAATAAAAATTTGAATAATTTTTGAAAATATAATTTGATATTGAAAGGTGTAGCAAAGCACACCGGGTCAGCTAGTATTCTATAAATATATTTTACGAGCAAATAAAACAAAAAAGTGAATAAATCATTCGTGTAGGTTGAGGCAATTAAATCTTAAATAAACTTTGGAGGCATTTAAAATATGCCAAAATGAAGCCAAAAGGTTCGCTTTGCGGATTTTTTCTTCTTTCTGATAAGGATCAGATAAGGAATCTGATTATATAGAAAATTAAAATTTTGGCAATTCAGTCCAGATCTATACATACATTCCCAAAAATAAGGAATCAAAGAATCAATCACAGAGTCAGAATTTTGGAGAGCAATTTTTATTAAAGATCAGTTGATAAAATATTGAAAAAAAAAAAAAAAATCTTTTCAAGACGCAAAACCACATGCATACTTAAATAATTTGTAATTTTTATTCAACTTTTTAAGGGGGGGGGTAGGGTCTAACACTTTAAAAAAATCGATTTTTTTATTTTTTTATTTTCTTATTGTAAAACATTTCAAGAATGTTGTGTCAAATTTTCAAGTCAATTGGAGCAAAACTGTAGAAATTATAGGCCTTTATCTCCTCCTATCTAATACTGCAAGAAAGCAAGAGCAGAAACTTCAAACGCGTTTTTCTCGAAAGCACATTTTTAAAGTCCGTGGACATCGTCATTTGAAAACTACTTATCCGATTCTTTTCAAATTTGGAACATATTTTCTACATATTAAATACCAGACCCCAACGTTTTTATTTTTTGTTTTTTTTTACTTTGGGGAGATTTTACAGGTGAAAAATGGCGGATTTTTTCGTGAAAAATCGTAATTTTTACTTCAAACAGTCACAAAAATTTCATAAAAATTTTTTTAAGTTAAATAAAAACGTTGGGGTCCAGAAAAACATCTATTAAAAATATTTTGCTCTGATTTTTTGACCTCAGATGATTCTGTGCTGAGATACAGTGTCCACCGCAAATCCTGTTTTCTAAAAGGCATCCTCGAAAGTGCTCCGTCACCGGCTCATTTTTCAATATTTTTCTACGAAAAAATTACTAAATGTTCTTTTAACAATGCTTTATATAATGCATAAAATTTGAATACATTTGTTTGAACGATAGCTCTAGAAAAAATTCGTGAAAATGGTGTTTTTTTATACCCGTTAGACCCTACCCCCCCCCCTTAATAGAAACTTGTTTAAAAATTTCTGCTTCAAAGCTTAGATTTCGAACAAGTGGATAAGCTTTAAACGTATCTAAACTTCTTAGATTTTTTGATACTCTGTAGTTGGATTTTAAATTTTTTTTCAAATCACTTGATGTACATGATGTTTCTTCATCTTCATACACTTTCAAATATGTATCAATTTTTCATAACGTACTGACTACCACGCATAGCAAAAATTGACAATTGTAGGAGCTTCCTCAAATATCGACCTAGTTCAAAATAAACATTTACAGTATATGACCTATTAAAAATACGAAAATCTGTCATCACGATTCAAAAACACTTTTCTTGATGATTATACGCTTTGAAAACTTTTGTTTTGTAGATTCAGGGATACAGTAGTTTTTCGATTTTATCACGCTTTATTCACCGTGTTAATGGCAAATGATTTCTGAATGCTTTCTAAAAACAACGCGATAAAATCGAAACAATAACCGTGATCATATCGAGCGTGAACTTAGGGAGTATTGAAAAATAGAATAGTGATAAAATCGAAAAACTACTGTATAGTTGAACATGAGACCGCTGCAAAAAATGACTTTTTGCTCCCATATGTTTTTCGATGCCTTTTGGGTCACCAAACATCAGTGTGAAATTGGGGATGATTTAGGTGATTCCTAAACTAGCGAGTTTGTATGGAAATTTCTATTGGAGAAGAAATTTTTGCATCCAAGTTCATCCAGAAAATTCAAATACGCTTGAAATGAAGTTGGTCTTTAATTATTGGTTTTGCCTATTCTTGCTAATATGAAAAGAAGCTAAGTAATTCATGTAAAAAGTAATAACCATTTCAAAATAAACAATCTGAATCACTCGAAAAGTGTTGAAAATTGGCAGTCTTAGCTTTCTAGGGCTTTCATTTATTTCATGAAATATATTTGCAAAGGTTATCTAAATCATCAAACTCATTGGCTATGTAAAGCAGTTTTTTGTAATTTTTTATTTTCATCCTATAGTAAAATAGCTTTCAAATAAGCAGTCTGCTTTACACGTTTGAATTAAAAAAATATATTTTGTAAATTTTTTTTTGTATACCATAAATTATCTTTTTCTAGGGTACATGTTAGGTTTGTGGTTTGTTTACATGAAATGTATTACAATGACCAAGGAATATTAATAATCCAAAATTTTATTTTTCTGAACTTCCAGTACATCTCTGGTGATTTTTGAATTGAAAATTCAGTTTTTCCATATAAATTTCCATACAAAATTAAAACTCGTTGCGCTAATTCAGGACTCAACGAATCGCTTCCAAAACTCTAATTGCTATTTTTGGTAGTCAAAACAACAAAAAAAAAGTCATGGGAGGTGCAAACAATTTTAAATTTATTATCTATTAAGCATATCTATTAAGCATATTAAAAATCAGTAGCTCGATGTCTCAAATTTCGTTCTCAACTACTCTCTCCAGGCGAGATCTGAATCTGGAGCTTACCTTCGCAATATAAGACTATGAAATTTAAGCTCACAACTCAGTGGACTCGGTGGACCTTGATTGATTAATTTTAATCTCCTTTTTTTTCTAGAATATTCCCTCTTTTTGAAAACTGAGCGCTGCTTTCAAAAATATGTAATGATCCATTGAAAAAAACTGAAATGTTCGAGATACTGTAGAAAATTATTCAAATTCAAACCTCAAAGACCACTAAGAAAAATTAGCTGGAAAACGCCAAAATTCGGCATTCCATATCCCAGAATCCACTGGGCCGAATTTTTCAAATTTAGTACCTTCGAGATACCAAAAGTGTTGTGTTTAGTTTTGGAGAACAAAATTTCATCATTATATTTATAACATTTGAGTCATGCTGCTAAGTGTACATAGTAGCTTTTAGATCAAGAATCAGCTATTTTGAAATAAGCGAGAAATTTTAACTTTTGTAGAAAACTTAGTCTTTCATCAAATTTTGAAATTTTCGAATTCGTAATCAAAACAGAATAAGATTTGATTTCATGCTTAGCTTTCCTGTGTTTTTTAAGCCGAATGATTGGACGAAAAACGAGTTTTGGGCTAGCTTTTGTTTCTTCTAAATTGGGCCACTCTAGTGTGACAAAGGCAGTATTTTTAGAACATTTTAAAGAAAAATAAAATTTGCAACATTATAGGAGACTTTCCCCCTATACAACGAACTATTCATGAAAACATCGATGGGGGAGAAACGACTTTTTTTTAAGATTTTGGAACAAATTACATGAGCAAAATTTCAAAGTTTTGCAAAATGGTTAATTTTCGAAGAAATTTTGAAGATTAACAGTATAAATTATCTAGAGTTAGCCTATTTACAAGAACACAGTTAATAAGTTATGATTATTTCTATTGAAGAAGAATGTAGTTTTGAGTTGAGTGAAGAAAGTTACAATTTAATCATTCAACGATATATTTTTTTTGCTTCTCACGATTTGTTTATACTTTGGATGGGTGTGGTTTTGCGAAAAAAAAAAATACAAAATAAAAACAATCTTCTATGATAATCATTGAATTTGTGCATTGTTTGCTTGCGATAAACCCTTTTCATTATGGAAGAAATATGTTATTTCGATGTGTTCCATGAGAATTGTTTCTTTCAACATCGAATTTCCAGTTTAAAGAGTGCTTATTATATTTTTTATATAAATCACCGTAGGCTGTCACAACGTGTATGATAAACGTTTTTCCACGTCCTAATTTCAATATGATTTTCAAATTAGTAACCTTAAATTAATAATAAATCTTAGATAACGCTCACTACAGACCACCAAATAGAAAGTGAGAATTATCAAACGCTCGGTATTTTATTTTCTAAATTCTTTCAATTATTTGCTACCATGTAGAGCCTCGTCACATTCCCAGAGGCTGTATGAATCTGGTTAGAAAATAATTTTTAAGTTTTTTTTTTCAAGAGAGCCACAATATATTGAATAATGATTATATTATAACTTTCTTCACTCAACTCAAAACTAAATTCTGTCTTCGATAGAAACGATTTTAGAGGAAACACCTTTATTACCTTGATCTTTTTATTTGCTACAGTATTGCCAGATTTATTTGCAATTAGTTCTATGTAATTTTATTGTTGATTCTTAAATTTTTTTTCGAAGTATAAAATTTCCGCCAAAATATTTGATGAAAAATCCTTTCTATAAAAATAGTTGAAGTTGGTTTATATTTTTAAAGAGTCTTAACACATCACAACACCTCGATCATTTTTTCTCTCAATAGTGCGTTGCATAGAGTAGCTCCTTTTCTATAATGCGGCAAATTTTCAGAGACGATTTTTTCTTTTAAAGGTACAAAAAACACCGTGACGTACTCTACAAAAACCTATTACACCGCAATCATTTAGGCTTCTCTTCAATATCGAATTTATTAAATGGACTTTAGACATTTGATACTTCTTCTGATAATGTGTATATCAATAACTTATCCAGAGTAATTGATAGATGGAGATTTTTTAAATCTTGTTGAAAAGCTTGCTGAAAATATCAAAGACAAAAAATTTCGTCCCATTTCAAATCACGTCGTTTCGTGAAATCAAAAAAGGTCCTCAGAGCTATAATTTTCTTAAGTTTGTGATTATAATGCCAAAGAATTCACTCTATTGTGTTGTGAGCCTACTTGGTTGAATGATTCAACTGAATCAAAGCAACCGAAAGATTTCTTTTAATGCAACCACAGTACCGGGCTTGAATTAAAAGGAATCTTCCCGCTTTGATTCAGACAAATGATTCTTCATGTTTTTAATCTTAATTTAGTTGATGCTTCATATTTTCAGATGTATTTTTTCATCTTAGATTTTCTATTGAATACTACATCTCTGTGAAAAGCAAATAGAAAATCGGGTATTTTGAAGAGTATTTCTTCAGAAGGTCGCTTTTAAGTACTTCTATTCACTTTAAGTAGAAAAATAGAAACATCCCACAATTTAGTTTATCATTTCTTGATTTATATAATTTTTAAATTCATTTCCGATGTTTATCAAGAGTTGTAGACGCTAAGTATTATGTTCAATGAACGGTCAACCTCAGGCCAGGGTCAGTAACTGCTTTCAAGTGAAAGAACGCAATTTGAAACCGCGATGCTTTTAATTTTAGATGTCTGAAAGATAGTTTGAAAAAAAAAAATGAAAAATAAAACTACCCCAAGCATCTTCAATGGCAGTAAGACAATTAAACAGACACATCATGTCCTCGCGAATAATTTATGTGAAATCTTGTCGACGGATCAAGACCGTTCTGTCTGTGGTTTGGTGATCGTCTCGAATGGTAAAAATTACAAATTTCGAAAGCAAAATGAAATTAAAATAAAACAATTCAAAGAGAGAGAGAGAGTATAAATATTTCAAACGTTTTCGGAATGTTAAGTCAAGTGCAATTGGTCTCCAGCTTGGCTTCAACTGACCGGAATAAATTAATTCGCTCACACTCACAAGTGGAAGCGCGTGAGTGTTTTTGCACGGACAACGGTCCATCTAAAGTGAAATACAATGAAGTGAATTTTATTTAAAATTCTATTTCAATATTTTTATACCCAAAATGAAATTACAACAATTAATTTTTCGGAAATAATTTTCCTTCTTTCATAAAAAAAAAACTTCAGGGATCAAATACCGTTAACAACAAAGAATGAGTATCAAATAGCGATTTCACAAACAACGAAAGCAGATCAGTAATAAATCAACGCAAACTTGAAATCTAAATTGAAGAAATATTATTCTTTAGGATTGAACTGATGAATGACGTTCTTCTTAAGACGTAATATGGCATTTCCAAAAAAAAAAAACACATTTGATCCAAATGAGGACATCCAATTTGACATACAAGTTAATATTTATTTTGCTTGAGGGATATAATAAATGATGCCAGCTGTCGTCGCGCATTTGTAAATCGAAAAAGATACTTTTTCGAACGATCACCGAATGCGAAAAAAATTCTGTGATCGTGAGGAAATTTTGCAACTTTATTTACACTGTTTAATGTGTCTGGAACAACTTTTTTTTATTCTCAAAAATGTTTTCGGTGGAGCAATTTTAATTTGTGAAAATTCGTTTTACAGTTTAATTTATTTAGTCAGTTTTCATTTTCTAGAACCAAAATTACGCCACAGTTTGATCTTTTGACTTTTGCCTTGGCATGCCGCCCAAACCGGCTGAATGTTTGGAAATAATAACGATAATAAATAGTACAGTACAGTACACTGGGTACACCCACTCCGTCTTTGCAATGCCATTCTTACTCACCATCATCAGCAGCGGATGGAAAGTGTGGGTGGTTAATTTCAATTTCTTTTTCGAAAATGCATTCGGAAAATGAACTTTCTATTGTAAAGAAAGATCAAAATTCTAAAAATATATATGGAAAATAAATTAGTATCTTCATCAATTTATGTTTCTAATTATTTTGTGTTCAAATTAGCTGACTCGATATACTTTGTTTTACCTTTAATTAAATGAATCGTTATGAATGTTTAACTTAAGGTTGCCAGAGTTTTTTCAGCACGTACCGGGCCGAACAAATCCAGGCTATTTTATCTAAAAATCTTAACTCCTATTCTAGGTTTCACAATTTTGATGAATTTAGTATCAAAAAATTGGATTTTTTTTCCTGTAGGTCATATCTCAAAACCAAAAAAAAAAAAAACAAAATTGTTTAAAATTGTTCTATTCCATAGAACATATCATGCTTACGTTGGCTTCAAAAAAGGTAGCCATTTGCTCAGCAGCAGTAGCCAGCAATCGCTAAATTAATTACCGAGGCAATTAAAAATTTGACAAAAAGTTCGTCTAACAGCCGAGAATCGATCCCACGACATCTATCATGAGAGTTTAGGAGGCTAACCCCTCGACCACTAGTGAGCGTCAAGAAATGTGGCTCTCAAACTTAAACAGTTTGAAATATTGTGATAGTAAATCAACTTCTTGAATATCAGTACGCTTATCCTCCAAAAAACGCACTGGCCATCTTTTTTTATATTGAGTTTAGTCATTTTTACCTTTCCTTTTTTTTATCATAATCTTTTTTGTAGATTAATCATATATAATTCAGAAATAAGGTATCCATCATTGTGTCATATGTTCCCAAAGATAATTTACACTCTGTAAGAAAGCCTCCAATCCACTGTTAAGTGTATTAAATCGGGTTTTTATTGTTCGTTTTTGGCAAATATAGTGAAAAAATTCGGATAAAAATCCGGGTTTTTTTTTGAATGAAATCCGGGCATCGGGCTGGCCGAAATTTTGTCAAATTGTATATTAAATATCCGGGCAATCTGGCAACCTTAGTTTGATTTCATATACTCGTGCTTGACTTCACGAATCATTTTTTATGAAAATCTTCTTATCGTCGTGGTAACTTGAACAATATACAAAAAAAATGATCACATTCGTCACAATTCAGCATAAAAATAAAAAAAATGTTGAAACCCACGATTCACAATTCGCGCATTGACGATCGTTGGTGGAATAAACAATCACACAGTAAATTTTTAAAAATAATCTTGTTTTTGTTGAAAAAGTTCAAGTGGTGCTATTCTTATTTCGCACCCCTTTTTTCACATTTTTGGTCCCCAACGCCAATTGCTTCGTCCAAAAAAGTTTACTTATGCTTGATTTATCCGTTAAGTAATTTAGAACAAACTGTGGAAGAAAATTTTCGTAACATATGTTTGTAAAAGATAATAATATCTTTCAAAAAAATCATTAGAACAAAAATTGTGGCTTCTTGAGTACAATGAAACATTCACATAGTTTGCAAATTGTTAACGTTGTTTGAATAAAAAATATTCCTAATGACATACAATGCATTAGATAAGAAAAAAAAACATATGAAGTGTGAGTGGCTATTTACTGTTTGAAGCGTTCTGTATTTTCAACATTGGTCACAATGAATGAAAAGACTAACTGGAAAAAATATTTTCACATACATACATATTATTTCTATCTCATTTTCAATAATTGAGGAATCTCTTATTGCATTTGCCCGATTTGTGGTGTAATCATTCTACTACTTATACCGTTTTTCGTCTGAGCCAAAAAAAAAAAAAATTATCAAAAAATGCCAAAATTCACCAAAATGTCTCATACTGAAACATATTGATAAACACTGACCTATGATCGATTAAAGCCTTGAGAAACATGGAGCAGAAACACATCTTACCTGTCGGCCACTTATAGGTTTCGAACCCAAAAGTTTTCTTGCCGATAGCGGGAATCGAACTCACTACGCCTGGCATAACAAAACCAGACTCGCGCCAGCCTATCCGCTAGACCACATCTGCGCTAGCTTTAGACTTAGCCCTGTTTGTGTATACAAATTTTGAGAAAGGGTCTGTCCGGCTCGGTTGTCCGGATTTCGTTGATAAATGGCCGGATTTATTAACTTTATTCGCAAAATCAAACAAAAAACTCGCACAAAGATGATATAATTTTAATTATTTTTTAGACCTAAACCAATTTTTTTGAGCGAGTTTTATCATAATAATCATAATAGATTTTTTGGAAGTCTAAAATACGAATTGAAAGCTGCTGAGTATAAGTATAACTATAAGTATAAGTATAAGTATAAGTATAAGTATAAGTATAAGTATAAGTATAAGTATAAGTATAAGTATAAGTATAAGTATAAGTATAAGTATAAGTATAAGTATAAGTATAAGTATAAGTATAAGTATAAGTATAAGTATAAGTATAAGTATAAGTATAAGTATAAGTATAAGTATAAGTATAAGTATAAGTATAAGTATAAGTATAAGTATGAATGAATCAAAGGAAATTCTTCTCATTATGATTCGACCCAGTTTGTGAGAAACATAAACATTGAACTTGAATCTAGCCAAATAAAATCCCTAACCATACGCAGGGATATCAATTTTATTTCGCTCAATTTCAACATGGTTCGCCATTAGTCGACAGATGGATCGGAAGGCAAAAATTTATCTTCACAGCATCCACGACAACAAATAACAAACATATGTAGGATGTTCTATTTTCGCGCGATTTGGCCCTTTTATTTTTAGATCAACGACCGTGTGCGAGCGTCTTTTAGTTAGGTAGCCGGTGGGTCGAAATGGTGACTCAAATCCGTATGTAGTGCAGCGTGTCGTTCGACAACAAATTGGGACCGCCACCGTCGGCAGCAGATAGATGCCCTTGGAACTTGGGCACGGTCATGAATTTCGTTGAGCCGAGGGTGTCGGTCAGAAATAAGAGGTAGAAATGGGAGCAAACGGCCCAAGGGGCGAAGACGCCATTCTTTAAATCAAACCAAAAAGCATGATCCCTTAGGTTGGCCACAACGTTGACCGTGAAAAGCTAAGGTTGGCTAGTGGCCCAATTGCATTCTTCCGTGCGGTCTTTTCACACAATCCGAACACACACATACACAACAAGAAAGGATGCTGTCGGGTATAGCTATTGTTTCAACGTGTTGATCCGTAACGGTGCTCTTGCTAATTCAAACTCATTAGACACACACACCGCATCGGAATGCTTTCTGTTGTGCACGTGTTTGGCAGCGGTCGAGTCTCGACTCGCCCGTATCGATGGCGCGTTGGCTCAGCTGCTGTTGCCTTCGAGGGACCTGACGGAATCTGTTCAAGGTCATCCCTTGGACCACTACTGATCGTCTGTTGGCCATCATCGTGCTCCTATGTTTACTGTTTTCACTATCATTTGGGGCGAACTATTTTTCAATGGGATAATGGCTAAAGGAAATGGTGTTTATTTGCGTTTCCCTCCCCAATTATCGTGGGTATTTATTTGTTTCACTGCTCACATGTGATGCTGTTGAGTGAAGCTGGGACATATGTTGATGATTTAAATTTAACTGAACGTGCGAATGCTACACAGAGGAATATTACACATTATTTACTGTTTTTCACTCTACTGGTGACCTTGTTTGAAGGAAATCCATAATACCACAAATGTTATTATGAATTCTAGTAAAACGAGTTTAGGTAGTGAACCTGCATATAAGAGAAGCGCCATCTGATCCTTTTGAATCCCTCCCACATCGCCAAAAGCTTGAACAAAAAAAAAATCCTCAGCACTGTTTTGTTGCTCAATGCTCAAGCTCCAAAGTGAACACCCAGTTAATCCAACCAAACATTATTGAATTTCATGCCCGGCGAATCGCGATAAACGATATGAATGACTAGAATTTTGTTAACAAACACATAGTTCTCTAACTCGACAAAAGGATTGATTGGAATCGGTTTTGACAGTTATTTTGTATCGATTGGAATTTTGTTTTTCAGACGTCGCTTCTCTTACATGTAGGTTCACTAAGTTTAGGGACAAATGAATGTGTGACGTGAGAGCATTACGATGAAATCTACACTGGTGAGCCCTCACATAAAACAAAAACTTAATGGAAAGATGGTGACCCTTTTTCACCTTTTTACGCGGAACTCATAGAGGCATTTATGAATAGGCCTTCATTCTTATAAGAAACACTGCAATTTCGATTTAAAATTCGACCATTTTCTTTTTCAATATTTACCTGAACCTGAAACTTTCTGAGAAATGTATACGGAAAACTGGGCAATAGACAAACTTTTGGGCTTGAATTTTCAAAAGGATTTTTTAGCACTTAAGTGAACCCTTTAAAATGTGGGGTTTCATCATTGAACTTATTTTCTAAGTATTTATTTTCTGTGAAAACTTGGTTGCCATTCAATAAAATATCATCATCATCAGACTTCTTTATCAGACCTCTTGAAATATTCTCTTGATTCTCAATGCACAATAAGTTTAGAAGAAAAGTCACTTTTAAATAGTTATGTAAAAAAATAGCTTGTAGATTTTTAAACTACAGACCCCGTTCGATTTTGGCAACATTCGATTTTGGCAACATCCGAGCAAAAACCGTTCGATTTTGGCAACATCCAAAAAATAAGGTTTTTTGTAACTTTTTTAATTTCTATTTTCATTTCAAATTAATCAAAATTAACGTTAAACGTAATATTAGAATGAAATTTTTCAATTTAGCTTATTTATAATAGTTTTAAACTGTTAAAACACGATTTTTTCTATGTTTTACTACTTAAAACTAATATAATTGAGCCAAATTGAAAACTTTAATGTTAGTTTAAGGTTTAACATCAATTTTGAATAATTTGAAGTTAAAATTTGATATAAAAAAGTGACAAAAAAAAACCGTTCGATTTTGGCAACATTCGATTTTGGCAACATAAAATTTACGGGCGTGTTGCCAAAAACGAACGGGGCCTGTATAGTTGTTTATTTTCTAATTGGCATTTCAGTCTCTAGGAAGCAAATTACAGAATTTCACAATTTGCTCCACGTTTCGGCCTATGATCTTGTCCTTTTTCAAGGGATAACGTACATTATACTGTATATGTTCCTGAGTGTATACTGTGTGAAGAGAATTCCTGTCAAATTTTAACTTATTTGAATGATTTTTTTTATCACAGAGGTCGTAATTAAATAAATACTGTTAAATTTAATGTGGACACATCTCTCGTAGCTTACTTGTAAAAATGGTGTGTATTTACTATTTATTCAAGTAAGCTACAAGAAATGTGTCCATAGAAAATCCAACAGTTTTTATTTAATTACGACCTCTGTGATTAAAAAAATTCATTAAAATAGGTTAAAATCCGACAGGAATTCTCTTCACACAGTATACACTCAGGAACATATACAATATAATGAAAATTATTCCTTGAAGAAGGCCAAGATCAAAGGTCGAAACGTCGGGAAAATTGTAAAATTCTGTAATGTACTTCCTAAAAACTGAAATGCCAATTAGAAAATAAAAAACCAAACAATGTCAGTCGTTAAATACTACCATAAAAGAAACTATAGTTGAGAAATTAAAATTTCACGTAAGGGATAAAAGAGCATACTGGCCACACTAGTCAAGATGGGCACTTTCAGTTTAATCAGTGTGTTTTGAGTCTTTTTTTAAAGCACATCTTATTCATAAGTTTATCTCCTGGTTGATAACATTTAGTTTCCATGTGGTGAAAAACAAATTATTTTGAAGCAAAAAAGCTCTCGCAAGAATATGGACGCATGGTTATTTTTCGATTAGCAACTCATACCTTTTTCAATATAATACAATATAAATAATATAATACAAACAAAGAAAAACGTACATCCAGTAGGTTGACCTGCTATTGTTGCCTTCCCTCAAAATTTTCAAGTGTCTTCCACTCTAGCCATGTGGCAAATATGAAAGTCTCAAGTTTGTAATTAATTTATCTGTTTTAAACAACGCGTAAGCTTAAGGTGCTCCTTTTGCACTCATTTCCCCTATCTAGTTACAATGTCTCATATATGAAAAAAAAAAAATTCCAAAAACATCAACGTCTTGGTATACAATAAATTTTCGATTTCATATTAACATCAAGAAGTCTTGTATTATTAAACAATAAGAGTGTACAATTTGTAATAATTTACAAAAAAAAAAAAAAAAATAGAAAAAACATGCTGGTTCAACAATGTGGATATGACCCATTCCACGCGCCTGTGCACCATGAAGTCATTTTTTATTTTCCGTGTATTCGTTTGAATTCTTATACATGAATTTAAAGGTGAATTCTTAAGCTTTGTTTTGCATCACACAAAAATATAAATTTGACTTATAAAAAACGAGATACATACAATTTAAAAAGTTCATTTTTTAAAACAAAACGCACTTTTTGATGAATGCTCTTAGCTTTTCTCACTACACGGGCTATATTTAAAAAAAAGTAAACGTTCTGTATCCAAAAACATGGCAAATGACAACTTCTTTCAAGATGTGAAGGCGTTTGGAGCAAAGTTTTCATTATTTTGGATTTGGAGAGGGTGAAAAAGAGAAATTTTTAAAGATGGGACACAACGGAAATTAGAAGTGTTCTTTAGGTTAACATCACACTCTGGAACTCTATTGTAACGAAATTTCGGATTCTCTTTAAACATTTGAAGCCACGTTCGATGTTTTTTACAGAACCAAAATCGGTAGAGAAATCAAGAAGCTATAACGAAGTCAATGAAATGAAGTGACGCAACGTAAACTGTGTTGTGTAATAAATTGCTTGTTAATTTTACGTATTGCGACTTTGAGGCTCAAATTTTCAATACAAACATCATGTGACAAGTTCCATACTTTTGATGGGTTAACAGTTAGAACTTAAGGTAATTTTCAAACGATTATAACTTTTTTTGATTTTATCTTTAATTGTGGTGCAGATTCGGGAGCAATGTTTTTCATCCCTATATGATAACAAACATTCAACAAAACTAACATTCAAAACAAATCAATAACTGTTGGAATAACCAATGCTAACTTTTTGTTGCGTCACATCAGAAGCAAAACCATGTTGCACAAAATCATGTAATGTGACGCCACCCTATAGGTGTCCAAACTAAAAAGAGGGGGGGAATATATTTTTGAATGATTGAATTGTAACCTTCTTTACTCAACACAAAACTACATTCTGACTTCGATAGAAATGATTACATTTTTTGTGGTCATGATGTTAAAAACTTTCAAAAATTATGTTCCTATGTGCAACGTATAGCTACTAACTTAAGTTTTCTTGGACACTTTTTTTTAACTGATCTATATAGTCTTTTACCGAAACATGTTTTTTTTAGATTTTTTTTCTTAGACTTTAAATAAAGGAAAACTGAAGTCTTATAACTGAATATTGTCAGAGAATCATATTTGAGTTACGTTACGAGATCTCTCAAATTTCTTAAAAAGTTGTTCTAGCCACCCCGATTGTTTTTTTTCCTGAATAGTGCGTTGGATAGGGAAGAATCTCCTCTGTTTGTGGCTTTATCTTGTACACTACTGCAAATTCAAGGTTAACCTGAGCTGAATATGCATGGCGAGACAAACTATTTTCTGGTAAAATTAAACTCCTAAAAGTTATTACGAAGATAATTAAAAAAGTTATTCAAAGTCGAAGAAAAAAATGCAAACGCATACATCGGGAAAAGTACACATATCGTAACTATTGTTCCATATCGGGCCTATTGCTGTCAAAAATAAATGTTGTCATTCTAATCCGATTCGGTTTTAGTTCGAAATCAATCAGTTTTCATGACCGTGCTTGCGTCGAACGAAAATGTGTTTCATAAGAGCGTGAACTCGGACCAAAACAGTATTCGATTTCGGAACGATCTTCCTGATGAACGGATGAAAATCGAACCCATTTTCATTATTTTTTTCCGATCCGATCTGAAGTTGCGATTTTATGTGCAGGTTGGTCCGCACTTCTCAAATCCGACAGTGCGCTGTGTAAATCGCACCGTTATCTTCTACGATTTGTAGAGCACCACACTTCATTCCGAAATGCTCTACACTCGTTTCCGAGTACAGCCGAAGCCAAGTGCCGAGCAAAACTGGTGCCCCAATAGCAACACTACTGTGTGAGCAGGAGAAATCCCGAAATACACAACTGAAGTGCATTTTTTTCCTTCTCTTCCTACACAGTAGGCAAACAAACAGCACGAAACGATATTGCTTCTTCTTCCTTTTCTTGTTGGGCAAGAACCAAGCCTACTGAGTTGCTTTAGCGCTGCTCCCCTACACTAAATGTGAGGTTTTTTTCTCTTGCTCTCACCCTGGCGAAGCGTTCTCTGCTCTTTGATTGGGTGTACGCCCGGCGTCTTAACAGAGCAGAGCAAGTGTTTCAGAACGAAAAGTTCACTGAGTTGTATTTTTCAAGCCGTTCAGGGAGAAATGGACAACCATGTATGTGCACATATGCAAATATTCTTTTCAAATTTTCTAATAAACAAATGTTAAAAAGTGGTTTAAAACCCTTCTCTTCAGTGCAAGTTCACTCGTGTTGGGAAAAAGTGGTAGAAATTTTGACACTTTTAGCACATTTTGAAAACTTTACCATGTTAAAACATTTTCAAGATCTGCGGCCTTCAAGCTTTTTTGAAACACGTGTTATATTTTGGCATGCTGTAATGCAAATCTACCTTGGTTTCTATCACATACGGCTGAAATAGAAACAGTGTTGTGAAAAAATTCAACGCCCAAAGATCTGGAAAACATTTCTGCATGGTAAAATTTTCAAAATGTGCTACAAGTGTCAAAATTTCTACCACTTTTTCCCAACGCGAGTGAACTTGCTCTTAGAGCAAGTTCACTAGTGTTGGAAAAAAGTGGTAGAAATTGTGACATTTTAAAAATTTTACCATGCAAAAATGTTTTCAAGATCTTGGGGCGTTGTATTCTTTTACAGTACTGTTTCTATTTCAGCCGTATGTGATAGAAATATTGCTATTTTTGCATCACAGCATGCAAAACTACAACACGTGTTGTAAAAAAACTTTGAGGGCACAGATCTTGAAAATGTATTTGTGTGGCAAAATTTTCATAATGTGCAAAAAGTGACAAAATTTCTACCACTTTTTCTTAAGCAATGAATTGTTAAAGCTGTTCCAGAGAGTAGGCTTTGCTCGTTGGGTGGCAGGTGTGTTTTTCTAAGCAGCAAAATCTAACAAAGTTAATATTTTGTATATTTTTCATTCTAACAAGAAGAGAATAGATTTATGCGGCCACAAAACATCTAGATCGGATAAGGTTCCTGCATTGGAATGGAATTAAACCGATTTTACCGCAAAAACCTGTTTATTGAGTTCCGGGATTTCTTTCGGGAGAAGTCAACTTCAAAAGAAGGGTCAAGAACCGCTTAAAGTGGGCTCAAGGTGTTTCCCAGACCCTCATTACGCAGAAATGGTCGTTATAATGAGATCTGTTCATTTATTTTGGGTTCATTTCGCGAGTAGAATATTTTTGTAAGATTAATCATATCACTATTTAACTTAACCCCTGTAAATCCTAATCCGCTCTTTAGGGGGCTTGTAACCTTATTCGAGTGCATCCAAATAAAAAACACTCTTCAGTGGCCCTCAAAGAATTCTTGGAATTTTTAATTTTGCATCATTACTTTTTTTATGGATGCACCCTGTATGTCCAGGAAAAAAACTCCCTAATCAGACCTTGAGTGTCAATTTGACACTACTCGCCCAAAACCGCTATTTCTCTCTTTTTTCTCAACCGATTTTCATAAAATTTATAGTTTTGGCAACCTCAAATGTAATGTAACTCAAATATTTTTTTCAGACATAATTCACATACAATACTTCAGTTTTCCGTTATTCAAAGTCTAAGAAAAAAAACTGAAAAAAACATGCTTCGGAAAAAACTGTAGATAGATAGAGCTACGGAATGCTTAAAAAAATTTCACATAGACCCAAGAAAGCTTAAGTTTTTTTTTTGATTTTTTTTAATGATTATGACCAATAAAAATGTAAAAAAGTGGTGTAAAGAAAACTATAAATTTTGAATAACTTGGTTGGGAAACAAGAACGATATATTGATTTTAGTAATAATTTGAGATTGACACTCCAGGGACTGTAACGAGTTAAAATTTCTGGGACGGATTAGGGGTTAATCATGTGAAGCGATTGGCAAGAAACTCCACGCTTCATTCTTCTTTTTCTTTCTGTTTCTTTTGCGGTTTTCATCACATGGTTGGTCAGGCCGACAGGAAGGTATACTGACAGGAAGGTATACTGAAATTTATACTAATGAATGAAAGACGTTCTAAAGTTAAAATTAAAGATCTGCCCCGTTTAAGTTCTTAACCTGTTTAAGTACCGATTTAATCTTTTCGGAAAGAGTAGGTATCGCTGGAAATAAAGGAGAACAAATTAGGGATAAAATTTCAAGTGAAAATAAATGTTTTCTGTTTTTCAGCTATGTCAATAATTGTAAACCTGGAAATTTTCCAGTTCAATCAAGTTGATTTTTGATTTTCAGTTTAATCGTCATGTGTCACTCACTGTTCGTGTTTTGTGAAGCTCACGCCAGAAAAAAAATGCATTTTAAAATTCATTGGTGAGTACCTAGATGTTTTTTTTTAAAGTCATAAATCAGTTTAAAGATCAAATACGGACATGTAAGACGTATCCCATGTATTTTTATTTTTCAATTACGACACTTTACCATCCTTGTGGCATTCGAACGTATCCTGGGTGAAATGGCCAAAAGATTTGGAAATTTGTCAGTGCCCGTTGTAAAGCATCAAGTTATGGAAAGGTGAGTTTGATTTCATGATTAAAAAAATCAAAATTCATGACAGATATTTTAACAGACCTAATTTTTGTATCAAAGTCCTGAAAAGTCAAGTTCTTTGAGTTTCATTGTTTCAAATTTTTACTGTATGATTATAGCATTTTTTATAGTTTTTCCCAACATTGTTTGTTTTAATTTTAATAAAATTCAAAATGAGATTTTTATATTTGAATTGTTTTGGTTGAAATTTATTGATTTATTTATTTATTTATTTTAATTTGGTTGATTTTTTTGTTGAAATAGAATTCTCGAAACCAAAAATCTATCGGGATTCACGCGTCTCCATATGGGCAACGGAAAACGCCGCAATGTATGCAATGATTTTGCTCTGGAAAAGTACCGCTTGCCAAGAGTTTGTTTTTTTCCAACGAATTCGAGCAGTTCGAAGAAGGGGACGAAGAAAAACGGTTACCCCTTCTCAAAATGGATTTTCCAACCCTCTCTTTCGTTATAATAGAAAACTGAAGCTTAACGCGCGGTGGTTGCCGGCATACTTCACTGCACTGGTGGTTATTTTTCGGGGAAATTTAATTAGTTTCGTAGCCTGTGTAGCTGGTGTAGCTACCTACTCGAATCGACATTTTGCTGGCGTAGTTGCTGCTGCGGGTGGAATTTCCTTCGCCATAAAACCACCCCCGATCCTGAGAAAAAGCACCGTGCGTTTCCATTTCGCGAGCGAATACTTTCGCTAAGAATTTACCAACAAGAAACGTGCATATTTCACAATTTAACCAAGACGAGGCTCCGAAAACCGGTGCTGTGCGAAGTGCCGTGTCGCACTTGCTTCAGCCATTTTCATCTTTTCATCCCCGCGTTAACAGAAAGGAAGTCTGTTGTACAGTTATGATAAACGAAAAACGTGACTATCGCTGGTGGTGGGTGGGAATAAGAAACCGCCTTTTTCAAGATGGCGGTATGCAAAAAAGCCTTCGTAGTTCATTTCTTATGACAAGACGCTGTTTCGGAAAAAGGATGGAAGGAGCAAAAGCATGAGCGCCCGTTTGTATGGATTCGAAGTGAGAATCGATATGATGAGCTGTTTTGCTGTTGAAGAAAAACAACATTTTGTGAAATATGGTTTAGATATTTTTACGGAAAAATCTCAGCTTTAATATATTGGGAAATTAAATTCTCAAAAACCTGCAAAAAGTCATGTGTTTTTGGGGATAATCTGAAGAACCCCGCTGCAAACCCGTCAGATTACAAATAAAATCCCTTATTTGAGCCCAACAGTTCTTCTACCATATTTTTTAAATTTTTGATCTGAATTTAAACAAAGAGTTTTCAATCAAAAAAAAATTTGGAATTCGGTGCCTTTTCAAATTTTGTGAGGCGCCCATGTTCCCTAGAAGAAAGTCGCTCCCGCGAAACTCGAGAAACTCGAGCCAAATTTAATAAATCTCAACTTTCAAATATGGGGGGCGGCGGGCGCACCCGCAAGTGGAATTTGCACAACTTCACAAGATGTTTCAGGCTGAAGATGAACGTCTCTTCTTTCGAAGAACAACGTTGCTGGTTACGTTGGGAAAAAGCCATACCGTACGTAGGAGTTTGCTTAGTCTGGAAATTTTCCTTCGTGGCAACGTTGTTTTTACAGCGAGTGGAGCTTTAACGTGTTTCTAACTTTTGGAAGATTGGGTGGATGTTTTTTCATAACAATTTTCATCGAACGAAGGAAGAAGGATGAGGCACGCTGAAAGTCGTTTTCCAAGCAGAAATAATATATTCCAATATAATTAGTTTCTACCTTTTAGCGATTTTGGCAGCTATGGAATAAGGATCAGTGGATGGAATTTTCAAAGATTTTCAAAAATGGATTTAAGTTTCTTGTTATCAAGCTATCATCACACTGTAAAAGGTATTCATTTGAATCATCACTTGAGAATTGAATTCATCCCATCGTTTAAGAAAATGTGGACATATATCTGTCCTGACAATCATAGAAAACTGGATTTATAGCTCCAATATGCAGCCTTCCTCGGATAGATTTTTGATTTTTAATTCTGTAGTGTGAAATCATTAAAAAAAAGATCCCATAATCACTCAATAAAAAAATTCTTTCATTTGGTCTTATAGAGCTTTGATCAGGAAACTAGATTGGATGAAGCCATACAGTAAGTTTTTTTTTACGCGGTACGAAATCCGTCGTTAATGCATGGGACTTGGAATATTTGCGCTCAAAAACCATGTCGATTCTCGAGAGCCATGTAGAAGAACCATCAGAACGGTTCTTCTACATGGCAAAAAATCAGAACAAAAAACTCGTGTCAGAAAAAACTGAGTGAAATCAAACCGCGTAAAAATACACTAGTTTATTTTGTGTCAGGAATCATTAAAGTTTGTAGATCACAGTTTTTATACTTTAACAGTTGATATGTAGTGAAACTTCTATGTTCTACTAATAAATTTAGGATATCGGGACTTCTTTCAGACTTGCTTTTAAACCTCTATTAAAAAAAAAATACTCAAATTTGATTGTACTGATTTCAAGCTAAATAAAACACAAATATTTTAAATTCAGAGTCCTTTTTTCTTGATTTTCATGGGTTTTCGAAAAAAAAATATTTATCTATTATTTGAACCAGCTTGAAGTTACTAGTGATCAAAGTTGAAAAAAATATAATATGATGATTTTTCCGCCCGACTTTGAGGTTAATGATGGCTTTAACTTGAGGTTATCATAATCAATTGTGGTTAGATTAAGGTTTCCAAAATTTTTTCAGCACGTATCCGGGCCGGACAAATCCGGGCTATTTTCTCTAAAAACCTGACAAAATCCGGGCATTTGATTTCAAAGTTGAAACCCAAAAATCCTTACAATATCCGGGGACATCATGAAAAAAAACTAAAAAAAAGTTTTTATAAAAACTAAAAACAATTGCAATTGTATTTAAGGCCTCCAAAAAATCTTTCAACATTATTTTTATAAAACTTGCTCAAAAAAATTTGCTCAATTTGGGACGCATAAATAAAAAAAATTAACAACGAAATCTGTTTTTTTTGTCTGATTCGGAAGATAAAGTTAATAGATCCGGCAAAATCCGGGGTCTTTTCAATTAAATCCGGGAATCAGGGCCGGATCGAACTTTCCAAAATTTTGTATTAAATATCAGGACAAACACGGATTAAACAGGGTAACCTGGAAACCTTAGGCTAGATTTAGGTTGGCAGAATTTATTCAGCACGGACAAACCGGGCAATCTTGTATAAAAACCTGGCTAAATCCGGGCATTTGATTTTAAAAGTGACGACCATCAATTCGGGCAAATTTTATCGAAACCTAGACCTTACTGAACAAAAACCAAGAAACAAAAAATTTTTTTTATTAAAACTCATCGATAGATTTTCATGCTTCCAAAAAACATCTCATGATTATTTTCATAAAACTTGTCTTTGAATTTATACCGGATATACCATTAGATAAACATGCTCTTGGAACAAATTCTACCAATTTTAAGAAATGACAATGAATGTATGTAAGTATGAAAAGTTGGAAAGCCTAACTATCACGTCTTGTTGTGCATCCATTTCATCGGGAGAAGTGTTTGTTACGAATATTCGAAAACCAGATATTTTGTAGCATGTTTGCTTTCAAACGTCAAATAAAAGTTTTAGATCTAAATATTTTAGAATACATACGATTGCGAAAACATTATAATTGTAGTTCTTGCCGTAATACTCTAGGCTTCAGCAACGCAAAGTGCTTTCATACATTTTTTAAATTAAAGGTTGAAAAAGTTTTTGTACATTTTTTTTCGAATATATTTTTTTCAAGTTAACATTATTGGTACCGTCAAACGGGACATCATGCAACAGCGGGGTTAGATGCAACATTTATATAACACCACACTGAATCAATTTTCAATCAAACTATTTTTATGTACTATTTAAATGTACAAATTTTAACATTTTTGATGCCGTAAAAATAAGGTTGCCAGATTGCCCGGTTTTATCCGGGTTTGCCCGGATATTTGTTACTAAATTTGAGAACAGATCGGCCTGGCCCGGTTGCTCAGATTTCATAAAAAAATGCCCAGATTTGCCCGGATTTTGCCCGGATTTATTCACCTTATTTGGCAAATTAAAAAAAAAAAAAAACAACAACAAACACCTCCAAAACGAAATTTTTTGAGCAAGTTTTATAAAAATAAACATGAAAAGTTATTTGGAAGCCTAAAATACGGTTAAAAATCTATCGATGAGTTTTGTTGGAAAAAGTTTGTTTTTTATTTGTATATCTTGATTTTTGTTGAGGAATTTCTGAGTTTTGACAAAATTTGCCCGGATATTGCTCGAATTTGCCCGTCAATTTGAAATCGAATGCCCGGATTTTGCCAGGTTTTTATATAAACCGTAAACGTAACCTTACGTAAAAAACTTTACCCTATATGAAGGATTGGCTTGATAATATTACCTAAAAACTTTTTACTGGTTTCCTCATGTTGTACCAACACTGTTGGTGTAAAAAATATTTTTCGAACAATCACCCAATTTTTTAAATAATTATTTTTATAATTCAGTTAGGTGTCTGGGGTAAAATGCAACAAAATGCAAATCATAGAAGCACCTTGTAAATCTCGTTTCCATGTGCTGGAATATGAATGTTTTGCATCACGCGTTTGTAAACATTGAAATTTCATTCATCCAAACATATATTTTTATGATTTCAGCTTGTAGAACTTTTCGTAGTATTATTTAGCCCCTTAATGTATGCAGCCTCCTTATTTTCAGTAAAATGTGAAAATTAGTTTTTACATACCAAAGTATTACTGCAATTGGTGTTTTCATGAGCAATGGTCTTTAAACTATAAATTTTCATACGTGTTCATAAGTTTTTTTCATTGAAAACAAAGTTTCTTGCAAGTTAGATGTTAAAGATGTTTGTTATTCCTCGAGATTAAAAAGATTTCATAATCTGTAAAAATTACAGCAAAAAATTAAGAACAGTTTGCTTTTTATTTTTTTGCAAATCGTCTGCATATTTAAATAAAGTAGGTAATATAAATACCATGAGTCAATTCCTTTAAACTCTGGAATATTTAACAATTTTTCAATGCGCGTTTTTCATATTTTAATTGGTTTAAATATCTTTAAAACATACTTTACAACCATGGATAAAGGTGCTGAAGTCGGTATCGATTCTCTTGGTGACATAGTGGCACCAATTACTCTGCACTAAATGGATTCTCAAAATCCCCGGTAAGGAGTAAAACAGTTAAAAAGGTCGGAAGATCGAATCGAATATAAACCGATTTAATCGAATTTTCCTAGGTTTGAGAATTGATCCAAAAATCAATAATTTGAGTTCAAAAGACCAAGATCGACCAATCCTACTGCAAAGCGAACAACGATGCGTAGATTTGAGTTCAAAATGATGGAAGCATATCAGGACATACTTTTTTTTTACCTTTACTCAAATTTCAGAAGTTTTTCAATTAATTGACTATCGCGATGCATTCGTGATGCGAGAATGGATAGTAAAAGATCTTTGCTACTTTTGTTTATTTCTTAGATAAAGATTTTTAAAGGCCTTCGAAATATACCATTTAAAGCATGGGTGGCCAAAATTTTCATCAAAAATGCCTTATTTTGAAGCTAGCGGACAGCAGAAACTAAATTTTTTCATAAAAATTTCGTATCCTGGATCTGTCTGTGGGCTTTTTATATACATTGAAGAACAAAAAAATTGTTTATATTCAGGGGTTTCATAAACCTTCTGGCCCGCGTGTCAATTGGATTTTGGCTATCAAAGACCCCCGAGTTTAAGCAAATGTTTTTTTCCTTTCGACGTCCACAAAGAGTCCACAAGCGGATCCATGATGCAAAATTTCATATAGAAATTCAGTTTCTGCAGTCTGCTAGCTTCAAAATAAGGCATATTGGTGAAAATCTTGGCCACTCATGATCTAAAACAAATCATGGGATGAAAGAGCTGAATTTGACGTATAGATATCGAAATTTTTTCAAAAACTGTCCCGATTCACTTCATTTCAAGGTGTTCATTTATCTTTGCGAATATGAGGTCAGAATCAAGAATTGCTTTCATGCATCACACTAATATTCTTTTTTTTTATGGAAAACTGCTGTTTTTTCCTTGTTGTTCTTGGTTCTAAGATTTTTCGCGAAATATCGTTGCAATTCAATTACTTTACTTTTGTGAGTGTTATCCCATAATTTAACCCTCTACTGCATACGAGCCCAGCAAACATTTAAGAAGGTATATCGCAGGAACAACATAATTATTCAAACAAATATGCCAGTTGAAAAGATTGGATGAAACTTACCAAAAAAGGATTATATCTAGAAAAGTGGAGGCAATATATTTACAATGACAAGATTCCAACACAGCAAAAAAAGTATTGTGAAATTACATCAAATACCTGCACATAACTTGAGTCGCAAATATTACTTAATATTACATCGTCAGGATGTATTTGGCTGTTTGAAACCATCTGATATTTATTGTACCGCTGATGCAAAATGGACCAAATTTCCTAAAAATGAAAAATAAGGAAATTATATTCGAAGCCATAGTTTTGCTTACATTTTTGTTTAATTTTGGCAGTACTTACAATTCAAACAAACACAGCTGAGGTCCGCAATCCGTTTTTAACTTTTTGAAATGAATACAATTTGAACGTCAATAGAAGAACACCTTGACTACTTGATGCGATATCACATAGAAAGTTTTGATATTACACCATACGACGTATTCAAATTGTGTACATCGTTTAGATGTATTATTTCAACAGAAATCCCTAATACTACATCATTTCCAGAAATTACATCGTCCATCGTTACACTTTTTTTTGCTGTGAACGATTTTATTTTCCCACAAAAAGTAAAATAAACAATTTTATGTAATTTGAGTAAATTGAAAAAAAAAATCTCGATCGAGATATGAACTACAGTAATCGAAGTTCGCTGCCCGATATCTTACCACGATGCCAACTCATCAGTTGATATGATTTACGCTAAAACTCTATAGGTGAGATTTTCTTTCTACGAACTGGTCAAAGCAAGAAAAGAAGAGACCAGATAGAGTGCCAATGAAGGACCGCTCATTTGAATCAGTTCACTTTTAGATAGCTGTAAACGTTAATGTAAAATTAGCGTATTCTCCATTTTTTGGAGACATATTTACGAATTGACTAAACTGCTATCCGATTCGACATATTTAGGCACAGCTTGTCGTAAATGAATGATAGAAAATCACTCAATACAAACGTGTTTACGATGGTTATTGAAAATGTCTTAATAGTCGATTTTGATTATCGTATAACGATTTCATGTAAGCTGGGAGCCCATATATGTATGTATGTTCTCGAAGTTTTTTCACAATTTTCTTATAGGGAAGAATGCCACCTAGTGGTAAATTCCTGGCAAAACAAAATTTCACATTTTTTTAGTATAAATTAGTACCTACTGTAAATAAATTCAAAAAATTTAAATGCCTCAAAAATTCAATGAACAGTTATAAAATCCACAAAAATTTGAAATTTTTTATTCAATTTCTCACAAAAATATATTTAAAAACATGTTTGTAAATTTTGACATAAATTGCTTGGTTAGAGGTAAAAAAAAACGGTGACAATTTTTTTTAACGGATTTAAAGTTCATTCAGCAGAGGGATAATAAAAATAGGTAATGGTTCTCAAAATTACAAGTCAAATTTAAGTTTCCAATATACTTCTTCACATTTTTAAAAAGATTCTTTTTACATTTCGTAAAATTTAAAAAAAAACACTCCTTTTTGAACAATAACGATAAAGCCCCGTTCCGATCCTTAAAAGCTAGCGAGTTGCTTCCGCATCACCATGGATTGAATATGACTGCCTGGTTTCATCCGCAATTTTCATCATGGCAACCATTTCCTTTGACACACCGTGAGTTGTAACTAGGAGGAAGGGTGCGTGTCGATTTTGCCGGCACTCGGCGTTGTATTGCGAAGGTGTTTCCCCTTCTGAATGTTTTCAAGAGCTGTGCCAACATCCGCCGGGTGCGGCAAAAGGTTTCCTACAAAATGATGATTAAACCGGGCGCTGCTTGAACGTACCTATGTGTGTGCTTGTTTAGTTTTCGGCAAAGGACTTTTATGGATGACAAAGACTCAGGTACAATTTATTCGCGTGCATAAATTTTCCTTCCTTCCTTCCAGACTTAGATGGATGATCAGGAAGTTCTTCAGAAGGAAATTCTAGAAGATTTTGTACTTAAAGGACCCCCGAGATGATAAACAAATCCATTTTCAATTTTAACACTGAATTTCGGATCGGTTAGGAAAAAAATGAAAAAAAAAACTTCAACACAGTAGAGACAAGAGCACTAGTCAAGTTTTCACGCTCGTGCGCTCCTTAAGATTCAAAACTTGTTTTCAATGTTTTTTCCTTCCTTTCTCCAAGAGCAAAGAAGCTAAAGCTCGCATCCGAAAAGTAAGATTCAGGAGATGTTTCCGCTTGATCACAATGGGGAAGTCAAAAGTTGACAAAACATCATCAGCACGCGCGCGTATTTTATAACCCTTCTTCAAGAAAACCACCCTTTCTCGTTTCTCGGGTGAATTAAAATGGGAAGCCACCTTTCTGACTACGAAAATGTCGCTACGGATTAGAGATGTTGGAAAATTCATCTTAAAGTAGATACGTGCGCTAGCTGTCTGTTCTGTTTATCACCACACTATGAAAGCCAGTAGAAACAAACCCTCCTTATTTTCAACGGGTTTGTTAATATAAGGCAGGATCTAGAAGGAGACGCCTTCAAAGATTTATTACTTAGTTTGATTCTGTTTTGTAGATAGAAGAAGAAGTTTTAAATTCAGACTATCTCTTCTGATTGTGATTTCTTAATTTGAATCCGAAGAATATGGTTAAAATATCAATACTTGTACCTTAAGTTTGATTATATAGAACTCTATGAAATTGGTTAGTATTGTTTATTTCAGGTGTTTGAAAGGTCAATTTGGTCACTCATGGGTTCCATTTACAAAAAAAAATATTATCACTTAGTATTAAAACCTAAAGCTCGTAGATAAAATTCTCACAAAACGTGTAATGTTTTACTCAGAGATGACATAATTTGGAAGAAAGTAATCACACATTTACACACACTCTCACTCGATAATCTACAGCTAATCCACA
The DNA here is from genome assembly GCF_029784155.1 of Uranotaenia lowii. Classification (NCBI taxonomy): domain Eukaryota; kingdom Metazoa; phylum Arthropoda; class Insecta; order Diptera; family Culicidae; genus Uranotaenia; species Uranotaenia lowii. Next base: position 100,504,318 of record NC_073693.1, on the reverse strand, counting down.
CTAACGATTGGGTGATTCGATTTTGGGTGGTCTTTTTTTATCACACCATCGACGATGGAAAATTTTCCTTCACCGGAATAATCATTTCTTTAACCACCTACCTGATTGGCCAGGGCGGCTTCGTTTCCGTCTTCATAGGAGGTCGGGATCATCGGAGGATAGGGGGTCTTCGGTAGCTGGTAGGCACCGCTGGCATCCAGCTTGGGGAACACGGTGTGTGGTAGGGTTTCTACCGGATGTTCCAGAGCCGTCGCGTATGCCTGTGGGCCGTGGGGCAGCGGCGAGGAGACCCTGGAAGTAGTAGCAAGACTTCAATAAAGGTTGACCGTAAATGTCAGTTATTGGTGTATGTTCGAATTGTCCTCACAGACAACGTTTGGAATATATGAGGTGAAAATCGTGGATGTTTCCAAAATTATTTTGAAGTCTATAATCGATTTATGGTTGTGACATTTTTTTTGTGTAAAAATCACTCTTGCTCTAATACAACTGTATAAATCAATTAATTCATCCAATTTTAACCATTCGATTGTTGGTCAAACTTTTGAGCGAGAAAGTTTGCCTTGATCATAAATTCTGAAACCGAAAACGAATACATCTCTTTTAAAAAATTTCAGTGCTATCAAAGGGTAAATATTCGGTAGAATTTGTGAATTATCATCACTGTATTAGAGCGTCCCCCGAGCCGATTATACAAAATCTTCCACGTTTAAGACTATAATTGATTGAAGGCCGAGCAGAGAGTCCCATGCAGAATTTATTTATTTATTTATTACAAATTAACGGAACACACATTGTTCCAAATGATGACTTAAAATCAATATGAAAGGATGTATTGAGAACCCTGTAATTAGACTAAGTACAGTCTAATTACAGGGTTCTCAATACATTTAAAACTTTACTTCGGAAAGCATCTCTAGAAACGTCGAAGTCGAAGTGCTCAGAAAAACGGTTGAATGTTTTCATAACAGCGATGATAGCGCTATTAGCTCCGTAATTGTTCAATCGAAGATACAATCGAAGATGTTGGTTTCTAAGTCCACAGGGTCGCACACTTAAAGCAATGGCTTCAAGGGGCGTGGGGCAATCGATTCGCGATGTCAAGAGATCGGCGAAGAAACAGGAAGAGTTTCTGCGGGCTTGAAGAGTGACCATTAGGCTGAGTCGATTTTGGGTCATTTTCGAATTTCTCAAACCCTGGGTAGTCAAAAATTTCGTATTAGTTCAAAACTCATCCATGATTTTTTGCAAAAATTCTAAGTTACGATTATATGAGTAAATTTGAACTTTTAGGTTGTATGGAAAAATTGAATATTTTGTACTGAAAAATCAACATCGCGTTTGGTTGTTCTGTGGAGCTGAGCCTGCTAATGTTTTTCGTGCTAAATAGTTTATGTGAAGGAAGTTTTCCGCTGAACAACTTTGTCGAAAACCAGAACTTTGTATCTTATTTGGAAAAAAAGTTATTAGGTATTTAACAGGGGTCTTTTGGCATTGGAAACCTATACATTCAACATCACTGCTGGTGCCTCTCGAGCTATTGCATGAAAAGAAGTCATGTAATACCTCGCTACGCACCAAGCAGTGATGTCAAATGAATTTATAGTATTTAATTTCCAAAAGACATGCCCCCAGTAAACATCTAATAACTTATCTGCCTAATGAGATTTAAAGTTATAGTCTTCGACAAAGTTGTTCAGCGGAAAATTTCCTTAATAGAAATAATAAATTGACCCGGAAAACATTAGCAGAGTCGGCTCCACAAAACAATCAAACGCGATGTTGATTTTTCAGTACAAAATATTCAATGTGCCCATACAAACATAAAAGTTCAAATTTACTTATTTAAACGTAACTTAAAATTTCTGCTAAAAATCATGGATGAGTTTTTGACCAAAACGAAGCCTTTAAGACCTCAGGGTTTGTAAAAATTCAAAAGAGACCCCAAATCGACTTACTTGGGAGTACTGAATCCAAACATGCATTTAATTTCATAATACAGTGAATCCCAGATTTAGTCACCCCTATGATGCATTTTATGGTGACCAATTGGGGACAGTGACAAAATAGATTAATTGTAAAAAGCACTCTTTTTTATTACTTCTGTTCAAATCAATGAGAAAACATCATTACTGCGTCATTTAAAACAGTGTAGGGGTTTTTTTTGTATGATTGTTGTCGATAACACTAGTTTACAAAATTTAAAAAAAAATCGTGAACTTGATTAACTGACCAACATTTTTAATGTAAAATCGAGCGCTGAATTCGAAAATGAAATTCAAAAAAATCCCAGTAGAACCGAAGACAAATATTTCACCCGAAGACTGCAACACGATTGGACTTGAAGTAAAAAAGTTATTGCAGTTCAAAGGCCGCAAATTTTGTCCAACACGCAATGAGTACTTTTTACGCATTGCGTATTATACGAGCATTTTCGACTAAAATACAATCTTTGAACCGCAATAACTTTTCTGTTTCAAATCCAATCGAGTTACAGTCTTCGGGTGAAATATTTGTCTCAACTTAGGTTTTAAGAAAATGAACCATAAAAAACAATCGGATAGTGATGAAAAAAGTTATTGTTGCAAAACCAGTATTTTTTGTTCCACCCGGGCAGAAAACCTTAAAATTTTTTTCAGGTTTGAGACTCAAGCAACCCCTCCCTATGGTCAGATCTTCCTGAAACTTGGCATGTGACTTTCTGGTGAGCTAATAAATAATTTTGACTTGGAGCGAGTGAGATTTATCATGTTTCATTCTTCCTTTACTATGATAAGTGTACTGCGGTTCGTTAAATTATGAAAAACTACAAAAAATACTATTATGGTAAAGTAGCCATAACTTCTTCAATTTTCAACCGATTTTGATAAACAACCACTTGAAATATTTGTTTTGAATTGAGGCGCAAAAGAAAATGAGATTTTTTAAATGCTACCATCGAGCCTAAAACTTTCGTTGAAACAAAATTTTCTCTAAAAAAATGGGTTTTTTATAATTTTTTCTTTCATAAAGTCACTAATATCAACAACACTGTTGGTCAAACGCAAAAACAATGTTCAGATGATCGATAGAAAACTTATTCACCTTCAACATGCAAAAGAGGGATTTCAAATTACTGTTATGCCGTCCGAGATATTTTAATCTAAGTACAAGAACTTTTTTAATTTTTCCGGAATTTCATATTTGGGCCATAACTCAAAAACGGTTCTACTGAGATGTTTTTGAATTTCATTTTTGGATTCAGCGCCCGATTTTACATTAGAAATGATCTTCAGTTTACTGAGTTCAAAAATGCTGTAAACTAGTGTAATTAATGCGTTAGGTCTATTTTACATCGAAATATCATAACATTTTGTTGCTTTTTTCCTTAACCCTTAGGAGTGTCAATTTGACAATCCAAGCTAAAATCGTCATAACTCTTTTCATATCTAACCGATTACAACGGAACTTCTATCACTAGAAACCTAGTCAAAAACTGTAAATGTAAATTCATTTTTTGATCATAAATTTACCTATATGAAGTTAGTAATATTTTGGTATTTCTCCAAGCACTCAATGACCCTAAGCGTCTAAGCTAAATTCCATGATTGAAGAATAACTCAAAAACTGTTCTACTAAGGTTTTTTGAATTTCTTTTTTGGATTCAACGGCCAATTTAACATTTCAAATTTGGGTCTGTTGATGAAGTTTACGATTTTTTCTCGAATTTCTTAAACTAGTGTTATCATTGTGAATAAGTATTTAGAATATGGGGGCTAAATTTATGTAAATGTCTATAGCCAAAGCACTTATTTCTCGCTATTAAAGCAGCTTAAGTTTTCAATATTTACTTTTATTTCTTGACCCTGAACACTCTAAATGAATATAAAAGTTTTGAAATCAAACAATTATTGCTTTTTATTTCAAAATCAAAGTATGTATTCTGATTTTGATTTTAAATGATTGTCCTTCGATATTGAAAATGTTTTAAAGATTAAAAAAAGGCTATTAATAGACTACTTTAATGAAAATTGGCAGCTATGATGAAAAATTTGTTAATTGTGTTAACGACTCAAATAAAATTTAAATAATTTATTTTAATAATTCTTTATATAGGTACTCATATTTAATTGTTGGCAATTCGGCGAGATATGAGATTGAAAAGAGATTCGTTAGACAAAAATAGAAGTATTAATAGGTAGAAAGATTACAGCAAGAGTGCTTTGGGTAGAAGAAATCGTATAGCTGGTAGAAATAGTGAAATGGGGCTTTTGTGTTGCGGACATCTTTGAACTACTTGTGTGATTCTAAAATTTTAATGCATTTTTTTATTGCAATTGTTTACCTAGTTAGTTTGTCTTTTTTTAAGAAAAAGAATGAACTTTGGAGATAATTTCTGTTAAAATCGGGACTTGCAATTAATGGAATTTATAATTTAATTTTATTCTAAGATTTTCATAGAAAAAAAAAACAAAGTGAATCCCTTTATTTTAAAGTTTTCAGTTTTTCAATTTAGATCATGTTTCACAGGCAATGATATAACATTAACGGAAAAAATGTTGTTGCATTTGTATGCTTAACATGTCTTTTTATTATTTGTGTCTTTATGAAAAAACAAAAAAAAAACTTAAATAGAATATTGTTAACCCTCTAAAAACTTTCTCTGCCTACAGATGGAGTTTACTAAAATCAACAAATACCAAAACCAATCACTATTTCACTAACTTTTTGCTCATGTTTCAAAATATATTAATCTAACAATCCATACTAATGGCCACTTTTTGACAAACAATTGTAAAAAGCTACATCTAAGAAAAGCTTAAAACATGAGAAAAATGAAAATGACTTTTTTTTCGAAAATTTATCATTTTGGTATCGTTGAAAATCCTTGATCCATGTGGTTTTCAATCTTAACTTTTAGGTGTAAAACTTACCACCATTCTTGTTTTTGTTATTAAAAAAAAGATCCTTCGTAAGGAAGTAAAAAGAATTATAGACCCCTTATAATGCGGGGTTAGGAAAAATGCCAACAAATCGACAAATATGTTCAATATTTGTAACTGAAAAAGTCATTAATTTATTAAGCTTATGTAATTATGTCATTTAGAAAAATGTAAAATATGTTTCCTCAACAATAAAGGGTGATACGGCCAAAATTTAGTCAAAAGAAAATGCGTGGAAATCGGTGAAATCGTTTATTTAAAAAAATCAAATTAAACTTCCTTTTCAAGTATAATTAGTATAACATTCAGGAAAAATACTCAGTTAGGCTTCCGCTTTTCCAAATCCGAAATGCCGGGCCTTACGCTTAACCCCTGCCATCAGATTTTGTACAGCCACCTTGTCCACCTTCTTCGCCGCAGAAAGCCAGTTTGCCTTGAACTGCTGCTCGTCCTGAGCAGTTTTTTTGGTCTTCTTTAGGTTCCGCTTGATAATAGCCCAGTATTTCTCAATTGGGCGGAGCTCTGGCGTGTTGGGAGGGTTCTTGTCCTTGTGAACCACCTTCACGTTGTTGGCGGCGTACCACTCCATGGCCTTTTTACCATAATGGCAAGATGCCAAATCCGGCCAAAACAGTACGGAACAACCGTGTTTCTTCAGGAAAGGCAGTAGACGTTTATTCAAACACTCTTTCACGTAAATTTCTTGGTTGACAGTCCCGAAAGCTATGAAAATGCTGCTTTTCAAGCCACAGGTACAGATGGCTTGCCAAACCAGATATTTCTTAACGAACTTTGACAGTTTCATGTGGTTGAAAATATCTGCTACCTTTCCTCTTCCTTTTGCCGTATAAAACTCCTGTCACGAAAGCTGCTTGTAGTTGGCTTTGACGTAGGTTTCGTCGTCCATTACCACGCAGTAAAACTTCGTCAGCATCGTCGTGTACAGCCTCCGGGATCGCACTTTGGCCGTCGTATTTTGTTTATCATCGCGATTTGGAGTCACTACCTTTTTGTAAGTCGATAGTCCGGCTCGTTTTTTGGCTCGATGCACGGTTGTAGACGATACACCCAGCTTATTTGCGGCATCTCGGAGAGAGACATCAGGGTTTCGCTTGAAACTACCGGCAACTCTCTTTGTCGTCTAAGCGGGTTCCGGTTTTCGATTTCCTCCCCATCCAGATTTCCTGGCTGTCAACAAACGTTCCCCAAACACTTTAATTACATTTGTAACGGATGATTTGGCAACTTTTAGCGATTTTGCTAGCATTGCGTGCGTGTAGCTCGGATTTTCGCGATGCGCGAGCAAAATTTAGATGCGTTGCTCTTCTTCCTTGGACGGCATTTTGACAACTGAAGAGTGAATTCCAAAATTAAAATAGGAGCAACATTCTACACACACACACACCTTCAAAAGGAGGGGTGTTCAGGTTTTTTAAATGCAAAATTGAAAGAAATACGTCAAGTTGATATTGACCAAATTTTGACCGTATCACCCTTTATTAATTATTTTTTCCCTGTATTTAGCAATATTGACGTTATTATGCAACGGATTGCTTTAAAAAAATTTATACGGGAGTATAGAGGGAAGTGAAATCGATTTCAGATACTAAAGATTGTATAAGAGGCCACCGAAATAGGTTTAACTTTTTGGCAATAATTGCGTTGTTATATAACGATCGAGTCGAAATTTATACACGAGGTTTTATTGGCACGCCAATTGATTCATGATTTCAAATTTAGTAGCAGACTACAGATAAAGTGATCGTCCAATATTTTTGCAATAATTACTTAACAATGAATTCGGAAGTGCATCTGGAAAATGCTTGGCAATTGACTTCAATATGAATTGTTCATGACATTTTCCAAGTTCAAAGCGAAACGGAGTTCCTTTGAGATCAGCTAGTTCCATATAAAAAAAATGATTGAATATAGTGTAAAATATGCATAACAAAAATGTAAAAATAATTACATAGCAAAATATATTCGCGATTTTATTTTCTATTCGTCCTTGAATGTAAGCAAATCTTGTGAAATTTTCAAAAAATATTCAATCTTTTCTTAGCATTTCTTTGAAAACTTCCAAACGGGTAAACTTATGACTATCATTTTTATGGTTTCATGAAGCTTGAAAATGGAACGCGATGAAATATTTGGATAAATAATTATGGGCTCTTCAAAAATCGACTTTCTGACATCTTTTCTGGGTTTTGGACCACTGTGTGCCGTTGGAAGCGGCGGCGGCCCTTTTACATTGGTCTAGTAATGCGGAGGCTTCAAAAATCATTTTTTGAAAAATTAAATTTCGAATTTAATGGAATTTAGAAAATAAGTTTGATTACACAATAGAAAAATAAAAAAGAAACATAAACTAGAGGACAATGTTCCGAAAATCAATCAAAATAAACACTCAGGATGCGTTTCCTGTTGGATACATTCTGATTGTATAATGGGATAGCGCCTCTCGCAACTGCTTCGCTCGACTGGTATGCAATCTCGATCAGCGCTCTACTCAGCAATGCCAACCGAGTCCCATCATTCAGAATCATCGGGTTTGCAAACATCGCATATCGGAGATGAGTGAGATACCAACTGATCCATTCTGAATGTCACTCACTCAATATCCGCCTGGCTGATTAGAAATTGAAAAGACGGTGGAAGTGACCATCTTTCCATCACAAACACAACTACAGTTTGATTTTATTCTTACTGTAGTAAAAAAAGCTGTAAAATCAAATAAATTTATTAATTGGCTATGTTTAAAATCAAACAACATTTGCTAATGATCGGTTACATGTATCACTCGCTCACTGCCTGAACCATTCACTCCTGATCCTAGCCCAACATGATTCGCCGTATGCATCACTCGATGGTGAGATTCCAATTTGATGATAGTGCTGCACTGTTTTGACAGCAAACATCGTGCGAGGTGATCTGTATTTTAGCGATGAATAGAACGATCGATGATCGGATAAGTCCAGTAGCAATCAATAACAAAACCCGATCGCTGTACGTTCAGTTGCGAAGTGCAATCAGGAACATTCATTGAAAATGAGTGATTTTCGGAACACTGCTAGTAGAGGAAAAAATTGTGAGTTTTGTGCCAGTAAATGGTACATTCCGGTAAACGGTGCTTTTCGGTTTATTCTTGTTTCGATTATAGTCGTTTTAACATCTTTATGTCATTTGCGACTTATATCAACGAAGCAGTTCCAACGGACAGTCATTGAAAAACTTATCCGGTACAACTGTGATCGATGTTAACACTTGGGCTCGAACTCACGGACATCGGCTTAGGAAGCAACTGATTTGCCAACTAAGCTATATCACAAGCTATTTTCTCCGATGAATTCTTCCCTCTCAGACGGATATTGATTGGTGCGATGTCCAATGACAGGGACCGCTTGAACAGCCGCTCAAACAGAGACCGCTTCACCCAAAGAAGAGGTTGCAAAATTTCAGTGATGCGTACATACAAATATTAAAGCGCAACAGGAAAAAAAATTATGAGATTTTCATCCTATCAGATAATTCATCAAAGAAACAAGAAAATAAAAACCAAATATGCCGTCCGATAGTGAGAATCGAACTCACAACAACAATCTTTACTTACCTTGCCAATCTGTTGACTTTACCAGTGTACTAAACCAGTTGAAGAACGAGTATTAATTGTCATAGCCTTTCTCCCACGGTCAATGACCAGAAAAGGTACAGAGCTGGCTTTCTGGCTTTTGGCTGGTAGTTTGCCTGTCTTGTCTAGTGATGGGTACGGAAATTGGAACGAGAAACTGTTTGTTTTCATCTCACCTACCTCCTTACATACACACGCAAAGCTGTTTACAGCCTGGAAGCAGGCCCCTGATACAGGATTTGTCTATGTATCGTGTGACCAACATCTATTTGCAAAGTGTTAGTGAATCTCATTTTTAGGCTTTTTTTTAGATTTAAGCTTTTTTGCCATAAGATCATAGGAGATGAAAGTTTAAATCTGAAGAAAAAAGCTTAAATCTGAGGAAAACAGCTTAAATCTGAGAGATGTGCTCCACACGGATTGTATATCGTTGCCCAAGTAACAATTTTAGCTTTGTTATGGTCAGCAAAATATCGTTTAGACTATCGCATTAATCTTCATAAAAAGCTAAAGCGCATTCTATAACATCACCTGGACTCTAATAAAGCCAAAATCAGGCTATTTGGCCCTACCCTAGAAACGTCATCAAGACATATAATTGTTGGTCATCAATGTTGGTCACCAAAGCTTTTAAAAAGCTATTATAAAACATGTTAGAAATTTTTGTTTTTTTCGGTTCTGTCAGTTCTCGGAGTTTTTTTTTCCAGCAACCATAATGGTTGATGAATGATGATTGCATTATTCAGATATGATCTGGTAAAATTAATAGCTAAAAAAACCAATGTTTTAACCATATATTGAGCTTCTTTTCTACTGCCAGTCAAGATTTTAGGTAAAATGTATATGAAATAGTATCTTAAAATAAATGCGCCTCGTCAAATCTGATGGTCAATCATGATGGAATTGATGGAAAAAGGCCTGAAAAATATTTTCCAATGCTTGCATTGTGAATCCATCAACATGGCGTCATTTTGTGCCCTTCGATTTTGCAACCAACATGGCGTGAATCAATTCATAGTTTTATTATGGTTTAATGATGACCCCAAAAAAAGCTACGATTTGACGTTTCTCTTGCAAGCCAACCAATTACACGCTAAGGTTGGGTTCCTCATTTCTGAGTTGTTAATCATTAGTACAGTAAATGAGGACAGACTTTTTGAATGAAAAGGGATTGGTTTTGAATGACCCGTGGAATAAATCATGAGTTGAAGTCAAATTTCGTTGTCTGACACCATCTTGAAATCCAAGATGGCGGCTTCCACTGAACTTTAAAATGGTGTAAATGACTTGAAATCGCATGAAACCCCAACAGAATGGGTATCGGGTGAAAGGGCTAAACGAGGAGAAGTTGATGTTCGCTATCAGACGCCATCTTGAAATCCAAGATGGCGGCATCCGCTCAACTTTTAATGCTTAATGCTGACAAAAAGTCGCATTAAACTACCACTATACGGGTATTGGGTGAAAGGGCTAAACTAGAAGTCGATTTTTTTCTTTCCGACGCCATCTTGAAATCCAAGATGGCAGCTTCCACTGAATTTAAAATTCTGTTAATCAATGAAAATCGCTTGAACACAACTTTTTTCACGTAATACTACATTAAAACTACTATTTTAAGACAATTTAGATCATTTTAAATCACTTTTATTATTTTTTCATTATGTTTCTAATGCATTTAGCACTTTTCTTGTTTTGTTTATAGTTTTTGTTTTTTTTGCCATTTATGTAATTCTATTATTCCTATCATGCTATTATGTTTAAATTCTATTGGTCTTATTCTTGCGAAAACTATAAGGTTATGTTGTTTCTGTTAACCGTCTGATTTAGGCACAAAACGAACGGGGTCTGTATTGTGGTGGTTTTTGTGGGATTTTCAGTCACTTACAGATTTTCAGAGAAACGCGAAAACAGATATTTGACTTCTATCATTTAGCCTGAGCACCCAATACAATATATTTGGGAGTTTCATGCTATTTTCATTCATTTACAGTATTTTTAAGTTCAGCTGAAGCCACCATCTTGGATTTCAAGATAGCGTCAGAATGCAAAAATAAACTTTTTATAGCTTATCCCAATTGACAAACACCCATATTTTGGAGGTTTCATGCGATATTCAATGATTTAGAGCATTTTAAAAGTTTATAGAAAGCTGCCATCTTGGATTTCAAGATGGCGTAAGATAGCAATATTCGACTTCTACTCGTTAAGCCCTTCCACCCACTACCACCTGGGTTTCATGTCATTTTAAGTCATTTACAACATTTTAAAGTTTAGCGGAAGCCGCCATCTTGGATTTCAAGATGGCGTCAGATAGCGAAATTCAACTTCTACCGGTTGATTTCTTTCAACTTATACCCCTATAATATAGGTTTAATGCGATTTTCAGTCATTTACAGTATTTTCAAGTTGAGTGATAGCCGCCATCTTGGATTTAAGATGGCGACGGGCAACGAAATTTGACTTCTACTCTTATTCTACTCTCTTATTACTTTCACCTAATAACCATATTGTGAAGGTTTCACGATATTTTCAGTAATTTACAGCTTTGAAAATAAAAGCGGAAGCCGCCATATTGAATTAATGATGGCGTCAAGCAACAATTTTTTTTCCTACTATTTGGGCCCTTTCACTCAATACTCATATTGTAAATATATTCATACCACTTTCGGTGATTTCAAGTTTTCAAAGATGTATTTTTTTCAATTTTAACTCAAAACCAGCACGCATAACTTACCAAAAATGTGTAAAAATGGGAGTTCCAATTCAAATATATGCTATCTAATCTGAGCGTGTCCTGTTTTGACATCTTGATCGAGAACTGTCACTAAGTTTTATGGCGGTTTAATAATCATGCACTGAGTGCTATTATAGAACATGCAAAAGAAAGCTTGGAGCAAACTTCTAGGTTTGTGTTTTATTATAGTTTAAAAAAAGCATTCACAACTCTTTCAAAATAACTAAAACAGCATGTTTAATAAAAGTTTTATTAGCGTTTTCAAAACCATCTGAAAACATGTGGTCGAAAAAAAATCATAAGCATTCTGCATGACCATAATAAAACCGCCATAAAACGAGCTGCACAAAAAAATGCCATAGTTAAACCATGATAAAACTTTCTAATGCTAGTTGGCATAATCTGTGTTACTTGGGTGCCGGGACCTGCCTGGAAGCTTGGAAGTTTTTTTTCCGTAATTTTTCTAATACCGCCTCACAAACACACGCCCAGCATTGACCGAGCGTTTCGACACATTCGAGTTAATGCCAGCAATCACAAATCGTATCATCGCCAATCGCGTTCACGTGTTATGCTAATTACGTTGAAATATCGAAAACTCATCATTGGAGTAAATGTTGAATTGTGGGTGTTGCTACACCAACAAATCAGACTCTAATCCAATAATTAACTACCTTGGAAATGAAATTAACGGTATTAGATTCTATGGCAGACCGGCATTAACAAGCTTTCTAATAACTGGCATTGTTCTCCCAGCAAATCCGCATTGCATATGTCTGAAAGAAACCGGCCGACAAAAGAAAATATTTTCTAGTTTCCCTTCCCATCCCATTTCCCTCCCATTCTCATCCCTTTCGCATCAAAGACAAAGGAGTGAAACAAGATTGGCAGACGGCCAATGCAGTGCATTTTTTGGTAATCGGCGGTTGCAGAAGGATAATGACAATAAATTTTCGTTTGTTAACCGTCTCAGATGGTACACTGCGTAAGATATCGGACTGACAAGCCGATATGAGGTTGCAGTGAGTTCGATTCTCACTATAATTTTCTTTTGATGAATCAATTTAGCTGAAGTGGAAATGTCTTCGGCTGGATTAGGCATGCCAAATGTCGACACTCAAACGCTTTGTTCTGTTGTATATTTAAGCCTTACCTAACCTCCCGACAACCCGGTGTACCAACTTATTTAAAAAAAAAAAAACAATTAAATCAGGTTTGAATCTTTACTTATTATCATAAAAAGATCAAACGATTTAGAAATTTATTTTTCTGGTTTGTCGAAACACTCGTATTAAAGGATTAATTTCTTAATTTTTTTTAAAATTTTTTCTTGGTTAGGAATCCTTTATTCACCCAATACGGAACTTTGAATGTACCTAAAGGTGTTTCAAAGGAACTTTTGGTTTCATTATTCACCTGGGCAGCAGCGAGGTCGGATCTGGCGGTGGGAAGTTCTGGTGCTGTTGCGGTTTCTGGGGCAGCACTGATGGAGCCGGCAAACTTTGGTCAACATACGGCTTGTAGGGCTGCGCGGCATGTGCCGGTGGAATTGGGCTCAGGGCCGGCGGGCTGCTAAAGGACGCAACCCCATTCGGTGCATCCCGGGCACTCTGATGCATCGCCACCTTATCGTCGCGCCTAATCGTCACCTTAATCTCGCCGCCGGCATTCCGGAACAGGTTCTGGGCATCGTTGTGCGTGAGATCCCGAGCATCGTACTGGTCAATTTTGGTAATGATATCTCCCCGCAGCAGTTCCTTCTGGGCCGGGCTGTTCACTTGAACCTGCAAGAAAAAGGAAGAAAAGGAAAAGGTACCGGTCATTCAAGGAAAGGATAAACCTTCATCAAATTTGTACTTTCCGAAGGGTTGTTCTTGATATTGAGAGGGAACTTTTTCTTGTTCAGTGGTCAGTTGGATTTTCCCAGACAACCTGTTTGAGAAGAACCCTCCTTGGAAAGTAATTGGTTTGGAAAAGAAATTCAAACCATAGATTTTTGGCCGTTCAAGTATGAATGAGTCCCAAATTTGGATATCAGATTGAAAAGTGTTTTTCAATCGTTTTACCTGATTTTGAAATTTCTTGAAATACCTGTTTGTTTTCTCACGAAAATTGAATCCAACTGCCATGTCACCAATTTCTTGACAATTTGTTAATTTTGATTTTTTTTCTGGAAGGGGGAAACTGACCTGCTATCGAAAAGTGCTAGACAGTTTTTGATTGTTCTCATTCCAAGTTGAATCGAATCTTTATTATATCATTCTCCCAATTTAACAGTTTTATTCGGGAAAAATATCCTTTAAATATTTGATGTTTCTTTCTATTTGAGCAGGATATGCTCGAATTCCCTTATCTTATTTCCTTTCTCCTGAGAAGCTTAGCTATTCATGAACAGAAAATGTCTTCTACTCTCAGACAAAAAAGAACTACGCTTCAAAGAGCTCGACTTGTGCCGAATCTTTATTAAAAATCTTATTTGAACAAGTATCTACCACTCACAGTTTTGTGACCCTTTGAACATTTTATCTTTTCAACAAAATTACCTAACAGATCGCAAAGACAAGTTTCACTTATTCCCCACTCGAGAGGGACACAAAGTTCAAGAAAGCGACCCCTCTCTTTTTTGTGCCAAGATAAGATATAGAACTTCGACTGTGCACAGTTCGGTTTCTTTTCACCATTTTTGCTGGCATCCCGAGGATGTTGGTTCGTTTGCTTTCATTTTCTAATTTATTTTCCAACGGAGAGAGCTTGTGTCTTTACAAAAAAGGGTTCTCCTAGAAAGGCAGCGAATCTTCCACCCACCTTCAACTCGCGGCGAAGCAGAAGAAATTGCATTGCAAGTCTGGGCCAGAGATAAAAGAAATTTGCACACTCGTTCGGTAAGACGCCTCCAAACTTTTTGTCGAAGATGGGGGAGAACTTTGGCAGCTAGGCAGGCACTCTCTATGGAGCCACTCCTGGCGAAAAAGTAGAAGTAAAAGTTTTCCAGAATATAAATTACCGAAAACGATGCCATCTTAGAGATTGTGTGCCGGTCTCCTCCAGTTCAGCAAAACTGAAATAGAAGGTGGGTTCTTTCCTCCTTTCAAGGATAGGATACAAGCAGCGAACTTGAGTTGGACCCTCTTTTCGGTGGAAAACATTTTTAATTAATGCGACAACCATAATTAGATTTTCATTTATATTAAATTTTGGAGATAATTTATTATTTCGGAAGTGTAGGTAACGGGATGCAAACTGGAAGCGGTCCAGACAGCCGAGGGATGGGTCTGATTTGTGAAGATTGTCGGGACTTGTTTAGATATTTGGTTGGCAGAGATTTTTTTTAATTACATACCTTGGAAAAGAAAAGGGCTAATGAAGTTTTTGCAATGCAATGGCATGTTATACTAGACTGAGTCGATTTGAGGTCATTTTTGAATTTCTCAAACCCTGGGGTCTAGAATGCTTCGTTTTGCTTCAAAGCTCACCCATTATTTTTTTGCAGAATTTTTAAGTAATGTTTACATGAGTAAATTTGAACATTTAGGTTTGTATGGGAAATTGAATATTTTTTACTGAAAAATCAACATCATTTTTGTTTCTTCTGTGGAACCGAGCCTGCTAATGGGTTTTGAGCCAATTCACAAATCGTTTGAAGAAAATTTTCCGGTCCTGAGGAAAAATGACCTCAAATCAACTCAGTCTAATGTTTTACATAATTATATGAAAAACAAATTCAATGTGAAGCTTTCACTAACAGCAAATTTTTCTTGTTCTAAGAACTCAGATGCACGTATTATTTAATTTTACATTCAACTTTTGCAATGCGTGTTTCTTTATAAACACCAGGACTCTTATAATGAGTGTTTTTTGTCCATTGTTTACTAGAAACTACGTAGCGTTGTGTTCAATGATTTGGTGTAGAATTAGCAGTCAAGAATCATTTTCACTCTTAGCCGGGCAGGGCAATTCCAGGAAATTTTTCTGAAAAACCGGGTAATTTATTTGAAATTTTCCTTTCCAAACACCGGTCAAATTCAGGCAAATCTGAGAAAATTTCAGGTAATAATCCAAAAAAATTAGGGGAAAATCATTTGAAATTTAAAACTTTTTTATGAAGCACTGCAAAAGCGTTTAATTCCTGTTGAAGGTATCCAAGAAAAATATTGTTTGTTCTGATAAAAAAAAACTATTAAAATCCTTTTTGGACGTAATACTCAAAACTAATTTTGAAATTTTTTGTTTGCTTTAAAGTAATATAGTAGAGAAAATCTAATAAGTTCAAATTCATAATGTTTTACTAAAATTTTGAGTAGTTGTTGAGAACAATAACAAAAAATACAAAGTGTCAAAAACCGTTCAATTTTGGCAACACCAAAGCTTATCGAAGTGGCTTAAAGCATAATTTCAACGGAAATTTTATTTGAAGAATTACAAAAAGCGTGAGTTCTATGTTAAAATTTTACAACTTACTCCGAATAAAGTATTTCAAAAACACATTTTTATTATTCTTCTGTGAAGATTCGGGTGTTTTATTTTAAACCTTTTTAAATCAACTTTCAATCGAGTAAAAAATATCATTTAAGAAAAATATCCAAAAATTTAAAGTCTGCATCAGCTCTAAATTTCTTATGATTTGAGCATAATCGAAAAAATGCTCCTTCCACAATCAGTATTCTATTTGTTGAAATAAATTGACTGATACCTACTTGAGATAATCAAACATATTAAAATTGGTCATAGTTTACTATGAATAAATCAGGATTTTAAGCTTTTTGCTTATTCTGGCGACTATAGAAGTAAACATTTGGCTACTTGTTGTCATCTTGCATTTGTTAGAATGTGTAGGATCTTGATAAGGAATTTGTAACGTTGGTTTATCAATGGTAGATAAAAATTATCACACGTCTTCCAAAACATCAAATTAGGTTTAAAGCCTGTTTCTGCGAATATGATTGCACTAACATATCCTTGATGAAAATATTGCAGGTGCAGAAAGGTTGCACAGTTTCGGTCGAATATTTTATATGAATAGAATATTTATTTCTGTAATTTAAGCCCACAAATTCCTTACAAAGTTCATTCTACTCTGATGTTACCTTCTTCAATTAACAAAATTTCAAACAATATTTTTGTTGAACTATTTTGCGTACGAATTTGCTGAAATGCCAAATTAACGTAAGTATACGCAAGTTAAGGTGGTCCAATTTTTTTTTCATATCCGTTTAGATTTTATCCGGGTTTGCCCGGATAATTGATACAAAATTTGAGAACAGTCACGCCCGGCCCGGTTGCCCGGATTTCATTGAAAAATGCACGGATTTTGCCCTGATTTTTTCACTTTAATTAGCAAATCAAACAAAAAAAATTAACTGTGTTGTAAACATTTTTATTTAACCACCAAATCAAGCAGATTTTGCAAAAATATTCATGATTTTTTTTTGAAATATGAAATACGATTTAAAATCTGTTTATGAATTTTGATGAAAATATAATTGATTTAATTTAATTATCTGGATTTTTGTTGAGTAATTTTTGGGTTTAAACAAAATTTGCCCGGATAAATATCGTTAATTAAGAAATTAAATGCCAGGATTTTGTCAGGTTTTTATAGAAAATTGCCCGGTTTGTCCGGCCCGGATACGTGCTGAAAAATATCTGGCAACCTTAACTATAGGGTTTGAGGTGGCAGAGAGGTCCAAAATGAAGGTTAATGGATCGCTGAGTTATGTTTACTGGTTAAACCTTCATGTTTTACTAAGATATACCAAAATTTATTTTATTGAATACTTGACGCACCATGGACAAGGCAACAGACTTTTAAGACTTCAACAATTTGTTTGATAAAGAAAACAAATAAAATTTCATTATTTTTAACGAAAAGTCATTTATTTATTTTATTTTTTCAATTTGAAGTACACCATATGGAAATTGATTTCTAAAGTTTTATTTTAAACTGTTAAAAAAATTGCACACTCTATTGATGTAAAGTAAAAATTAATAAATTTACATTTTTCAAAAATTAATAATTTTATGCCTACCTACCTACCTAAGGGTCCAGCGCCGATTGTCCGGCGCATAGGGCTGAGATAAAAGATCTCCACTGCTGGCGATCCGGAGCCAGCGTCTTCACTTGCTGCCAGCCAAGGTTCTCGTCAACTGTGCGGATTTCAGCGGCTAGACTTCGCCGCCACGAGCTTTTGGGCCTGCCTCTTCTTCGATGCCCATCTGGATTCCAGTCAAGCGCCTCTCTGCAAATCTCGTTTTCATCTCTTCGCAGCGTGTGCCCAATCCATCTCCACTTACGTTCCCGAATCTCGATTTCTAGCGCCTTTTGATGACACCGGCGATGAAGTTCAACGTTTGAGATCCAGCAAATAATTTTATGCCCTCATTAAAAAATGCCCTGATTTTTTATAAACTTTGATTACTTTAAAGACTCAGTTTTGAGTTCAAAAATTCAATAAAAAGTGTTTTATGCATTGGTTTTAGAATAACAGTAAAATGGGCATTCACCTAGTAATGAATATTAATTGTAAATGTTTTAGATATTTTGTCTTTTGTCTAAGTAAATTCTGATATTATATAAAAATAGTTTGAACAGGTTTGTCTTAAAAGATCGGCACAACCAGAATGCAAAGAAGAGTGCTGGACTAGGGTGAGTGAGCGGACCAAAGTAGGTCCTAAAATGCCGAAAATTGGAAATCATTCATTTCACTGGCATAGAATTAAGACACTCCTATAGAGAAATCTTATTCTTCCTCAATCCTATCGTACCGGTTATGGCATAAAAAGTAATTTACAGAAAATTTTCATCGTTTTTAAAAATGTACACTCTCTTCAGTGCTAGAACAGACAGCTCAGTAAGAAGGGCGCATTATGAGACATCAGAGCGGATAAGAAAAAATCACGTTTTTTAACTGTCAAACCCAAAGTTTAAAAGGAAACCTATTTCAATGTGTTGAGTATGATCTATACTACCTATTTTCCATTAAAAAAAATAAGTAAATCAATGGAAAATCAAGGAAATTTGTAAATAGAAAATTTGTAAATAAACAACAAGTGAACACAAATGTGTTCTGATTACTGTGCTGCTGACAGTGCTGACAAACAGTGATTTTTTATTGAGATATTCATAACATAAATTTTAGTTATTTTCAGATAGTTTAAAAGCTGTTATAGGTTTTGCTGATAATGTTTGATTTTAAATTCAGTTTTTTTTCTCAACTTTTTGTTTTTCCTTGAAAAATTAAGCTGATTGTAGGTATTTTTTATTTAGGTCCAATAAAAGGAACCAGCTTGGTACCAAAACAGGAACCGTAGGTTCAAAGTTGGAAATGTTAATCATTCATATCTTTGTAAATTGTTCAATAACGGCAACACCTTTGTTGAAAATTGTTATTGAAACTTGCGAATAAGATCATAAACTAAAATTGGGCTTTCTGAAAAATAAATAACTCCTGTCCATTAATGATAAACTTTTGGATTTATAAAAATCATCGCTTAAATGCTCCAAAGTAGGGCAACTAACTCACAAACAAACAAGGTACAGAATTTCCCAAACCGCGATGAACGGCAACCATCGACGGCTAAAACTCGGGCACGGAAGCTCTACGAAAAGATGCTGACACAATATGGCTGCTGTGTGATAGACGACGAAACGTATATAAAAGCCTATTTTAAGCAAAATCTGGAGTTGGAGTTTTTCACCGGCAAGAGCAAAATTAATGTGGACTATTTACAAGTTTAAGAAAAATAAAATGTCGAAGTTCGCCTCCAAATATCTCGTTATGCATGCCGTCTGCTCTTGCGGACTGAGGAGTGAGCTTTTCGTGACAAAGGGCACATTAAATGGCGAGATCTACAAATCTGAGTGCCTCGAGAAGCGCATTTTGCAGCTCCACTATTTTGACCAGATTTGGCATTATGCCACTATTTCAAAAGTGTCCTGGAGTGGTATAAGGCCAATTCTGTCCAATTTGTTTTAAAGGACATGAACCCGCTAAACTGTCCGGAACTGTGCCCAGTGGCAGTACTGGGCAATAATGAAGCGGGAACTTCGGAAGAGCGAAAAGATAGCCAAAGACGAGAAGGACATGTTTAGAAAATGGAGAAAAAAAACGGAGAAACTAGTACTGGATGACACTGTAAAGACTTTGAAGGATGGCATCAAGCGAAAATGCGTTCAATTTTACACTCAAAGCTCCATCGAATAACTTTTCTTTGGTTTTTTGAAGAAAATATATGTCTAAAATTACCCTTAAATTTTGGTTTGCTTCTAAACATTACAAGAATATTGGCATGACATTTTTGGTGTCGCAATAATTTCGTGTTTGCCCTTTAGACTCGGAAACTACCGAACCGATTGACATGAAACTTGCCAGGTGGGTGCTTTTGAGGCCTGGAAAGGTTCTTTTTATGGTTTGAGACCCCTTCCTCTCACTGGAAAGGGGGAGGAAATCTCTCAAAGAAAAGGCATATATTTGTTTTGCTCGAGAACTGAATGAACAAATTAAACCAAATTTGGCATGGTAGGGTATTTGGGTACGAGAAATGTTTCTATGAATATTTGGTACCCCTCTATCCTTCCTGTGAGGAGAAAGGAAGGGGGAGGGGACTATCTTGCAATTTTTCACATGAATCACGAACTAATCAAGCAAATGGAACCAAGTTTTGCATGATAGGGTATTGGAATACAAGAAATGTTTCTATGAAATTTTCAATGATATTTTGAGAATTTCAAGGGGGGAGGGTGCGCCTATACATTTTTTTACATTATTCGGGAACTTATCAAGCCTACGGAACCAAATTTCGAATGGCAGGGTATTTGAGTACGAGGAATGTGTTTTATGTGTTGAAAACGCAGGTTTCAGTGGTGGAATAGAGTTATCTTTATTCATGTTTCGTCTATGAGGTCATTAGATTACAACTATATTAATTAGCGATAGCTAATTGTCACTTCCACATCTTATATTCCCTAACCGGGAAAGTACTCATTTCTCAATGAGTACTTTGATGTTCTTACCCAGAATATCTGGCAACACTGTTGTGTTACCACGAACCCAATTTGTGTTGTCTCGCTTGACCGTGTGATGATGTAAACATTTATACCGTGTTTACCATCATCAGCTGTCATCTTCAATCATCACCGCTATTGTTTCAATTGCGAATTGACTCAAAGCATGCGGAACCAAAACAAACTGTTTTGGTTTCGCCGACGGAGCGGTATCGAAAACCGTAAGTATCAACACCTCCCCTCAATTCGCAGATTGAGAATGCTGAACAGCTTCGCGTGCCTCGCCCTTGGTAACGCCTTCGTGAATGCATCAGCTGGCTGATCCTCAGTGGAGATGTGTCGCAAAGATAGCTGACCGCTTCTTATGATGTCTCTGATGAAAGCATACTTAACATCCAGATGCTTCATCCGCTGATGAGTCCGCGCCTCTTCCAAATACTGGATGCAAGGGATGTTGTCCTCCATTAACGTGAAAGGAGTGCTAACCACACCCAATTCACCAAGGAAGTTTGTTAACCACAAACCTTCCTTGACCGCATGGCAAAGGGCTCCTATCTCAGCTTCGGTCGATGACAGACTGACCGTCTGCTGACGTTTCGTTGACCACGAAATAAGATTTCCGAAGATCATGTAAGCGTAGCCTGATACAGATCTTCGATCATCGGAGTCGTTGGCAAAATCTGCATCAGCATATCCGATGAGTGGTTCCGATTTCGCGTTTCTGCGAAATACCAACGCCGTATCGGTCGTACCTCGAAGGTATCGCAGAATACGCTTCAGGCCTTGCCAGTGCCTATCCGCCGGGCTGGCCTGGTACTTGCTCAGTGCGCTAACCGCAGCACAGATATCTGGTCTCGAAGATGTCGCCAGATATTGTAGGCAACCGATCAATTCTTTGAATGGTTGTTCGGTGATAACCTCACCATCGTTCGGCTTCGTCCAGCGAACGTTTGTGTCAAGCGGAGTGCTAACGGGTTTACAAACGGCCATACCGAATCGTTGCAGAACCTTCTCGACGTATCCTGATTGCGAAATCTCGATGATGCTGTTCGGGAAGTCTCGCTTGATGGTCATCCCCAAGAAAGTCTTGACTTCCAGGAGATCCTTCATCTGGAATAGCCTTCCAAGCTCGGTCTTGATCCAGATAACCTCTGAAACGTCTTTTCCGGCAATCAGGATGTCATCCACGTACAGGATGAGGGTGAGTCCTCGCTTACAAGATCGGTAAACGCAGCAGTCACTCTTCAACGGATAGAAACCAAGCTTTCTTATCTCGTCGTCGAATCTCTGGTTCCAAGCACGACCCGCTTGCTTCAAGCCGTACAGGCTTTTCTGTAATCGAACGACCTTCGATTTGCTGACGTCATCGTTTGGCAACTGCATGAAGATAACCTCTTCTAAATTTCCATTCAGGAATGCAGTTTTGACGTCCATTTGATGAACGACCATGTCGTATTCGTTCGCCAACGCCAAGACGGTCCGAACGCTCTCCATCTTGGCTACCGGCGCATAGGTTTCCCAGTAGTCCAATCCTGGTCTTTGGGAACATCCTTTCGCGACCAATCGAGCCTTGTAGCGACCATCGTCCTTCACGGTAAACACCCACTTGGACAGGATAGGTTTCCTGTGACCCGGGGGCAAGTTAACCGCTTCCCAAGTCTTGTTCTCCATCAGGGCTGTCATCTCCTCGTCGATGGCGACCTTCCAGAAATCCCAGTCCTCCCGGCGCTTCAACTTCGTGATGTTCTGAGGTAGTTCCTCATCAACAACAGCAGCTACGTTAGCCACGTAACGCTGTGTAGTCCCTCTTGTTCGTTGACTTCGTCTCAGGGCCGGTTCACGGGTGACGGAATCTTGGTCATCATCGTCATCGTCTGGGAATTCCGCGCTGCTCTCGTAGTCACTCTCGCCGTGATCGTCAACAACCACACTGTTAACCACAGTGTGATCGGGATCAGCAGGCACATCGGCTAACCGCTCAGATGTGTTTTCTGTTGTTGGCACATCGGCTGACTGCTCGAATGTGTTTTCAGGTGCACGCACTTCGATGGGCTGCTCGGATGTGTGCTGTTGTTCTGGCTCATACACATCGGCTAACCGCTCAAATGTGATGGCCTCTGGTGGGTCTTCGATAGGCTTCTCAATGCTCTTCTCTGGCGCAGCACCGCCACGCACTGGCTCCAGAACACTGGTTTCATCAAAAACCACGTTGCGGTGAATCTCGATGGATCGGCTCGAACCATTCCAAAGCCGATATCCATTATTCGCGTAACCCACGAATACCAGACGTTTGGATTTCGGATCAAGCTTCTGCCGCTTTTCTTTGGGAATCTGTGCGTACGCTGGACAACCGAAAATGCGCAGGTTACTCAGCTTTGGCTTCCGGCCGTACCACATCTCGAAAGGAGTCTTGTTGACCACAAGACCTCTTGTTGGTGATCTGTTTGTGAGGTACGCAGCGCACAAAACAGCTTCGCCCCACATCGTCTTCGACAATCCGCTACCATGGATCATCGCTCTGGCCTTCTCCATCAGTGTACGATTCGCTCGCTCGCTGACGCCGTTCTGCTGCGGAGTATACGGGACCGTGAATATCATCTGAACTCCTTTCTCAGAACAATGTCTTTGAAACTCGTTACTAACGTATTCACGCCCGTTGTCGCATCGCAGCTTGCACAACTTCTGACCGAAGTGTGCAGTTGCCATAGCCTCGTACTGCTTGAAACGCTCGAACACCTCGCTCTTGTGTTTGAGCAGATAGACAGTCATGAAGTGGGTGAAGTCGTCAATGAACGTGACGAAGTAACGGAATCCGTCAAACGTCGGCACCTCCATATACCCACACACGTCCGAGTGCACAAGCTCTAATGGTCTACCCGACCTAGGCAACTCGACGTTGTGGAAACTGTTGGCTGCTTGTCTACCTGCCATACAGCTTTCGCAGACAGCTTGTTTCTCCACCTTGGCTGGAATATGGCAGATACCCTCTACCATATTGTCACGGACCATTCGCTGCAACGCTCCAACACCAAGATGTCCGAGACGCATATGCCATTGTTTGACTGATGGCTGACTTCCAAGCAAGGCTTTCCGCCTGGTTTTAGAGCTCCAAAACAAATCCAAGCAGTATAAGTCATTCAGGAGTTTTCCTTGGGCGAAAACCTCCCCTGAATACTCAAACTGGACTTGCTTTCCGAGAAAAGTAACCCTTTTCCCGTTCTCGGTGCACTTTCTGACCGAAAGTAGGTTTTCGTCGAGTTCTGGAATCACAAGTACATTGTACAGTATAATTGGAACAATGGACTTTCCAATTACACTGCTCAGATGCATTGTTCCAGTTCGCTTGGCTCTCAAACACTCGCCAGTCTTAGCTGTGTTGATGACATATGGCTCTTCCAGAGTCTTGACATCAACCAACAGGCTCTGATCTCGCACCATGTGTTGAGTGGCACCAGAATCGATGACAAATCGAACTTTACGTCGATTCTGGTGGCTGATAACCTCAGCTTGCGAGCGGTGGGACCTTCTAGCAGGCTGTTTTCTGGTAACCCCAGAAGAACAACCTCTCTTGGCCATCAACGCCGTTTCCCGATGATTTCGAGAAACCTTAAGATTCAGCAGCATGGAGTGGTTAAAGTCGCTGGCAACTAACCATAGCCCAAACCATCTCCTCCAGGAGTCCAGAAATTGCTTCCAGCTGTGCTCGAGCATGCTAACAGCAGCGCACAGCCAGAGCACGAGAGTAACCCTCTCGGCTAGCAGCTCCAACCAACTCCTCCAGGGTGTTCCTCCAGGTTGACCTTCGAACCTTCGCGCTGCCCGGTTGCGGATCCAGAGACTCCTCCCGGCCGTCGGACGTGAGCTCACGCATGCTAACCGCAGCGTGGCTCGTGACGGCATCGAGAGTAACCCTCTCGATCCGCGAACCATCCCGGGCTCGACCGTTGGCGGCACCTCCTGGCTGGTCTGGGACATCTCGCTGCCTGGTAGTTCTCCGGCTAATCCCTCTGGGCTGGGTCGTCTCGGCGCAGGCTGGTCCTTCTGGCTGGTGGCCCTCTTCTTGGTGGTCCTCTGGCTGCTGGCTGCTCCACTTGCTAACCGCAAGTTTAATACTTGAGAGTACCCCTCTCGAACTAACTCGTAATTTCCGTATCCAGATGTATCTGGGCCCATAACCTGTTGAAAACGCAGGTTTCAGTGGTGGAATAGAGTTATCTTTATTCATGTTTCGTCTATGAGGTCATTAGATTACAACTATATTAATTAGCGATAGCTAATTGTCACTTCCACATCTTATATTCCCTAACCGGGAAAGTACTCATTTCTCAATGAGTACTTTGATGTTCTTACCCAGAATATCTGGCAACACTGTTGTGTTACCACGAACCCAATTTGTGTTGTCTCGCTTGACCGTGTGATGATGTAAACATTTATACCGTGTTTACCATCATCAGCTGTCATCTTCAATCATCACCGCTATTGTTTCAATTGCGAATTGACTCAAAGCATGCGGAACCAAAACAAACTGTTTTGGTTTCGCCGACGGAGCGGTATCGAAAACCGTAAGTATCAACACTATGAATATTTGTTACTACCGCTCCTTCCAGTGGGGTGATAAAAAGTAGAGAGTGAGGGACTCGAGAACTAATCAAGAAAATGGATTCAAAGGTGACAAGGGTGGGAGTGCGTTTGGATACGAGAAATGGTTATATGTTTTTTTGTAACTCCTTTATTCTTCAATTGTAGATGAAGTTAGGGAAGAGGGGAGCTCCCATACAAACCAAGAACTTATCTAGCAAATGGAACCAAATATTACATGGGAAATTATTTGGGTTCGAAAAATGGTTCTATGACTATTTCAAACACCATCCGTCTTCCAGAGAATACATAGGAAGTGGGGAGAGGGCCCCAATACAATTTTGTTGTTATACTAAACTGGAGAAGTAATTAAGCAAATAGAATCAAATTTGACATGAGAAGGTATTTGAGTACGAGATATGCTTTTATAAATGTTACAGACCCTTCTGCTTTGCAGTGTGGAGAGAAGGAGGGACGGAGGGGGTTCCATATAAATGTTGTTGTATTGCTTAAGAACTCATCAACCAATTGAACCTAATTTGATCCCTCTCTCTTTCCAACTGTTCTGAATGGGAAGGGGGAAGGGGGGCTTCCATAAAATTATTTGACATAAATCGAGTTCTTATCAAGCAATAGAGACCATATTACGTGAGAGAAGTTGTTATTTGAGACCCTCCCTTCAATCTCGAAAACTTATCAGACAAACGGAGGAAAATGCGACGTTATCAAAATGTTGAAATATATCTATACCTAGTAGTTCGCGAGCCCTTTCCGCATTGAAAGGGGGAAAAGATAATGAATCCGTATCAGTAATTTTGGGCATAATTTAAGAATCAATGAAGCTTTAAAAACAGAGCAAAAATTTTAGATCTTGGAAAACTAATTTAGAGATCAAGTTTTAGAAAATTAGATTAAATCATCTTTGAAGTGCAATTCAAAGCTCCAGTAGTAGTTTTCATTTTTAAGCTGTTGCTTTTGAACTATATTGAAATTTGATTTAAAATTATGCCTTCAAATAAAATGGAAATTTAAATAATTTCCAAAAAAATTGTTTATTTAAGGAAAGTGTAGCAAAGCACACTGGGTCAGCTAGTAAATTATAAAAATAATAATTAAGCAGACTACTTTTTGTAAGGCATTAATTTTTTTTGATTGACTAATCACTAATCACTAATCGTACTTCCATAGCCAGAACTTATGTCTGATCCCTAAGAATAATAAAAGAGTTTTATTATTCTTCTTGTCTTTGTTTATATTTTCCATTATTTTGACATTAAAATATTAAAGTAACCGAAAATATAAATTGGTTGGGCATACCATGGAGCAGAGAACGCAGAGTCATCTGGAACAGTACCATACGTTTCAAATGGGGAATATCGTTGGAAGCATGCTAAGAAAAATGCTCCTTGATGAAGAAACTACGATATGTGAAGTAACTTCACGAATCACTGGGACCATTCTTCAGAGGCTGGAAATGATTTATTTTGTACACACACGGAGAATATAGTATAGTTTTTCCAACTATATTCCGTAAGGCATTAAATTTTTTTGAATTATTAAAAATTTTTGTACTGAGTATATTTTTTATAAAAATTATAATGAAAAGACATGTGGTCCGGAAGAAAGCGTATGTAAAAAATTATATAAGAAAATCTTTATAAGACATTGTATAGCTTGTGTCTCGTGAGTCGTAATTTCCGAAAAAAAAATGATTTTATAGTTAAAACTTATAGTTCATCTTAAAAAAGAGTGCTCAACATGATCAAAAAATTTTTTTTTCACATTTTAAAATAAGAAAAGGAATTTAATTCGAAAAATGGCAAAGTTGCGTTGGGAAATAAAAAATTTCGGTGAATAAAATTCCAAACTTTTCCAAGTTTCTAATTTTTAATGCAGTTTTTTGATTGAAAAATTCACAACAATGTTGTTGAGTAATATCTTTAGGTACACATAAGAAAGTTATTTGAATAGAACGAGAGGTGTGCAGAAACTCTTCTTAATCTTTCAAATATATCTAACGCTTTTTTAAATCAATTTTACTTCCGAGTAAAATATCCATTTTATGAAGAGAAAAGTCTATCCATTGGTCATTGTAGCAAAACCAGAGGATAAAAGGTTTTTATCATCGATCATAAAGCTTCGAAATAACGACAAACGGTAATAATTCATAATCGGCCATGATAAATCCCGTCAAAGATAAATCCCAATCTAGCGCTAAATTAAAATTGATGCCACAAATCCAAATTACCCTCATCACACTGGCAAAAACTACTCTGCCATAATCTTCGGCATGGGGTTATGTAGCTGCGGGTCGGATGAATCTGCCAACGATGCCTAATAAATTCCGGCTTTTTATCGATGCCTATGGAGCTGGCTTAACGGTGTGCAGTAAAAATAAGATGACAGCCTCCCACCAATCGTAAGAAAATATGTATAACCCAGGAAGATCTTTTCTTAAAACACCCTTTTTATACCGAATGAACCCCAAACCAGGGGAGACAAAAAGCGACAAAATTCGAAACGACCCATCGGGGAATCCTTTTTCCAGGCTGGTGAATATCACCCTCGACAAATCTGGCAGCAACCGGTTGGTCGGGCCAAGGCCAATATTCCGAAACGGGTCGCTTTCACAAAAGATGACGCATAAAAATATGCTAATACCCGGTGCTTAGAAATAAGGAGACAACTTTTCAACAACCCCTTGTGTGCGATGTTTCAAACTGAATTCCCCGTTCCTATTGGTAGGATTTACTAGACGGGGAGGAAAATGATGACGGTTCTTTCGCTAGAATCCGCAACTGTCGTGTCGTTATTCCAGTTTGGGACGTTTCGAAGGGAAGGATTAGGATTTTTCTTCCTTGCGGGACTTGTCGTTTGGATTCTTCGGTGGGATGGGTTGAATAAAATAGGGTGTGGTTTCGCAAAGCCGCGCTGATTCTTTTGAAAGAACTTTTGAAACGATGCTTATTGAGCGCACACATACACAAGAAAAGAAAAACAACCAATCCTTCGTGTATTATTCGTTAGATTGAGTTTTATTAACACTCATCTATTTGACGTTTGAACAAATTCAAATTTCTGAATCAAATTCATAATTTTTTTTATTTATTGATTGTCGTGGTTTTATATACGTACGTCGATGGAAATCCGCTTAATTGTCTGAAAATTAACAGTGTACTTTTGAATTTTCAAGTTTTTAATTTCACCTTTGTTAAGAATTCTTAAAATGTGTTTTACATCTAGTTAATTGTGCTTGAAAAACAGTGGACTGTGAATGGTTTAGTGTGTTTTAAAAAAAAATTCCTATAACAATGTGTGGAATTACCGTCAACTGGGGCAACATGCAACAATTTTCAACTTCAATGGCTTCTAAAAAACTTATGTTCACAGTTAATCGTATCCTTTATGCATCAAAAGTTTTAAGGATGCTGGGGCATCAAATTGGCGTAGTTAAAAAAATTATTGGTTTCTTCAGTTATTTTTAATTTTCTTAAAACATGCGATTTTCACACTCCTTAGAAAATGGGGTAACTTGCAACAAACTTTGTTTTTAATGAATAATCTTATGAACACGTTTCGTACGTATTCATAGTTTTTAATACATTTGTGATGCCTTAAAGACTTTTACGCATGACAACACCAATTGCAGTAGTTTTTGGGTCTGTAAAAACAAATTTTCACATTTTTTCTGAAAACAAGGATGCTGCATACATTTAGGGGTTCAATAATACTACGAAAAATTCTACAAACTGAAATCATAAAAATAAATGTTTGGATGAATGAAATTTAAATGTTTACAAACGCGTGATGCAAAACATTCATATTCCAGCACATGGAAACGAGATTTACAAGGTATTTCTTTGATTTGCATTTTGTTGCATTTAACCCCAGACACCTGACTGAATTTTAAAAATATCTTATATATAAAAATGGAGGCGTTTTCTTTGTGATAACATCACGTATGAATGGTCGGTCGGAATGAAGTGAAATTTGGTATCCGAGGGTTTTTTGGGTCAGAGATGGTTTGTATAATACTTTCAAGAATCTCACTTTTTATGAAAGGGGGGTCCCCATACAAAATTATCTCTTCACATCTTATATATAAGAAATGAAGGCGTTTTCTTTGTGATAACATCACGTATGAATGGTCGGTCGGAATGAAGTGAAATTTGGTATCCGAGGGTTTTTTGGGTCAGAGATGGTTTGTATAATACTTTCAAGAATCTCACTTTTTATGAAAGGGGGGTCCCCATACAAAATTATCTCTTCACATCTTATATATAAGAAATGAAGGCGTTTTCTTTGTGATAACATCACGTATGAATGGTCGGTCGGAATGAAGTGAAATTTGGTATCCGAGGGTTTTTTGGGTCAGATATGGTTTGTATAATACTTTCAAGAATCTCACTTTTTATGAAAGGGTCCCCATACAAAGTTATCTCTTCTTCACATCTTCTTATATATAAAAATGGAGGCGTTTTCTTTGTGATAACATCACGTATGAATGGTCGGTCGGAATGAAGTGAAATTTGGTATCCGAGGGTTTTTTGGGTCAGAGATGGTTTGTATAATACTTTCAAGAATCTCACTTTTTATGAAAGCGGGGTCCCCATACAAAGTTATCTCTTCTTCACATCTTCTTATATATAAAAATGGAGGCGTTTTCTTTGTGATAACATCACGTATGAATGGTCGGTCGGAATGAAGTGAAATTTGGTATCCGAGGGTTTTTTGGGTCAGAGATGGTTTGTATAATACTTTCAAGAATCTCACTTTTTATGAAAGGGGGGTCCCCATACAAAATTATCTCTTCACATCTTATATATAAGAAATGAAGGCGTTTTCTTTGTGATAACATCACGTATGAATGGTCGGTCGGAATGAAGTGAAATTTGGTATCCGAGGGTTTTTTGGGTCAGAGATGGTTTGTATAATACTTTCAAGAATCTCACTTTTTATGAAAGGGGGGTCCCCATACAAAATTATCTCTTCACATCTTATATATAAGAAATGAAGGCGTTTTCTTTGTGATAACATCACGTATGAATGGTCGGTCGGAATGAAGTGAAATTTGGTATCCGAGGGTTTTTTGGGTCAGAGATGGTTTGTATAATACTTTCAAGAATCTCACTTTTTATGAAAGGGGGGTCCCAATACAAATTAAACTTTATTTGTTACGATTTCCATAAGAATCTATTGGCGAGCACAATGCAGTTAAGGACGTGTAGATGAAATTAAACATTTATTACGATTTATACTTTAAAAGGTAAAACGAAGTTTACCGGGTCAGCTAGTTAATTTAAAAAAATTGGGTGATTGTTCGAAAAATATTTTTACACCAACAATGTTGGTATAACATGAGGAAAACTGTAAAAAGTTTGTAGGTAATTTTATCAAGCCGATCCGTCATACTGGGTGAAGTTTTTTTCGGCATCAAAATCTTATATATAAAAATGGAGGCGTTTTCTTTGTGATAACATCACGTATGAATGGTCGGTCGGAATGAAGTGAAATTTGGTATCCGAGGGTTTTTTGGGTCAGAGATGGTTTGTATAATACTTTCAAGAATCTCACTTTTTATGAAAGGGGGGTCCCCATACAAAATTATCTCTTCACATCTTATATATAAGAAATGAAGGCGTTTTCTTTGTGATAACATCACGTATGAATAATCGGTCGGAATGAAGTGAAATTTGGTATCCGAGGGTTTTTTGGGTCAGATATGGTTTGTATAATACTTTCAAGAATCTCACTTTTTATGAAAGGGTCCCCATACAAAGTTATCTATTCTTCACATCTTCTTATATATAAAAATGGAGGCGTTTTCTTTGTGATAACATCACGTATGAATGGTCGGTCGGAATGAAGTGAAATTTGGTATCCGAGGGTTTTTTGGGTCAGAGATGGTTTGTATAATACTTTCAAGAATCTCACTTTTTATGAAAGGGGGGTCCCCATACAAAATTATCTCTTCACATCTTATATATAAGAAATGAAGGCGTTTTCTTTGTGATAACATCACGTATGAATGGTCGGTCGGAATGAAGTGAAATTTGGTATCCGAGGGTTTTTTGGGTCAGAGATGGTTTGTATAATACTTTCAAGAATCTCACTTTTTATGAAAGGGGGGTCCCCATACAAAATTATCTCTTCACATCTTATATATAAGAAATGAAGGCGTTTTCTTTGTGATAACATCACGTATGAATGGTCGGTCGGAATGAAGTGAAATTTGGTATCCGAGGGTTTTTTGGGTCAGATATGGTTTGTATAATACTTTCAAGAATCTCACTTTTTATGAAAGGGTCCCCATACAAAGTTATCTCTTCTTCACATCTTCTTATATATAAAAATGGAGGCGTTTTCTTTGTGATAACATCACGTATGAATGGTCGGTCGGAATGAAGTGAAATTTGGTATCCGAGGGTTTTTTGGGTCAGAGATGGTTTGTATAATACTTTCAAGAATCTCACTTTTTATGAAAGCGGGGTCCCCATACAAAGTTATCTCTTCTTCACATCTTCTTATATATAAAAATGGAGGCGTTTTCTTTGTGATAACATCACGTATGAATGGTCGGTCGGAATGAAGTGAAATTTGGTATCCGAGGGTTTTTTGGGTCAGAGATGGTTTGTATAATACTTTCAAGAATCTCACTTTTTATGAAAGGGGGGTCCCCATACAAAATTATCTCTTCACATCTTATATATAAGAAATGAAGGCGTTTTCTTTGTGATAACATCACGTATGAATGGTCGGTCGGAATGAAGTGAAATTTGGTATCCGAGGGTTTTTTGGGTCAGAGATGGTTTGTATAATACTTTCAAGAATCTCACTTTTTATGAAAGGGGGGTCCCAATACAAATTAAACTTTATTTGTTACGATTTCCATAAGAATCTATTGGCGAGCACAATGCAGTTAAGGACGTGTAGATGAAATTAAACATTTATTACGATTTATACTTTAAAAGGTAAAACGAAGTTTACCGGGTCAGCTAGTTAATTTAAAAAAATTGGGTGATTGTTCGAAAAATATTTTTACACCAACAATGTTGGTATAACATGAGGAAAACTGTAAAAAGTTTGTAGGTAATTTTATCAAGCCGATCCGTCATACTGGGTGAAGTTTTTTTCGGCATCAAAAAATGTTAAAATTTGTACATTTATTGCTCGATTTTTCAAATTTTACAGAAAAATAAAGAACTTACGACAACTAGCTTAAGATGCGAGAAATTATGTCATCATCATTTTGTCATCATTAAAAGATAACTTTATTACAATACATTAAATTAAAAATTGATTCAATGTAGTGTTGTATAAATGTTGCATCGAACCCCGCTGTTGCATGATGCCCCGTTTGACGGTACTTCTCAAAGAACACATTTTGAAAACAAGAGAAAATTGCAAAGCAGTAGAATAAAGAACCAGATTTTAAAGTCAGTGCTCAGAAGTTATTTTTATAGCATTCAATAAGTGTAAAAATTTGTGTTTGTTATGCTGTGGGGCGGTGAGGTCATATTAAAATTACTATTTTCACAAATTACGAAACACATTTGAATGTTCAATGTACAACAATAAAATGACGTTACAGAATTAAACACCAAGTGCATATAATTCCCCAGATGTGCAAAGAAAATTTTTGTAATCATAGTGTACCTCAATCACTAAGAGATTTTTTTTTTAATTGCTACCGATTTTGTCTACTTTCCATAGATATGTTAAAGGAGACTTGATCCTGCACTAAAGGAGACTTCCTCATTCAGAGTGCCCTGACCCTAGGCAAAAATTTAGCAAAATTCCAAGATAAAAGGTCCGTTGACTATTTTTCGCCATATTAGTTCTCATTTCACAGTTTGTAAATATCAATCAAAGAGAACTTTGTCTACTACCCTAGAATCATTGCATACTTTAAGGCGCAATTTTCTAATTTTTAAATAAATACAATATTTTGAGTCCTTTTTAACAGATATTACTGGATAAACATAAGTTGTTGAGCAAATATTAGTAATTTCGTGATAACCAATGATCACGATCCATTCAGAAGAAAAATACATCTTGTTGGACTCTAGGGATCAATTTAACTCACAACATACATCTTGAAAAACTTTTTCTTAGAAAAATATAGAGCTTACTATTGCTTTGAAAACATGCATTATAAAGTTCATGGTAAGCTCTAGCGACTGACATATTGAAATAAATATTTTGATATTTATTTTTTCTTGTGGGAAACGTTTCAAAGTGATAAAAAAAGATCTTCAAATTACATTTCGTTAAATTTTTCAAACAAAGTTCAATGACTCATTTTATTTTAATTTGTTGAGATAGCGAGCGAGTTTTGTTCTATTTGACACATTTTTCTAGAACATTTGATATATGTAGGACGGTTTCTGAGAAAACCTCTTTTTTAACCGTTGGGATGGTATTTTTTGTCATCACTTCCATGTCAAAGTTTCATGGAGCTCAGCCCTGGTGATTTTCCGGTGCCCAGTTCTAAAAGTTTTTTCACAATTTAATTAAATTTTGTTATGAACCCTCAATTGTTTGTTTCTATAAATCGTGATTTTTTTTAATTTGAAGTTCCGTATGAAAACATTGCATTGAGAATTTTGATTTTTGATTCTAGAATTTTTTTTTACAGATATCATAATTTTTATTAATTTAATTTAGAAACCTCTGGGATAGCCTTTCTAAAGCTGAATCATGAAAATCTTATCACTTTGTGAAGTAAAGTGATTCAATTTTATCAATGACCCAGATTGATCCCAGAGACCGCGAGGAATTTTGAATTTTGAAAAAAAAATATGGCAGTTTTCTTTTTGTTATTTTTTTTCAACCCTGAAAAAACGGGAATTTAGAAGAAATTTTAAATTTTGAACTAAATTGAATCTTTGATATTTGAAAAACCAAAAGTCAAATCATTTCGCAGTCTTCAACAAAGTCATTGAATTAATTAAAATCTTTAATATCCAATATTCAATAACTTTCTTTGATGATATCAGAATAAGTTAATTTTCTTTTTGAATTCGGCACTGTAGTCTATTTTCGAATTGATGATAACTTTATTTCATCCAACGTTTCGAGACTAGGTTGGTCTCGAAACGTTGAATGAAATAAAACAATCATCAATTCGAAAATAGACTGCATCGCCGATTTCAAAAAGATAATAAATATCTCATCAACCAATATCAGTCGAAATCTGAATAACAGAAAATTACAAAAATTGTCTAGAATAAAGTTTTTCAATCAAGTTGGTACCGTAAAACGGGGTTACTTTGATCACCGGGGTAAATTTGATCAACATTAAACTTTTCCACATGATCATCAATAACTCGGTCTTAGTTTGAATTTTTGAAAACTGTTTTCTACGTTTGAAAGGCTATAAATTGAGTATCAAATAGGCAAAATTTGGTTTGTATTTGATTTTTTTTCTATTAGTAACAAATCTAATTTCAAAATCTTAAAACATCTAATTTTCCAAGGCTCGCAAACAAACAGCTCTCCTGATGAAACTAAAAAGCATTTAGAAGCAAACGGTTTGTTTAATGTGAAAGAACAACTTTTTTCTTTGTATATGAACAGTTATAGTGCTATTTTTATAGTCATTTAATGAAAAGTTTTGGTATTTAAAAAATAAGGACATTTTCCAAGAGTAGGCCCGTATTGGACAAATGGATAGGAACCCTATCAAATCGTTAACTTTGAAGAAAAAATTAAATTGGAAATAGTGGGAGGGCCTAGGGGAATATGTGAAGGTAAAATTTCATATTTTGAAGCTCAAACTATTTACCAATTATAATTATTTTTGCCCCTGAATGTAGGTAGCATCATAGTTCTTTTTTTGATTATAAATATTTTTAAAATAAAAACGTTAAAAATCAAGGTTAAATTGACTAGCATTTGTAAATATTATGAAGGTGTTTTGTATCCTTTATGATCAAGAAAACTCGTTAAAACCGTCTGAATAGAGACTGATCAATGTCATCCCAAAGCATCAAATTCAAAACAGAAAGGAAATCGTTTTTAAATAAATTTCTGCTATCATGTTTTACGTTTATAGGAGTCCAGTACTGGTTTAAAAAATATGAAACATGCCACATTCCCCTAAACAGATAAAATTATCTAATTATCTATGTTGAAAAAAGTGATCAATATTACCCCGGATTATGGTATCAACTTTTTACAAGATTTTAATTTTGATTTCTTTTTAAAAAAGTTACACCATTTTTCTTTTTGTTTAGTTCTCCCAATTCTGTAAAATACATGAGTTTTGACGAATTAAAACAAAAAACTTGAACCACATTAAATTAAAGATATTTTTCAAGCCAAAATCAAATCGTTATAGAGGCTTCGACAAATTTGTTAAATAAAATAAATCCTTTTTTAAACATTTCTTATTAATGTCAAAAAAAACTTGTAACGATGTCGAATCAAATTTTGAAAAATTGTAGAATTTAACAAAAGTATAGTGAACAAATTCAGAATAAGTTTTTTTTTCACGAAGGTTTGTAAGTTCATCGGTAATCAATGGTTGATTTTGCTCAAATCCTATAAATTTTTAAACTTAGGATTCATTCATATATTAGGTAACGCAATTTTAGATCATTTTCAACCCCTCATCCGTTCTTCGTAACACATGCTCATAAGATTTTCTATCCAATATCCACAAAGCGTAAAATGCTGTTATACATCCCCCCGTCCCAAAATCTGACAAATGACACGAAACCAAAATTTTCCAAATCAATCATTAAAACATAGGCTAAAATGCTATTTTCTTGAGTTAACAATTAAATATTATTTAGAAGTTTCTAAATGGTAAGACGTATTTATTGGAAAAAAATCATAATAAAATAATAAAAATTAAATTTTTTGCAGATTTATATTTAATTTTAATTTTCAAATAAATTTACTGAAGTATGTACATATAGCTTTTTCAATTTAAATAAAAATTACTTTTTCAATGTTTTGAAATTTTGCCTACGTTTTTCAATCTAGCTTTATTTTCGTTGTTTCATTTATTGGTATTATTTTAAGTCTTCTTTTTTTTAAATGATCATGATCATGACTTTCAATTGATCTTCTAAAAGTTCAAAAATTGATTCGAAGCATCAACTTTGAAGCTTAATTTTAATGCGTAATTTCAACTAAATTAGTATTTGATTTGTGGTTTCAATATTAACAACAAAACTTGGAATTCCTTATCTTTATTTTTATCACTTTCCTAATAATTGTCAATATAAGCTTTGAATGATGAGTTGAACATCTAACGTTATTATTGTGATATTTAAAAATGAACTTTTTTGGCCTTTTATTTTGATAAATGGAAGAATTTGAAGGGATAAATTTTGTTTTCTCAGACTTTGATCCCTGCACTCTTGAATTAAAATAAAATGTTTTCTTCTTTTAACTCTTTAATGCATAGTGTTGTTTTAAAACAACAATAATCAAAATCCAATCCAATATCTCAGAAACGCTTGGATATTTTTAAGTGATGTACTGACAAAAAATATTCAAGAGATTAAAAAAAATAGTCCATGGTATTTTAATAACGATATTTCAATTCGTGTGTGAGATATCGAGCAGCATATGAGGAAAAATTGCAAAAATCAATATACACCGTCTTAGCCGATTTAGGCTTTACAGACTGATAAATGACGTGGACAACTTAAGATTAACATTTAACACCCAGTACCAAGATGGGAATCGAACCCATGCCGTCAGTGGACCAACGATTACCGTCTTACCACGCTAACCACTCGACCACCGAGACGTACAATAATATAGTTTTTGAAAAATTTCAGTTATTCTTTTAGATTTGCAAATTGTAACATATTTTTTAATCTCAATTGATCACATACACCTACTTGCACCCAATTAATAAGGTTGGGAAAAATTTGGCAAGTTCGTATTAGAATTATGAATTCAATTTTTTAGCATTGATGAGCCATTACTTTTATAATACTTAAAATAACGACTTCAAACCTGTTCAGTAGTGTTATTCGAATTAAATTGTTATTATTTCACTCACACAATCACAATCACTTCACAATCAATCACTGCTATGCTCATTAGACTGAGCCGATTTGAGGTCATTGTTGAATTTTTCAAACTCTGGGGTCTTAAAAGCCTCGTTTTGGTTCAAAACTAATCCATGATTTTTTGCAGAATTTTTAATTACCGTTAACATGAGTAAATTTTAACTTTTAGGTTTGAATGGGAAAATTGCAAATTTTTCACTGAAAAATCAAATTTATTTTTGTTTCTTCTGTGGAACCGAGCCTCTTTATTTGTGCCAATTTATTAAATCTCTATAGGAAATTTTCCGCTGAAAAACTTTGTCGAAGACCGTAACTTCGTATCTTATTATACAAAAAAGTTATTAGCTGTTTAACAGGGGTATGTCTTTTGGCATTGATAAAAAACAAATTCAATTGACACCACTGCTTGTGCCCCGCGAAGTATTACATGAAAAGTAGTCATGCAATACCTCGCTTGGCACGCATCAGTGGTGTCAAATGAATTTATTGTTTTTCAATGCCAAAAGACATACCCCTGTTAATCAGTTATTAACTTTTTTGTATAATAAGATACAAAGTTGCGGTGTTAGACAAAATTGTTCAGCGGAAATTTTCTTTGAAGAATTTTTAAATTGGCACAAAAACCATTAGCAGGCTTGATTCCACAGAAAAAACAAAAATGATGTTGATTTTTCAATATAAAATTTGCAATTTTGCCATACAAATCTAAAAGTTAAAATTTACTCATGTAAACGAGAGTTAAAAATTCTGCCAAAAAATATGGATGAGTTTTAAACCAAAACGAAGCTTTTAAGTTTCCAGGGTTTGAGAAAATCGAAAATGACCCCAAATCGGCTCAGTCTAATGCTCATGTAAAGAAGTCATGCAATTCAAACATCAACAATGTGTTTAGAATAGATTCTCTTAAGTTCAAATGGATATATTTTTCCTAACTAAAAAATTAACATTTCAAATCGGGATTAAATATTTTTTCAAATTCAAGATATTTCCGCGGTTTTTTTTATTTACCCTTCCACTGAAAATGTAATTCAAAATGATCAATAATTAACAATTATTATCATTTGATGAACAATTTTTATCGTGGTTCATTTCTGCCCAGATCTTAAAATTTATTTTTAAATTCGGAATTACTTTTTTTCAATCTTGTACTCTATTTTTAATATTCTATTTCTGTACACTGATTTTTATGTCCGAAGTAAAAATACTGGTTCATTAGAAATTTTGATTTGTACATATTCGTTTTCTGGTTGTTTGGGAATATTGATTCCAAATTATTAAACAAGAGAACTTAAAATTGATCTTCAAGCTAATTTCTAGTTCAGAATAAAGAACGTCGTTTTAAATAATTTATTAATGACTTACCGGAAATAGCATTGATAGAAACTTTGATTCTGATTTATTTTAAATCGTCTCTGTAAAATTTATCGTTTTTTCTTGCTTGTATAATGGTCATGAGGAGAAAAATGATTTCAGATATGTGTTTCCATAATTATTGTGCATTTTTGGTATTGTTATAAGTTCTAGCTGAATTTCGACCAGCCCATTTTGGGTCTATGATTTTATCAAAATTCAGTTTAAAATTAGAGAAATCGAGATTTTACCGTCTTTTAAGACTCATTCTTGATTTGAGTTCAGGATTCACAACGGAAAAAATGGCGACAAAGGATATTTTGTAAATCATTGCAAATCATAGTTTGCAAATAAATGCATAAATAGTATCAAAGTGCGACAACTTGGGTTGAAAAGAGTTCAAGTGTTATGAACCTGTGTACAAAGTGATGTGCATTTGCGTCAAGGATAATTTTAGCATCTTTCAGCATTTGGTCAAACACAATCAGGAGGAGTCTTTAATATTTCAAAAATACTCTTATTATCCAAGTGTTGATGTTTGGTCTTCAAGATAAGCTACTCTGCTCTGATGCTTCAAAAACACATCAACCACCATAACAACAATAACATCAACAACGAAACATCTCGCCGCGATCATTTTATTTTCCGCTGAGCGAACGTAAAAATGAAACTGATTTCCCCCACCCCAAATTTTTTGTTGCTGTTGTTTTTACTACACTTTGTTGTCAATGCTTCTGTTTTATTTTTGGTATTTTCCCATCCCGTCCGCCGCCCGCCCGGTTCAAAAAATCTGAACTCCGAGACGGGTGAAAATGGCGCGAAAAAAGTGCCAACGAACAGAAGTGCACTTGTGCAGATCCGCCGAGGAAGAATGTTTCTCAGAAAACGTTTACTTTGAGTCGAGGTATAATTTTTTAATGTTGTTTTTTTTTGTTCGCAAATTGATTGACTTAAAAATTAGTCATTGATGATCGTTGCTTAGAATCTAATAGCTCACTAAATGAGCTACTCCTGCTTCTGTTTACATCGTTCGGTGATGAGTGGATCAGACATATTTCGTCAACGATCGCTGTGGATCGATACTAAGGCCAACGAATTTCATCAACTAATCCAGCTGATGAAAAAATAAATTTTCTAACGAGACAACTTTCTTCGATCCGGAAAGAGTATATTAAACGTGATTTTGAGTTATCTAGCGGGTTTACTAATGCAGTGACATTATTTTCCTCCACTCGCCGGAATACGTCAAGAAGGGTGGATTTTCCCAGAGAAAGAGAGAAAAACTAAGATTGATGACCTTGTCAATTTAACTAGATCGGATCCCTCCCTTCGCGACTAATGACGCAATCTTGTGCGACATTGACTGTCTCCGATGTGTGTTTATGACTGTTAATAAACTAGAGAAAACAGCAACTGCAATTTGGCTACGGTTCAATTTGAAATTGACATCGTTCGTCATATAGCAAATATTTCGTTTTTTAGTATTAGAATCTTGTATTTTCGTGTGAGACACTCTTATGATTTATAATTGTCTCAACTTAGTGTCTAGCGGTTCGGGGCTCCAAAGTGCACATTAACAAAAGATATTGATGTTTATTGTTCCTATTTTTTTTTTAAATGAGTGACCAAAGTTATTGATTTTTCACGAAAACGTTGTTCGTTATTAAAAAAATTAATATCAAATAAGAGAGTTTCATCTAGTTTTATTTTCTAAGAGTTCGTCCAGCAACCAGCAAGAAACTCATTAATGAAATTTCTCCACGAACAAACGTTCTCCACGTTTTTACCATTTTTTGGTAATCGTCTGATAAAAATTAAGAATTTTCTTTAACCTTGCACGGGACTAAAAGCATCAATAATAGACCTTTGAATGTAAATTAGCTTTTACCCATAGAAACCTTTCAAGTATCGACAAAATTGATGTAGAGAAAATCAAAGAAGAGTTGCGCAGAAAGGTCGTTCGGGCCTTCATATTGAATTTCGATTTGAGGCAACCCACTTGCTGGAAAAACCAATATTTATAAAAATTCTGTTGTTAATTCAATCTTGTAGACAGTTACGGCTAAGTTTTAGTTGAAATTGCATTACAGTTTCGCTTTCAGTTTGAATTTTATATCGATGATTTGATTCACTTGATGTCATAAGCAACATGACTGAGCAAGGTGGCTTTCCTATTTCTATGGCGACCGTCAAAAATGGGTAAGCAGAGTTACTATGTAGTTCATCGATTATGAGTCACTAGCTGATCCGGTAAGCTTTGCTGCACCCTTCGAAATTGATGGAAATTTTAAAAATAATTTAAATTTCAATGTTTTAGTTCATTATTTTATATTAAAACTTCAACACTTTATATATCAACCTCTTGAAATAAAAATTATAAATTGAGCGAAACTCAAATGCAATACAGAAGAAATTTATTCTATTTTTTTCAATTTTTTTTTCTGTTCTTGAAATCTGACCTAAAATTTATTTTCCAATCATTGGTTTGTGTCAAAAACTGGGCCTCTGTATTAATCTATATATATAAAAAGCAATTTCTGTGGGTTTGTTTGTTTGTTTGTTTGTTTGTTTGTTTGTTTGTTTGTTTGTCCACTATAGGCTCAGCCATTTTAAGAGCTAGAGAGCTGAAATTTGGCATGGATACTCATAAGGACCAGGAATGATGAAAAATGTTTTCAGATTTTTGGATGACCCCTTCTAAAGGGGGTCGTCCATACAAGACAAATATTATTTTCGCGATATTGACGTTAGTTTTCGTCGAATTGTGGCAAAAATTTGCACATAGGGGGTTTGAGAGATGAGCGATTGATTCCAGGTATTGAATTTCGTGTCAGGGGTCGGCAAAAGGGGTCGTCCATATGAACTGTTCAGTGTTTTTACTATATTGACGTTATTACGCATTGGATTGATATGAAAATGTGCACATGAGTGTTTTGAGGAACGAGCAATCGATTACAGATATTAAGTTCAGGGTCAGGGGTCGGCCAAAGGGGTCATCCATATCAATTTTTAATGTTTTTACGATATTGGCGTTACTATGCATTGTATTTAGATGAAATTTTGCAGACGGGGATTTTAAGGAACGGACAATCGATTCCAGTTATCAAATTTTGTAGAAGGGGTCGGCATAAGGGGCCGTCCATATCAACTGATCAATGTTTTTGCGATATTGGCGTTATTATAGGTTTGATTTTGATGAAAATTTGCATAAGAGTATTTTGAGGAACGATCAATCTTCCAGGTTTCAAACTCAGGTTCAAAGATCGGCCAAAGGGATCGTCCATATAAACTGTTCAATGTTTATGCGGTATTGACG
Source organism: Uranotaenia lowii (assembly GCF_029784155.1). Classification (NCBI taxonomy): domain Eukaryota; kingdom Metazoa; phylum Arthropoda; class Insecta; order Diptera; family Culicidae; genus Uranotaenia; species Uranotaenia lowii. The sequence continues at coordinate 100,462,754 of NC_073693.1, read as the reverse complement.
TTATTATGCATTGGATTGAGATGAAAATTTCCATATAGAAGTTTTGAGGGACGCTCAATTGTTTCAGATTTCAAATCTCCATATTATTTGTTCACTGTTTTTGCTATATTGGGGGTTAATCTGCGAGTCGAGTGACGTGACTCATGATATTCCACTTCTTTATCCTGACCTCAGGAAATGTTTCAGAGAAGAAACGTTAGTATGAATGAGCTCCAAAAATCAATCTCAGAACATTTGAGCTGAAACTTCTAGCTTAGAGTGGTTTCTGGAGTCGGCACAACGATTTTGCACATCACGTCACGTGACTCTCAAAATAAGCCCCATTGTCTTGGTTATACATCGGATTATAATGAAAATTTGCACATGGGAGTTTTTAAGCACAGGTAATTGATTTCACGTGTCAAATTTTGACAAGGAGTCAGTTAAAGGGTTCGTCTTAGTATTTTCGATTTTTTTTTTGCAATAATTACGTTGTTAAGCATCATATCGAGGCAAAAATTTAAACACAAGTGTTTTGCAGGACGCGGAATCGATTCCTGATAACAAATTTTCTATTTGACGACAGAAAAAGGGGTTTACTGTTTAATGTTTTTGCAATTATTATATTATTGCATGAGATCCAGACAAAAATTCTTTCACGGGTGTTTTACAAAACGGACAATTGATTTATGAATTAAAATCTTTAATCAGACGATAATCAGATCATAATTTCGTTGTTATGCATCCGAAAAAGACAAAAAATTGTACACGGGTGTTCTTTTCGACAGTCAATCAATTTCTTATTTTAAATTTCCGTTTGGTAGACAAGCAAATAGGTCGCTTTCAGGTCTGTTTAGTATTTTAAGCAATTTTTTGGTGAAAATGCGTCCAAAATGCGTCCAAATTACCAACCAAATACAAAATATTCAGCTTTAAAGTTAAAGCGAAACGAAGTTCGTACGGGATCAGCTAGTTTATTCATAAGTTTCTAATTTCTGCCATAATAAGTGTTTTGCTTGCATCAAATTCCTCTCTAATGTCAAATTTGGTTTCATTTGCTTGCAGTTTCCAAGTCATTGAAAGAATATGAAAGTCCTCCGGTTTTATAATCAAGAAAACATTGAGTTAATTGAAAACATTTGAGTCAATAAAAAAAAGCATGGGTGCACTCCTCTCCCTTTTCTATCTTCCCCTGTGAAGAAAGGAAGATTCTAAAACGCTTATTTGGATATACTTTCCCATGACAAATTTGACCCCAGATGCTTAAAATGTTATCGATTTTTTCAAAAAATTGTTTGAGAGCCCCCCTCTTCCTTATTCATCTCCCACTGGAATGAGGGAGTGTTGTCGATTATCTAAGTGTAGAAACATTTCTCCACCCAAAATATCCTTCCCTACCAGGGTCGGATTAAGCCATCGGGGGGCCCGGGGCAAATTTTCTCGAGGGGCCCCTATGATTCGATTTTTTTTTTAAAATGCTATCCCAGAATATACAAAACATTTTAAACGTGTAAAAGAACTGGATATGAGCTCAGTTTACTGTCTCCAATAGCCATGTTGTCTGCGTTGAAGATAGTTTCTGGTATTTTCGAATAAAAATTGTTAATTAATAACGTGCAAACATTGCGGGAGAGTTTAGAATTTTTTTTAAAATTGAAGCTCTGATTCGAGCTGCAAAATGCGAAATTTAATTCTCATTTTTTTAAATAACCTTATCACCAACTAAAATTTTCTGATTAAGAAAAATGACAGATTAGATAGTATAAATTATTTTCATTTCATCATGCTTGTCTGGTTTGTGATTCATTGAGAAATATTTATCTAATGATAATTGGGAAGAATCATGAAACATAACACAACATAACGAACAACAAATTTCGGATGGAAATCGGCAAAGACCCACGCGACGAAAAGGGACTAACGATTGGAAACTTGGAACATGGAACTGCCGATCTCTAAATTTTGTGGGCAGTACCCACGTGCTCTCCAACGAATTGAAGAGCCGCAAATTCGACATCGTAGCGCTGCAGGAGGTATGCTGGAAGGGCTCCACGGTACGAACGTATCCAGATGGTCGTGCCATCTACCAGAGCTGCGGCAACACACACGAGCTTGGAACAGCTTTTATAGTGATGGGAAAGATGCAAAAGCGCGTGATCGGGTGGTGGCCGATCAACTCACGAATGTGCCGGTTGAGAATCAAGGGCCGGTTCTTCAACATCAGCATCATCAACGTGCACAGCCCTCACCTCGGAAGTACCGGTGACGACAAAGACGAATTTTACGCGCAGCTGGAGCGTGAATACGACCGTTGCCCAAAACATGATATCAAGATCGTCATCGGGGATTTCAACGCTCAGGTCGGCCAGGAGGAGGAATTTAAACCGACAACTGGAAGGTTCAGCGCGCACCAGCTGACCAACGAAAACGGCCTCAGACTTATTGATTTCGCCGCCTCCAAACGAATGGCCGTACGTAGTACCTTTTTTCAGCACCGCCTCCCACACAAGTACACCTGGAGATCACCGTACCAAACGCAATCACAGATCGACCACGTTTTGATCGACAGCCGGCACTTTTCGGACATCATCGACGTCAGATCCTGTCGGGGCGCCAACATCGAGTCGGACCATTATCTGGTGATGGTGAAGATACGCCCAAAACTCTCCGTAGTGAACAACACGCGAAACCGGCGCCCGCCTCGGTTAAATATCGCGCGACTGAAGCAACCTGAGGTCGCGGCAGACTACGCGCAATCGGTCGAAGCAGCGCTGCCGGCAGAGGGCGAGCTTGACGAAGCCCCTCTCGAGGACTGTTGGGATAACATCAAAACAGCCATCAACAGTGCTGCGGAGAACGTCATCGGTTATGTGGAGCGATCTCGACGGAACGACTGGTTCGACGAGGAGTGTAGGAGGGTGATGGACGAAGAGAATGCCGCGCGGGCGGCAGTAGTGCAGAGAGGCACCCGTCGAAATGTGGAAAATCACCGACAGCGGAAGAGGCAGCGAGTCCGACTTTTCCAGGAGAAAAAGCGCCGCCTGGAGGAGGAGGAGCTCGAGGAGCTGGAGCAGCTGCATCGTTCCCAAGAAACACGAAAGTTCTATCAGAAACTCAACGCATCCCGCAAAGGCTTCGTGCCGCAAGCCGAAATGTGCCGGGATAAGGACGGGGGTATCCTGACGGACAATCGTGAGGTGATCAAAAGGTGGAAGCAGCACTTCGATGAACACCTGAACGGCGCACATGCAGGAGATCAAGACGGTGGGGGAAGGTACATCGCCGGCGTAGCCAACGACGAAGAGGAGCCACTCCCAACGATGAGTGAAGTTAAGGAAGCCATTCGCCAGCTGAATAGAAACAAGTCGGCTGGGAAGGATGGCATCGCAGCGGAACTCATCAAAATGGGCCCGGACAGGTTGGCCAATTGCCTACACCGGTTGATAGTCCGGATCTGGGACATAGAGCAGCTACCGGAGGAGTGGAAGGAGGGGGTAATATGCCCCATCTACAAGAAGGGCGACAAATTGGACTGTGAGAACTACCGAGCGATCACGGTCCTCAATGCCGCCTACAAAGTGTTGTCCCGAATCCTACTCCGCCGCCTAACGCCACAAGCAAACAGATTCGTGGGAAGTCATCAGGCCGGCTTCATGGAGGGACGGTCTACGACGGACCAGATATTCACATTGCGGCAAATCCTCCAAAAATGCCGTGAACACCAGGTCCCCACGCACCATCTATTCATCGACTTCAAAGCCGCATACGACACGATCGACCGTAACGAGCTATGGAAAATCATGGACGAGAACGGCTTTTCCGGGAAGCTGATCAGACTGATCAAGGCGACGATGGATGGAACGCAGTGCTGTGTGCGGATTTCGGGTGAATTGTCGAGTTCATTCGAATCACGCAGGGGGCTTCGACAAGGTGATGGTCTATCCTGCATGATGTTCAACGTGGCGCTAGAAGGTGTTATTCGACGAGCGGTGGGCGAAATGCGGGGCACGATTTTCAACAGATCCAGTCAACTTATCTGCTTTGCCGATGACATTGATATAGTCGGCAGATCATCTGCGGCGGTGGAGGAGATCTACCGCAAACTGAAACGCGAAGCAGGAAGGATTGGGTTAATGATTAATACGTCCAAGACGAAGTACATGCTGGCCTGCGGATCCGAGACCGACCGAACTCGCTTGTCCAGTAATAACAAGGTCACGATCGATGGCGACGAGCTGGAGATAGTCGAAGACTTTGTCTATCTCGGCTCACTGGTGACCGCAGACAATGACACCAGCCGTGAGATCCGGAGGCGAATTATCAGCGGAAGTCGTGCCTACTATGGACTCCACAAGCAACTGCGGTCGAGAAGACTTAGCCCTCGCACGAAGTGTAACCTGTATATGACGCTCATTAGACCGGTTGTTCTCTACGGGCACGAGACATGGATATTGCTCGAGGAGGACCTGCGTACACTCGGAGTATTCGAGCGACGAGTGTTAAGAACCATCTTTGGCGGCGTACAGGAGAACGGAGTGTGGAGGCGAAGGATGAACCACGAGCTCGCGCGACTCTACGGCGCACCCAGTATCCAGAAGGTGGTGAAAGCTGGCCGGATACGCTGGGCGGGACATGTTGCGAGAATGCCGGACGACTGTCCTGCAAAACAGGTGTTCGCTACGAATCCGGTTGGAACAAGACGAGCGGGGGCGCAACGAGCGAGGTGGTTAGACCAAGTGGAGCGTGATCTGGCGAACGTGGGGTGCCCGAGAAATTGGAGAACGGTTGCCATGGACCGAGTGAATTTTAGGAATTATGTTCGTCAAGTTATGTCGTAAGACGGAATACTATGTAAATAAAAAATAAAAAATAAAAATAACATGAAACATTGAATACAAAATTTAAAAAAATAACCAACATAATTAAATTTCAATTCCATATAGATATGAATTCAAGACTAAACATCAGATTAAATTCAGAACCACAATTCAGTGTCTTAAATCTAAATCATAACTTCAACAAAAGTTTTTTTTTTTTTTTTAATCATAGGTTTGTTTATTAAGGCATTTTACTTATAAAGTTTCATTTTGCCGAGTGGATCACTTTTTAATCTATGTTAGTAGAGGGGGAGCCGTAATAGTCGCGGCGACTCAACGTTAGCTTTGATTCTAGTTTGGGAAAGGGAAGGGGGACGTGTAGGGTTCACTATAAAATGATTTTCCATCTGCGCTCGGTAGTGGCATTCTGTAGCTGTGGTTGCAGTAGCTACCCCAGGTAATCGTCTTCCTGGCCAGCCTTTTGGTGGAGTTTGTCGAACCCATCGGATGGAAGATTACTCTATCAATTAGACAAAGAAAACATTAATAGGGTACAACTACAGGGGGGAAGTTACAAAGGTAGGAGGACTAGACAACCAAGTCAGACATTTTAAGAAATTTGTAAATAGGGTACAAATATTCAAGATCGAAGCTTGCCAAGATGTCTCGAATTGGGACACCAGGTAGTTTACATCGGGCCCTAAGGGTATCCAGTAGCCAAGCCCTCGATCGATCAAACCGTTCACACGTCCACACAACATGATCAATGTCGTGGTAGCCATCCCCACAAATACAAACATTGCTTGTAACTAGTTGTATACGAAACAAATGCGCGTCAAGCCGGTAGTGATTTGACATGAGCCGAGAAACCACGCGAATGAAATCGCGACTCATGTTAAAATGCTTAAACCATGCCTTCGTCGGAACCTTAGGGATAATCGTATGGAGCCAACGTCCCTTTGTGCCACTATCCCAGCTAGACTGCCAAGCGTTAATCGCTAAAGTGCGAGGTATTGAAAAATATTCATTGTAAGTTATTATCCTCTCAAAGATTTCACCTTGTAACGCGCCCACCTTAGCTAATGAGTCCGCCTTCTCATTGCCTTGAATAAGACAATGAGACGGGATCCAAGCTAAGGTAATCCTATACGAATTTTCGATCAAAGCGCCCAATACCCCTGAAATTTCTAGCAAAAAATGGGAAGAGCGCTTCATCAGTTTCATCGATCGAATCGCCTCAACGGAGCTGAGACTATCCGAGTAGATGAAATAGTGGTCTACGGGTAGTGTGCGAATGTGTTCCAAGGTGCAGTAAATGGCGGCTAGCTCAGCAGTGTAAACGGAGCATGGCTCTCGAAGCTTGAACGAAGCTTCAAAGCGCTCATTGTACAATGCGAAGCCAGTCGCACCGTCGATTCTAGAACCATCAGTAAAGAACATTTTTATAGGATCAATTTCACGTACTTTTGAAGCAAAGCTTGAAGGAATGATGTTGGGTCGGACGTGATCTGGTATTCCACGGATGTCAGCGATCATGGACAGATCGAATTTTATCAAGGAACTGCTAATCGGGTAAAAGTGACTCGTGTCCGAATTTAATAAAGAAGGATTAATTTCAAATTGACTAAAAGTATGATAATTGTGTACATATTTTACTTGCGGATTAATATTCACAAGCCTTTCCAAATTTTCTATCACCAAAGGATTCATAGTTACACTTCGAATTAGGAAACGTAGCGATAAATCGAAGAACCGATTTTTCAACGGCATCACTCCCGCCAGTACTTCGAGACTCATCGTATGTGTCGACTGCATACAACCCATGGCAATACGCAAACAACGATACTGTATTCGTTCTAGTTTGATCAAGTGAGTTTTCGCGGCGGACTCAAAGCAAAAGCTTCCGTATTCTATGACCGACAGTATCGTTGTTTGGTATAACCTGATGAGGTCCTGCGGGTGAGCACCCCACCAGGTCCCAGTAATCGTTCGAAGGAAATTGATTCTCTTTTGGCATTTTTGAGTCAAGTACCTAATGTGTTTTCCCCAGAGGCATTTAGAGTCGAACCAGACACCCAAATATTTAAAACTAAGTGATTGAGTTAGAGTTCTACCCATCATAAGGAGCTGTATTTGAGGAGGGGAATGCTTCCTTGAAAAAACTACTAACTCGGTTTTACTAGGTGAAAACTCGATACCTAGATTCCTGGCCCAATGTGATAAGTTATTTAGAGTTTCTTGCAAAGGAGGTTTTATTTGAGTGTCTGTTTTACCTGTGATATGAACAACACAGTCATCCGCAAGCTGTCTTAGCGTGCAATTTTGTGCGATACAAGCATCGATTTCTCGGACATAAAAGTTGTATAGCAGGGGGCTTAAACATGAGCCTTGGGGTAGACCCATGTAACTAATTCGTTCAACTTTGGTTTCTCCATGACTAAAATGCATGATTTTTTCAGACAACAGGTTATATAGAAAATTATTCAATATTGGTGAAAGTCCGCAAGAGTTAAGATTACTAGAAAGCACTTCTATGGACACCGAATCGAATGCCCCTTTGATGTCCAGAAATACTGCCCCCATCTGCTCTTTTTGGGCAAACGCCAATTGAATGTCTGATGAAAGTAATGCTAGGCAGTCGTTCGTACCCTTGCCTCTGCGGAATCCAAATTGTGTACTTGACAACAGATTGTTTGATTCAACCCATTTATCCAGCCGAAAGAGAATCATTTTTTCGAGCAATTTCCGGAGACACGAGAGCATAGCAATCGGCCTATACGAATTGTACTCAGAAGCTGGTTTTCCCGGTTTTTGAATGGCGATGACTCTCACTTGTCTCCAGTCATGCGGAACAATATTTAGCTCCAAACACTTATTGAATAAATTCAACAAGCGTTTTTTAGCGGTATCTGGCAGATTTTTCAACAAGTTGAATTTGATTCTATCCAGTCCGGGGGCTGAATTGTTGCATGACCAGAGCGCAAGTGAAAGTTCGACCATCGAGAATTGATTTTCCGTTACGCAACAATTCTCTGTACCCCGATAGTTTTTCTGAGCAGGTGCTGCGTCCGGGC